>NW_027596257.1:0-487318 GCF_964194155.1 Cetorhinus maximus | reverse complement strand
TCAGCATCCTGTGGGTTACCATTGAGCAGAAACTGGACTGGAATAGCCATATAAATACTGTGACTACAAGAGCCGGTCAGAGGCTGGGAATCCTGCGCTGAGTAACTCAGCTCCTGACTTCCCAAAGCCTTTACACCATCTTCCAGGCAGGATCCTGATGGAATAATCCCCATTTCCCTGGATAACTGCAGCTCCAATAACACTCAAGAAGCTTGAAACCAACCAGGACAAAGCACCAAAATTGTTCGGCACCCCACTCACAAATATTCACTCCCTCCACCACCGATGCACAGTGGCAGCAGTGCGTACCATCTACAAGATGCACTGCAGCTACTCAGCAAGGCTCCTTCTTCAGCACCCCTCAAACCCGCGACTACTACCATCGAGAAGGGGAAGGGCAGCAGGAACATGGTAACCTGTAGGTTCCCCTCCAAGCCACTCACCGTCCTGACTTGGAAGTATGTCGGCCGTTCCTTCACTGTCGCAGGGTCAAAATCCTGGAACTCCCTCCCTAACAGGACGGTGGGTGTACCTACACCACAGGGACTGCAGTGGTTCAAGAAAGCGCCTCACCACCGCCTTCTCAAGGGCAACCAGTGAATGGCAAATAACGCTGCCCTAGCCAGTGAGCCCATCGCACACAATTCAACAAAAGACATCGATAATCCAGGGTGGGAGGGATTAAGAAAGATAGCATGGGAGGAAAATGTAGAAAGAGAGCGAAGAAATAGGAAACGCACGTAATGAAACAGAGTAAGTGAACGTGACCGAACAAGACAAATTAATGGAGAAGCACGTAGGGAAAGAGGGAGAAATCAAGGGTGGAGAACGGCAGAGGGAGAGACAGAAAGAGAGAGTGAGAAAGAGAGAGGGAATAAGAAGGAAGGAGGAAGCAATAGAGGTTGAAAGCGGGGGTGAGACAGAGTCAGATGGAGAGAAAGAGAGAGAGGGCAGAGGGACGTGACAGGAAATGCAAAGAAAATGTAAGGGAGACTGTTCAATCACACCTTTCAGAGCCGCAGGATATCCCAGAGTTTCCTCAGAGAGTGAAATAACGTTAACATTTCCCACTGTTGTGAAGAGGAGAGCATGAAAATCAATTTGTGTACAGCAAGTTCCCACAAGCATCAGTGGCATAATGGCTGGCGAACCTGGTTTGTTGATAGTGGGTCGATGGATAAACATTGGGACATTCAGACTTTAATTTCTGTATATCCGGCTCTGGTACATTCTGTGGATCCATTGCTTTCTGACTCATGTGAATGAAACTGGCTGCGTCGATCACCGCCTCTTGTCCGTGTCTCATTTCTCACTCGGATCGCTTTGTCATAATACTGACAGGGAGGCGAGGTCAAAACATGGCAGGGTCACATTGACATCTTACAACTCCAATGTTGCCATGCGTGTAGAATATGGCAGGGTCTCATTGGCATCTTGTAGCTCCTGAATTGTTGTGCTATCAGAATCAGAACTTCAGAGCCAATGCCAAAGGTTCGCCACCCATATTCCTGGGTTTGTCAAACCCCACTTACAGGAGGGTGGTACCAGGCTTGAGAGCATAGAGGCATACAATAGGCATGGGCTTGCACTGGGAGTGCTCATTATTGACTCCATGCTCTATGGTGTCAGAAGGCATGAGGGCAAACAGGGGAATGAGAAACTCCTGCTGATTTCCACCGACCACTCTCCGAATATGATCAATTCTAAACAGCACATGGAAGAAGCACTGAGCATATCAAGGACACAGAATGTTCTCTGCTTTGCGAACTGCATGTCCATCACCAAGAGTGGCTCAGGGTGACCGTTATAGACCCAGGTTGCCGAGCCCTGAAAGGCAGAATAGGCCTGAGGCAGGTGAACCAACAAGAGGGGAAATTCTATTTGGCCTCATGATCACCAATCTACCTGCTGCAGATGCATCTGTCTCTGACGGTGATGCTAGGAATGACCACCGCACAGTCCTTCTGACAACCGACCTCTGTCTTCACACTGAGGACACAGTCCATTGTGTTGTGTGACACGCATTGCTTTCAATGGGATAGATTCACAACAGGTCACACGGCTCAAATCTCAACATCCATGAGGGGCCGTGGGCCATCAGCAGCAGCAGAATTTAATTCAGAAATAATCTGCAGACCATGGCCCGGCATACTCTTCATCCTACCATGACCATTACCTTTCAAACAAGGAAACAGTAATGGTTCTCGGCCAATGGAATGAGAACTTCTGATTTTTCTACAACAATCTAGCCTTAAATTGAGCCCGTTCCTTACAACTATCGACCTCATTCTACCCTTCTAGCCAATTGGCATTCAGTTTTGCCATCTGTTGAATGATAATGCTGGACTCTCCAGTGCCCCGAAGAAAAATGTTTCCAAATTACAAACTCAGCTTCAGAGGGCAGGAGACGATGTAAAGACCAGCAGCCGCCACATCTGACGATCCAACCCTGTGGGCCGTCACCCCATTCAGGCATTGCTCTATTTGCTCAGGCTTAAGTTACCAATGGCTCTTCATAACAACTGAGAAATTTAAGATCTTAATTCCTACGCACTTTCAGAATGTTGTTAAGTTGACCTATAGTTGGTAACTCTTTCAATGACAATGTGCTGTAACGTAACTTTAAGGAGAAAAGGCAGCACAGATGGAACGGAGGTTATAATTGGTAATACAATTATGTCCTTGGGCTGCGGAGAGTCTAGCGTTATCATTCACCAGAAGCCAAAACTGAATGCTGATTGGCTAGAATGGTGGACTGAGGGCAACAATTGTAAGGAACGTGCACATGTTAAGGCTAAATTGCTGTAGGAAAGACAGATGCTCTCGCCCCATTGGTCGAGAATGGTCAAATTGGAGTACCAGCTAAGGTTGGTATGTTGTAGCGAAGCACTCTTACCATTGGTTGAGAATCGCAAAGATTTGCAAAGGGCAGGTAAAAGATTCTGCCTTTCCATTGAAGATAACATATAGCCTAAAGAATTTTATAAATAATACGCATAAAAGACGTAGAATTAGAAACAAAATGGAATTGGAGTAAATAATGGGACTTTAGCTTGGCAAATCCCCAGGGTCATTTCGTTTCAATCCCAGCAATTGAAGGAAACTGCTGAGATATTGCGCATGTCTGGTCTGTAATATCCTGCAGTTCCGTTCATCTGAGAATTATTCCTTGAGGCTGGGTAATTCTAAAAACCACTTTGTTGTTTAAGAATGGGATGAGAGAGAGAGATAGAGATAGAGAGAGAGAGAGAGAGAGATGGAGACGAAGCAATTGCCGACAAGTTACCCTAAGGTGAGTTGTCAGGCGTGGAAGGAATGCAGGATATGTTTATCAGAAATGATAGCTGGGCTACAAAGGAAAATAGACTGGTGAGATTACACAAATAATGCTTGTAACTCGCTGGAATTTGGAACATTCCAGAGTGGTTGGGTTGAAGGATTCAAGTTGTTAAGGGGAACAGATAAGATTATACAGAGAAACTATGTTCACTGATGGAGGCGACACAGGCTTTGGACAGGGTCTAAAAGGTCTTGTCAGAATGTTCAGTACAATATTTAGAGAACACCGCAATACACAAGGAGCGATACACATCGGTAACTCCCTCAGCAACAGATACGAGATCAAGTCTTAATATTTATCTGTAAAATTGATAAGTTCCTGTGGCCCAAGAGTATTAAGCTCCCCGGGCAATGATGCCTACAGGGATTCAGATCACACATTTCCCATAACCTTGTGGAATGCCAGCATGTGCATTTTGCACACAGGCGGCCGGGAGGCAGATGAGACTCTGTGCTGGGGCGAATCGTTCCTGCCAGATCCTGGCGCCCATGTTCTAGGCTGTCAGATGGCACGGCTACTGGTATCCGGTCAGTTCCGTGATTGAGGCAAATGTTTAACAGGCTTATAAGTAGCCCGAGACCAGCACTACGTGTTGCAAGGATGGCAAGAATGGTGGCCGAAATTGGTGCAGGGTGAACTCCCAACAAGTATTCCGCCCCCTTCCATATCCTTCGCCTATCCATTCTTTGAATGTGTGCCGCAATTGCGAGGCCAACATGTATTGGCCATCCCTAACTGCCCATGAGAAATTGCTGGCGATCTGTTTCCCTTTACTGCTGCAGCCTATGTGTTGCCTGAACACCCGCAGTGCAGGCGGAGAGTGAGATTTGCTGCGGGGCATGAGGTTACAGGTTGCCTTTGAGCGCAGTCCTGCCTCTGCGGCAGGTGGCCCACAGTGCCTCACAGATGCCCGCTTTTGCGATGCCGGACACAGTTGGGACTGGCACACAAAACGATGGAAGGTGCCCTCAGAGTGAAGACTGTACTTTGCCGCGACAAAGACTTTGTGCCGGTCCCTCCTGCCGATACCCATCATGGACAAATTCATCTGCTCAAGGGTAGATTAGTGAGGACAGGGGCCAAGCAAGTTTTCTCCCTCTTGTTGCTTCTCTCACCGCCTGGTACTGCAAGAAGGAAGTGAAACAAAATGGAAGGTTTTGATCGGTGCAGGCTTGGAGGGCCGAAGGACCTATTCCTGTGCTGTACTTTTCTTTGTTCTTCTTCTTTGGTTTCGCTGCTTCCTGGTTACGGGGGCTTAGAAAGGCAGGTCCTCTCTCAGAAACTCACGCAAAAGCTAGAAACAGCAGGTTTGATTTGGATGCTGTTGGAGTTCAGCACGTTTTGACGATAGTTGCCAGGCAGGAACAGTCTAGAGGGGGGCAGATTGCCAGGCCCAAGCTAAAGAAGGCCCCATGTAATCCAAGGGAGTGGTACAGTTGCAAGTCCCAAGCAGGCTTTCGAGCTAACGGACGGACAGGGACCTTCCTTTCCTTCCAGACTGTCTGAAATATCCTTCAACACTCAGCCAAGTCAGCTAGCAGTGTTTCTGCAGAGTCACTGTTACTTCTAGCTATTGAAGACCCCTCACACCCAGAGCACAGCCGGTGCCATCTTTGCAATCCCAGCTGAGGTTACACTTGGACAAACGTGACCCCAATTGAAACCCAACTTGATAGAAACTAACGTTTGTTTCTTTGTTTAGATACGTGGAGGAGGCTACCGAAGATTCACTGAAGTCAGCTGAGGAACTTTTGACTAGAGAACAAAACATTTATTAAAGAAGAAAAGTTGAATCATGTTACAATATTTCTTCATCCACAACTATACCTTCACAGAAATACACAGGTTTGTAAGGATATCAGAAGTTACAAAAGCTATCTTACACTCCAATGCTCACAGTAAGTACAAAGTCCAATAGGCACCGTGCAATCAGATACACAACACTCTGAAATAGCGTGACAGCTGCCACCTCAACCAGGTGCAATGGATAGTTCCTCAACTCCGCCCAGTCCCTTGTCACAGCGTGAGCCAACTAGTCTCACTGAACCCCATCTTTCACGCGATGGCTCGCAATCTCCATTCCACACCTTGGAATCCTCTCCTAAAACAATACTTTCACCCAGACGCTTTAAAACGTCAGAATGTCCGAATATTCCGTCAATATTCAAGTGACTTCATTGATTTAACTTCGGGGAGAAATTTAGCCCTTGTCAAGCTACCCTTGAGGAATACTAATTGGATAACCTGTTTGTGATTTTAGTGGAGGGAAACATTTTTCCCAGGGCCAATCTTCATCCAGTTCTGGGCGCAGACTATTTTCCAGGCTGGGACATCTGGTGGTCAGTAGCAAGAGTGGAAATTGCAGTCGCACAATCCAAAACTTTTAACTCCTACTTAGACACAAGGGTGGTGCTGGAGGACTGAAGAATTACAAATGTAACACGCGTGTTCAAAGCAGAGTACGGACATAATGCTAGCAACTACTGGTCAGTAAGATTTACTTCTAAAGTGGTGAATCTTCTAGAAAACGTAGCGTTCACGTGAATAATTGTGAGGTTATTGAGGGAAGCCAGAATTCATATATTAAAGGAAAATCGTGTTTAACTAACTTGCAGGAGTGTTTTCTTTTAGGAAGATGTAACAAGAAGGTTGATCAGGGCAATAAGGTAAAAGCAAAACTCTGGAGATGCTGGGAACCCGAATCAAAAACAGAAAAAGCTGGAAAATACTCGGCAGACCTGACAACATCTGTGGAGAGAGAAACAGAGTTGACGTTCCGATCCTTGTGGCTCTGAAGCTGTTAAGAAGATTCATACGGACTCGAAATGTTAACTTTGTTTCTCTCTTCACAGATGTTCACAGATCTGCTGAGTTATTTCCAGCATATGCTGTTGTTGTGTTGGTGAGGGAAACGCTGTTCGTGTGTTGTACATTGATTACAAAAAGACACTTGATACAATGCTGAACAACAGCACTGTGAGAAAAGGTATTGTTCATGGACTATGAGGGCAACTGTGAACAAGGATACAACATAGGCTGATTTGGGGGAAACAATAATTTTTCTCTTCATCAGGCAGGGAGAATGTTTGATTTAGTGCAAAATTGCAAGACCTACTGGTTGCAGCCTTTTTCTAATAAACAGATTAATGACATGCATCTCGGTGCACAGGATACAATTTTGTAATTGCACAGGTCACGAAATTTGGAAGCATTTTGAACTGTGAGAATGATTATGCAGAACCTCAAAACGACATAGTTAATTCCGTGGAATGGGCAGAGAGGTGACAGTAATTTTCAATGCGCAGAAATGTGAAGCGACTCATTTTGTAGGAATAACATGCAGAGCCGATATAAATAATAAAGGTAGAACTCTCAAGAGGATGCAGGAGCAGAGGGACCCGGACGTGTACGTGATTGAGTAATTGAAGAGGACAGAACAGGTTGAGAGATGGTTAATGCAACCTGTTGTGTCCAGGGCTTCATTAATATGGGCAAATTGTACAAGAGAAAAGAGCTTAGTTTGAGCTTATACAAGAAATTAGTTCGGCCTTAGCTGCAGCATTGGGTCCAGTTCTTTGTCACTGGTATCATAGTTAGGGTTCGAGTCCCAGCACGGCAGATATGGTTGAATTTGTAGCCAATAAAATGTGGGATAAAAATTGGTCTAATGAGGGCCATGAAAATATTGTCAGTTGTTACATTTAAAAAAAAAACTTGTTGAACTAATTTCCTTGAGAGAAGGAAAGTTGCTGGTGTAAAATGCATGTGACTCCAGACCTACAGTAACCTGGCTGCCTTTACAAGGCCCATCTGGAATCACCTTCTCAATGGCAACTACCGTGGGTAATAATTGATTTAACAAAAAATATACAGGCCTAAAGTTCTCCTGAATGCTCCTTAAGAATTCTATTCCTTCCCTTCTTTTCACACTAAAACTCCTCCCGTTAAGATTGGGGTAGTTAAAATCCCCTGCTATTATATCTGCATTCCCTGGCGTTTGTCAGAGATTTTCCTATACATTGGCCATTCTATCTCCCCCTGGCTATATTCGGGTAGATGTTACACTCCCAGTAGTGCGGCTGTTATAGATATATAGTTCTATTTCTGAACTCAATCGATGTGGCGTTAGATGTTAATCTTTCTATCCCTCCTCACAGCTGCAATTGCTTCTAGAATCAAAATTACAACGCCGTTCCTTTTTTTCCCCTCTCCATTAAATCTGAAGCCCCATTTGCGAGGATTGTTGAGCTCCCACCAGTCCTGTCCCTCTTTAAGCTATATTTCTGTAATAACTATGATACAATACTGCCACGTTTGCATCTGTGAACTCAGTTCGTCCTCTTCATTTGCTCTACTCCTTATATGAAATTTTATGTCCCTGGAGACTGACAAAATCGCGTTGATGTTTTGAATATTTGGTTTTCCCTGCCATCCATCCTCACTCACTGATTTTCTGCCTTCCATTACCATTTCTGGCTTTCCCCCCATCTGAATCTACCCTCAGGCTCTCAACCTGCCGCAAAACTAGTTTAAACTCTTCCCAGCAGCGCTAGTAAACATCCTGAATGTACCCCATTGTCCCGCTACATCAGTTAAATCATTCCTACTAGTGGCGCAGGACATTACCAGGGATGTTAATGGAGGAGTCCGGGAAATTGGATGTAAGGTGTGATTATGTGAGTATGAGTATTTTGGAACTACAATGTGTCAATGTGGCTCTGCCATTTTCTGACCTGCCCTCCCAGTCAATATGGTGACACACCAACCGAATGAGAAATGAGACACTGACAAGAGACAGTTATGAATGCAGCAAGGTTTATTCAAAAAAACTCAGAAAGCAGTGGGGCAGGGGCCAGAATCCGTGCGGTCTCCACAGTCAAACGAAGCCTCAATTAAAGTTAGATTCGACGACATTGGGTATAAGGTTACATATATCCACCATGTTGTAGATCATTTAACGATGCAGCAGTAATGGTTGGGTCCACACAATATAAGTTTCGACTGAGTCTGGCCTGGCGGGCAAGGGGCGTTTCGACATCTTCCACAAAAACGCTTGCATCCCATGATGAAGGATGAAAGGTTCATAAGGATATTGCATTAGCCTATTGTTCTGGGTGGGGCATAGAGGGGGAATATCTGCATATTAACAAGCCGCGTATGTCAGCATTTCACTCACGCAATGGTGATCAGGAGCATATATTGCATAGAAGTACTTTTCTCACTACGGTAAAACCAGCTTCCCCTTAAATAAATCAACGGTTCTTATCCCAACCCCCACTCTATGTGATCCCACGCTCCACATTCTCATCACTCTCTGGGTAAAGATTCTTTTTCTGAACACTCTATTGGATTTATCAGTGACAAACTTATACTGATGAACCCTCGATTTGTGCAGCCAATAACAATTGTAAACATCTTGCGACACCCACACAATCAAAACCTTCTATGGAATGTACAACAACAGCAACTTATATTTAAATAGCGCCATTATCATACTTAAAGCTTCCCCAAGTGCCTCACAGCAGTCTGTTCAATCCATTGTCGCCATCGGCCGACAGGGGGAGACACTGGGACGGATGACAAGGTATTCCCACGAAGTCATGGAGCGAAGTCCGGAGGTAAGGAATGTCTGGTAGAGGATTTCAGTAACAGATGAACTGAGGCCGGTAGGCACGCGGTTTGTTACGAAGGTTGAATAGTTTGGTCATATGGTTGACATAGATTATGTGGCATGAATCACATCTTGCAATCAAATATGGCACGAAGTTAGTGAAAGGTTTCAGTTTGGATATTCGCCTAGGGCGATTTTGATGTGGGGGCTGAAACCATCCCGATATTTAATTGGAGCAAATATTTCCACATCCGGTATTGGATGGTCTATAAGCAATCTGGTTATTGAGAGGCAGTGGAGGAGTTGACAGGTGTTAGTGGTGAGGTAGGGCTTTGCGCTGTACTTGTGAATAATAATAACACTGCGTTTTCGCCTAATGGCTTCGAGGGGCTCCACTCATTGAGGTGGGGGAAGTAACGAAATTGAAGGACAGGGAAAAGCGGGAGATATGGGATAATTCAAAATAATGCAGTTAAATATTTTTTTGCAATTATACAGCAGAGAGTTTGTTGGGTCTTTTTCTTGAAAAGATGTTCAGTGTACAGAAACAAAGTGGGTAGAGGGAGGTATGGTGAAGATCAACAAAGATCCAACTCTATGTTGGAGGAGCCCCAAGGTGCAGAATATCTCCGCCTGTTCCTATCAATAGCGCATGGGTTGTATCCTGAGAGACATACTAACCTGTCAATTACGGAGGGTCATATAAGTAACCAAAAGTAAACGGTTGTATCAGCACCAAGACACCAAATGCCAAGAGCAGACTTTTCAGCATTTTCTGCCGTGTTCCTCCGAGTCACAATGAGATGATTGGAAGATGGAAGCTCTTTATATGGGCTCAGAAAGCTTCGTGTCGTTAATTATAACACAAACACACAAACTGGGGATTGGCTACCTCTTGGATATATTACCAGGGCCCGGGAACGGTGACAAAGAGTGACTGTAATCAAAGATTTAACCAGTTGCCAAAGCTGGTTTTTGATTGATATCCATGAATAAGGCCGAATAATGATTAACCTTGGGACGTATTAGATAAACTAAAAATGTGTAAAATGATATACTTGTCATCTTCCAAATTAGTTCATTTTCCAATTATCTTTATTGTGTTTTTACTGGTTCCCTAACCTCCCACTCTCTGAGACAGCCCACAGCGTCTGTGGGCAGAATACTTGTCTGGGACATTTATTTCTCCGTCTGACATAACTGAAGAAGACGGCCTGGTCATTACCTCCTCAGTGGGAGCTTTCTGTACACCGATTGGCTATCACAATTTCTACATTACATCATTGATGACACTTTAAAATTTGCTGGGGAAATCTTTGGGAATTTCTGAAGCTCCGATTGATGGTATAGAAATGCAATAATTTTCATACTTCTCTTGGCACCTCTCCATCTACCTGCGTCCTAATACTCTGCTCCCTGCCTCTCTAAGATTATGTTAAGTGTATCTTTCTTTATCTCGCTCTGCTCCTCTAACTCATCATTTGCTTCTCCTTCATCCATCCCCTAGGCCATCTTCCTCTCATGCTGTCTCTCCATTAAATATTTCTAAATCTAAGCCGTTGGTGAATGGTTAAATATTTCCCTCTGATACGGAACTGTCCCTGTCACCAGTCGCCATCCTGTCTGACACTCGTTAGCTAATAGAAAGGAATGAGCTGTATCTTAATATGAAGCATCAGCTCACTGTCTGCCTGTGGAGACAGCACACAGTCTCTTGGCTAGTGAGAGTTCAAATCCCATGACCATAATTTATTATAAAACTTTGCATTATTGTGGGTTTGATGTTGCCTGGGACGATGTATTCAGATGCAGCTTTCAATATTGTTTCAGAAGCTATATGTCTTCCCTTATCCAGAGCCAGATGCCTCGATTTCGTAAGGTGCATACTCGTTTTCCAACCCCTCCTCAGCCGGGCCCCTCTTTGTCTCCCATTTCCTCCACACCACAATTATCCGAAATCTCTGTGCCAATCCAGGCCTAGCCCTGTGATCATCTCCCGATGTCCATCGCTCAGCCATTGGTTGCTGTGCCTTCAGCTGCCTGCGGAACCCTAAAACCTCGAATTCCCTCTCCACCTCTCCTTCTCCTCCAAAACTACGCTCCTTAAACACCCCAAAGCATTGGGCAAATGTTTTCATCAACTGCCATTCTGACTTTTCACAGTGTTCCTGTGAAGCACTTTTGGACTCTACACTAGGCTATCAACGACATATAAATATTCGTTTTTGTTGTTAAGTCTAAGGAAGGTTCTGATATGATCCATCTTGGAAATGTGTTTCTGTTGTTTGTCTAGGCGGCCAAACCTAATGGCCATCAATGCAACAGATTCACTGATGAATCCAGAAAGCAACTTAGTCAAGAGGAACGATGTCTTACGGCAGCTGTACATGGGACTCTCTGAGAACACACCTGGAATATTGTTGCGCAGTTTATTCCCCCGCAGCTAAGAAAGGATATATATTGTCACAGAGGGAATTGCAGCGAAGGTTCACCGGAATGATGACTGGGGTGGCAGGATTGTCGTTTGAGCTAAGAATGGGTGGACTCGGCTTGTATTCAGTGGAGATTAGAAGAATGAGGTGTGATCTGGTTGAAGGGTATACAATTCTGAGAGATTTGGGCGGATTGGTGCGGGGGTGTGAGGGGGCACGGGGTGGATTTCCCCCTCCCCCTGGAATGGGGCGTCTGGAACCTCCGGCCCCAATCTGAGGATACGGGGTCGGGAAATTCAGGAATGAGATGATGGGGAAATTCTTTCACTCAGATGGTTCTGAACCTGTGATAATCTCGACAACAGGATGCTGTGGGGGGCATGTCACTGAATATAGCTAAGTAGGAAATAGATAGATTTATACACACTAATGGCATCCATGGGGATGGGGAGAGATAGAGGTAGTAAGACGTTGCAATATAGGATCTGCCATGATCATTTTGAATGGAGAAGCAGAGGCTGAAAGGGCCGAATGGTCCACTCCTGCTGCTGTTATTTTCAAGTTTTTACATTTAGTGCGAAAATTAATTGAAAATTTGAAACTCGTCACCACAGGAAACAGATGCTTTGAAGAGTGTAGATTTATTCAAGGGGAAGCCAGATAAACACCTGATGGAGGAAAATAACAACAGTACCGTTAGAATCTCCCTCGGGTGAGAGTAACATTGACAGACTCGGCCTGTTTAGCCCCTGCTCTTCTCCCTACATTCCAGCACGCAGAATTATAGACTAATGAAATATTTCTTGCTGGGTTTCAGATAACACGATCCGATGTAGCAGCTATGGTAAGACCTGACAAACCGATTCCGCAGACTTGACGAGGCCCAGATCCGTCTCTGTGCTTTTTGGGCTAATAGTGTTACAAAGATAAATGACCTACAATAGGAGTGAAACATGAGACATCGCCTGAGGCTCCAACCGAGTCTCAACTTAATCGGGGATGTGTAGGAAGATGTAGAAGATGTAGAAGAATCCGATGGCCTCGAAACGTTGACCATGTCTTTCTCCCCACAGAGGCTGTCAGGCCCGCTGAGGTTTTCCAGCAGTTTTTGTTTTTGTGAAAAATGTCCCGATTGTCTCAGCCAGCGGACATCTTTGACATTTGGGCTTCACACTTGGGAGAGAGCCTCTTAGTTGTGTGGAACAAGCCATGCAAGATTCGGGCTACATATAAAGCTCAAATCGAATAGTTTATCTTACCTTTAAGCCCAGTGTATTCTAAAGAGGTTATGGAGCGGCGTGCAAAATCCAGGCCCAAATTTGCAGTCAGGACTTTATTTGCAGAACGATGCGTCTTCAGGCGGCAATGATTTGAGGCGTTGCTGAGAGAAATTGGGGTTTCTTGGCGAAACTTGGCTTTTAATTGGCCGAGCGAAGAGACTGAATGCGAGTTTGCTTTTTATTCGATTTGATTTGTTTTGACCTCAATGAAGTGTTCACATACCATATGGAATGTACACATTCAGGAATGGCGCGAAAGAAGGGGAAGTGCGATTGAATGAGTAGCTCTTGATTTAAGTTTTTATTTTTGCTCCCTATTGCACTTAATGGAAATTTGCCTTCAAATGTTCTTTCTTTTCTGAGTCTGCCAGTTTGAAGATCAATGAAACTTATTGCATTCATTTCAGTTGTCGCTCTCGCCATCACATACTTGATGCTTCAACAGCATCGGGTACAGGGGGCCTTTAGCTGTGATGCTCCTTGGAACTTGTTGCCGTCAGCTCGCCCATGATCCACAATTGTGGGCGGGCTGTGAAGTATGTCGTCCTGATCGGTTATCACAATATCTGGTATGACTTGTGCCGATGTCGTTTCTGAGGCACGCGGTTTTATTAAAGTGCCCTGGATACAGATGGTGATGCAAGGAACAAAGGACAAAGAACAAAGAACAAGGAAAAGTACAGGACAGGAACAGGCCTTTCGGCCCTCCAAGCCTGCGCCGCTCATGTTGCCCGTCAACTAAAACATTTTGCACTTCCGGGGTCCCTATCGCTCTATCCCATCCTATTCATGTATTTGTCAAGCTGCCTCTTAAACACCACTATCGTACCAGCTTCCACCACCTCCTCTGGCAGCGAATTCCAGACACTCAGACCGGGAGACAGCATAGAGAGGCATGGGGGCCCGGATCTAACTGGGAGACAGGATAGAGAGGCATGGGGGCCCTATCTGACCGGGAGACAGGGCAGTGAGGCATGGGGGCCCTATCTGACGGGGATACAGGGCAGTGAGGCATGGGCCCTATCTGATGGGGAGAAAGGGCAGTGAGGCATAGGGGCCCGGATCTGACCGCGAGACAGGGCAGTGAGGCATGGGGGCCATGAACTGACCGGGAGATAGGATAGTGAGGCATGGGGGCCCGGACGTGACCGGGAGAGAGGATAGTGAGGCATGGGGGCCCGGATGTGACCGAGAGACAGGATAGAGAGGTATGCAGGCCCGGATCTGTCCGGGAGACAGGATAGTGAGACATGAGGGCCCGGATCTGTCCGGGAAACAGGATAGTGAGGCATGGGAGCCCGGATGTGACCGGGAGACAGGATAGTGAGGCATGCGGGCCCGGAACTGACCCGGAGACAGTATAGTGAGTCATGGGTCCCGGATCTAACTAGGAGAAAGGATAGTGAGGCATGGGGGCCCGGATCTAACTGGGAGACAGGATAGTGAGGCATGGGGACCCGGATCTAACTGGGAGACAGGATAGTGAGGCATGGGTCCCGGATCTAACTGGGATACAGGATATTGAGGTATGGGTCCCGGATCTAACAGGGAGACAGGATAGTGAGGCACGGGTCCAGGATCTAGCTGGGAGACAGGATAGAGAGGCATGGGGGCCCGGATCTAACCAGGAGACAGGCTAGGGAGGCAGGGGGCCCCTGATCTGTCCGGGAGACCGGATAGTGAGGCATGGGGGGCCGGATCTGTCCGGGAGACAGGATAGAGAGGCATGGGGGCCCGGATCTGTCCGGGAAACAGGATAGGGAGGCATGGGGGCCCGGGTGTGACCGGGACACAGGATAGTGAGGCATGGGGGGCCCGGATCTGATCGGGAGACAGGATAGAGAGGCATGGGCGCCCGGATCTGTCCGGGAGAGAGGATAGTGAGGCATGGGGGGCCGGATGTGACCGGGAGACAGGATAGAGAGGCATGGGGGCCCGGATTTGTCCGGGAGACAGGATAGTGAGGCATGGGGGGCCGGATGTGACCGGGAGACAGCATAGAGAGGCATGGGGGCCCGGATTTGTCCGGGAGACAGGATAGTGAGGCATGGGGGGCCGGATGTGACCGGGAGACAGCATAGAGAGGCATGGGGGCCCGGATCTGATCGGGTGACAGGATAGAGAGGCATGGGGGGCCGGATCTGACCGGGAGACAGGCTAGAGACGCATGGGGGCCCGGATGTGACCGGGAGACAGGATAGAGAGCCATGGGGGGCCCGGATCTGATCGGGAGACAGGATAGAGAGGCATGGGGGGCCGGAGCTGACCGGGAGAGAGGAGAGAGAGGCATGGGGGCCCAGATGTGATCGGGAGACAGGATAGAGAGGCATGAGGGCCCAAATCTGAACCAGGCTCCAGGATGGAGAGGCATTAATGATCGGATATGACCCGGGTCCAGGATAGCGACGCATTGGTGCGGTATCTGACACTGGGACAAGCATAGAGAGGCATGTGGGGGCCGCATCTGACACCGGGACATGGATACAGAAAAATTGGTGCCGGATCTCACCCTCGGGCAAGGATAAAGAGGCATGTGGGGCCGTATCTACCGCCGGGACAAGGATAAAGGTGCACGTGGGGCCGGATCTGAACCTCAGTCGAGGACAGAGGGGCATTGATGATCGTTTCTGATCCGAGTCAAGAATAGAGAGGCATGGAAATCCGGGTATTACCCTCTTTATAGACCATGGAGGGTGGACAGGGCTGGTCCTGACCACGGGAAACAGGACAGAGGGAGTGGTGTTGGAAGTTGGGAAATGGGCTGTGGGGTTGGCGGACGTCGTGGGGTTGGGTGTGGGGGATGTGGGTCTGCAAAGCCCTGCAGGGCTTGAACAGCAACCTAAGGGGTCCACTGGATAATAAAATCGAAACGCAGCCCAATCTTCCATTGGTGACGGGATTAACAAAATGCCTGTTTCAAAACTGCAGCTTCTCTGCAGGGACAAAGTGAATCTGAGATCAGTGCTGCTTTCTGTTAACTGGGGGCTAGGGGTGAATCTCGAATGGGGACGGCCTGTGAGCCGTGAGTTAGAGGGGGAGGCCGAACTCGGAGACAGAGGGAAAACTGCTTTGGAGAAGGAAGAAAGATTCCAGTGTTAAGTGGGTGGCATTCCTACATGTTGGAGCTTGTGAGAAAACGGTTACCGTCTCTTCAGAGGATACCAATCTCTGTGTAATAATCACTATACTTTTTAATAACATTAAACACCTGTCTGTCACTCAGTCACAGACTCTGCAGTGACTGACCCGTGTGTAAATCACACAGTCCTGGACCAGCCCTGGTGGAGCACGGATTGTACTGACACCGGTGCACGGGTCCGAAATGTGATGACAAACTGAACCACGGATGGTACAGATTCAAAAGGTAACAAAAGGAGCCAATTTAAGGTGAACTAGGGGCTTTGGGTTGGGAACCACCTGTATAAATGATAAAAACATCAGAGGAGGAACATAAAGTGAGAGTGGCCTGGTCCGTCAGGCAGAACAATGATAGAAGGAAAGGATACAGGGAATGGGGAAGAGCCAGAGAGAGGGTTACAGGGAAAATACAGTCAGATCCTAATGGAGTGGAATATAGAACGGGAAAAAATGGAGACAACATTGGATAGAGCGGGATATATATACAGGAAAGAGAGTAAAGGGGGATAACGCTAGATGTAGGGCGATTCAGAAAATAGACAGAGTGTAAAGGGAGATAAACCTGGACAGAGGGGGTTATAAGACAGGAACAGAGTCTGAAAGGGGATATCACTGGATAGAGAGGATGTGTAAGTGTGCTGTGGATGTAAAGGGAAGTTAGGGGTGACGAAGAACTGGGCCAGGGTTACGCGAAGTGATTGTTCACTTCCGATTTCTGAACCTGGAGATGAAGTTGCGTTTGGTGGTGACATCAGACTGGAGGTTGTGTAAATGGCGGCGGATGATCCGTTGAAGGTGGACAATGCTGGGATGGAAGGAGGACGGAAAAGGGTGCGCTGAGGTTGAATGTGGGATGGAGGGGGAGATGTGAGGGCTGTAGTGGGGGCAATAGGATGGACGTGATCAATGTCCCTGTCTAAGCAGTGAGAGGGTAGGGAGTCAGGGTGCTGGGAGTCAGCTGAAGGAGCAGGAAGTTATGTCAGAAATAATGCCGTGGGCGGTTGCAGTCCAGGAGCTGACACACATAATCATAGTGGAAAGATGCCCTTCAGCATATCAAGTCTGCACTGACATATGAGGAAAATCTGACCTACATACCTAATCCCATTTACCAGCACTTGGCCCACAACCTTGAATGTTATGATTTGCCAAGTGCTCATCCAGGCATTTTTTCAAATAGGAGAGGCAGCCCAGCTCCACCACCCTCCCAGACATTGCAGTCCAGATCGTCACAATCCTTTGTGTAAAAATTTTTTCCTCACATTTCCCCTAAACCTCCCGCCTCTCACCTTGTCCTTGTGTCCCCTCGTGACTGACCCTTCAACTAAGGGCAACAGCTGCTCCCTATCTACTGTTTCCATGCCCCTCATAATCTTGTACACATCGATCAGGTCGCCCCGCTGTCTTCTCTGCTCCATTGAAAACAACCCAAGTCTATCCAACCCATCTTCATAACTTAAATTTTTCATCGCAGGAAACATCTTGGTGAATTCCCTCTGCTCCCCAACAATTTTAATCAAATCCTTCCTATAATCTGGCGTCCAGAACTGCACACACTACTCCAGCTGTGGCCTCACCATGACACCTCCAACACGATCTCCCTACTTTTGCAATCTATGCCTCGATTACTAAAGGGATGTGTCCCATGTGCCTTTTTCACCACCTCACTAACATGCCTCTCCTACTTCAGAGATCTATGGACACACACGGCAAGGTCCCATTTTACGTTAGAACTTCTTAGTGTCATGTCAAGTTACTTCTTAAAGTGTATTACCTCTCACTTATGACGCTTAAATTTTATCTGCCATATATCTGCCCACTTGACCATCCCGTCTATATCTTCCTGTAGCCCAAGACACTCATCCTCACTGTTAATCACCCGGCAAATCTTTGTGTTATCCGCAAACTTAATATTCCCAATACCACCACACCACCCCGCCCAACCCACACACATCCCCCACCCCACATAGTCATCTATGTATTTTATATAAATAACGAATAATAGTGAATCCAGCACAGATTCCTTTGGGACGCCACCGGAAATTGGCTTCGAGTAACTAAATCATCCTTCTTTCATCACGTTGTTTTTCCTCCAACTAAGCCAAATTTGAATCCACCTTATCATATAACCATGCATATCATGTGCATTTGCCTTCATTATAAATTTCCCATGTGGGACCTTGTCAAAGACTTTGCTGTAATGCATATAAGATATATCAACAGCACTATCGTCATCTAACCACCTGGTCACCTACTCAAAAAATTCAATCAAATTCGTCAGTCATTACCATCCTCTGACAAAGCCATGCTGACTATCCCTTGTCAAACCTTGCCTCTCCAATTGAAGATAGATTGTCTCCTTCAGAATTTTCTGCAATAATTTCAACACCACTGACTTTAGGCTCACTGACCTGTAGTCCCCTGGCTTATCTCTACAACGATTCTTACATACCGGAAACCCACTGGGTGTTCTCCAGTATAGTAGCACCTCTTCCATATCCAGAGCGGAATAAAAAAATTGGTTCAGAGCCCATGTGATCTCCTCCCTTGCCTCCCTCAGCAGTCTGCGACACAGATCATCTGGACCTGGAGATTTATCCAATTCCAAGCCTGCCAAAACCTCCAATAACTTGTCACTCCCTCTCTGAATTTGCTCAAGAACCTCGCAGTCTCTCTCTCCGAGTTCCATACCTTCCTCCTCATTCTCTGTGATTGTCGTTTCACTTCTGGTGGATGGAAGATTCCGGAGACTGTTGTCAAAGTGAGACACTGCTCCACACATGGCACAGGCTGGTTAAGTGGTAATTTCAGAAATTCTAATATTAGATTTACATTCACTGTCCAGCATTGTTCACATCTGTTACGTTCTTAAATATTGATATACCTCATTTCAGGTCCACATCCCACCGTGGGACAGAAGCAAGTAACCAGGACAGTTTGTGTGAACTGGGGTAGAAATCACTGCAACTGGGTCCATGAGATCAAAGTTAGAAACTGCAGCAGCTACTTCGTTTATGAGTTGGATTCGTTATTCGGTTGCTCTGCTTATTATACAGGTAAAATGTCATTTCTAAATGATTCAGAAGTTTTGTTCAGGAAGCCCCATGTCACCAATACAACTAAGAAATTGACAAAGCCTCTATCCTTTGCGTAAGGTACACGAGGAATAATAGATCTGACACACAATGAACGTTCCACCAGAACTATGGTGATTTGCACCAGTCACTGTTGTCTGTGTCTACCAGACACTCCACTCCAATTAGGACCATGCGGTAGAGGAAGGCTCTGAATGTGGAGCTGGGCAACAGCCGCTCCCTCAGTGGGACAGACTGCTAATGAAGAGTAGTGTTGGTGGTCTAGGATCTGATGAAGTTGTCTCTGTCATTCACCACCACGAAAAAGGCGGCACGTTTCGGCACAATCCATACGTTACTCTTTCTTCATTGCAGATCCAAATACAGCCCAAACTCAGGAAAAGCCGGAACAGTCGAGTGCAAAGCCGGCTGACCGTTCATCATCGGCTCCAGCAGCTTATATAACCTCAGGTATCCATCAGTGGGCAACGATTCAAAACAAGCTCTTCACCTATTGAGAGCTCAGTCCAGCAGAAGCATCCACTTCCCACTGAGGGACAGCGGCTGAGAAACTGAGGGTGTAGGGTGGAGTGACTGAGGGGAGAGGGTTGCAGTTAGTGAGGGCAGTGGGATGTAGTGACTGAGGTGAGTGGGATGCATTGACTGAGGGGAGTGGGATGTAGCGAATGACGTGTGTGGGATGTAGTAACCGAGGGGAGTCGGATGTAGTGACCGAGGGGAGTGGGATGTAGTGACGGAGCACAGTGAGATGTAGTGGCCGAGGGGAGTGGGATGCAGTGACTTAGGGGAGGTGGCTGCAGTGACTGAGGTGAGTAGGATGCGGTAACTGAAGTCTGTGTGATTTCGTGAGTGAGGAGATTGGAATTCAGTAGCCAACCAGTGTGTTTATTAATGACTGGATTGATTGGCATGTCGTTTAGTG
Organism: Cetorhinus maximus; assembly: GCF_964194155.1. Taxonomy (NCBI): domain Eukaryota; kingdom Metazoa; phylum Chordata; class Chondrichthyes; order Lamniformes; family Cetorhinidae; genus Cetorhinus; species Cetorhinus maximus. The sequence goes on along the minus strand of NW_027596257.1, from coordinate 467,500 downwards.
TAGTGTTCAGTGATTGGCGGCAGTTGGGTTCCTGTTTCAGATGGTGGGATGTCTTCATTTACAGCAGTCTGCAGTGATATAAATAATATGTATTGGTTAAATACAAGTTCAATACACACTGCCATGTGTAATGTTCACAGCTGATTTTACCTATATGTATATATTTTTTCAAATATAATACAAGTTCCAACGCACCTTATGTTCTGGCGTTCGCAGAATGCACACAGTCCATTTAAACCTTTGGCACACTGTGGTCAGACATCTTACATTCTAAAAGCAAGAGACATATATCAGTTCACCAGATGTTATGTGTCCCTCATCAGCTGCTCCCCGACGCTTTTCACACCGGGAGCCAAGCAGTCTCACCACACTCTGTCTTTCACACGAGGGTTACCAATCTCCACTCACCAATGCCTCGCATTGGAACCTTCTCCCAAACTGACAGTTTCTCTCAGATGCCATCTGCAAGGCGCCACCTCCAGGGTTTCCAACTCTCCAACGGATGTTCTTCTTCCCTGAAGTGCCAAGTGCATCTAAATTATCCTGCATGGACTATTCTCTCACCGACTCAGCGGACAACAATACCAATGCTTCATATGTACTAGCAAAGAGTTACCGATCGTCAACGGTGTTTTCAGACCTTCTTGCCTCTTGGAAGCCGTTCTCTCTTTAAATCTGGTTTCAACAGAGTTTCTCTCTTTAATACTGAAGCCTGGAGCCTTTACCTCTATCCCGCCCCATCAACTTCATTAACGGAACCTTTTCCAGGTCCCTGCCGTTCCTTTGACTAGAAGATCTGCTGGCGAGTGTCTACTGCTCCACAACCCTGGATTGTGCGGCCGTTTCTTTAGCTTGCGGCTCGTTATCAGCCCACCTTGCTCCGGTCTCTATGGAAGGTACTTTCAACCAGTTTTACACTGGGACTAGCTATCCACCGCATTTAGGTGGTTTCTGTTTGGCAAATATCTTCCAAGCCAGCTGAACTCCAACAGTTTCCAAAAAAACGTCTGCCTTTCTTCCTCTGTGTGCGCCTATGGGAGGGACCTGCCTGTCTGCGTCCTTATTCCTAGGCAACAGCACCATTTTGTCTACACTTGTGTTTGCTCAGCTTATCAAGTCGTAAACCCTCATTAGGCATGCAAGCACCTTTTCAAAAGGGAATCTGGAACTAATTTTGACCTTTCTTAACGCACGGATCAGTCAAAACAAATCAAGCTTAAATTGCGAAGCCTAAACTCATTCTTTACAATTAAAAATACCATTATAAATTACTTAAACTATCTCTATTTCCAAACATGTGAAACGTTCACTGAAGCTTCGTGACAAAAAACTGTGAAATTTCTAGATGACCCCACTCTTTGATCCCTCATATCCCTCTTCATTTACTATGGATTCAAAACCTGCCCCAACTCATGAACCCGAAGAAAGATCGACCAGTGAATCCATTGATATGTTGCCCTCTCATTCAGCGAAGTGTTCAAGCTCAGGAGTCTGCACGGTGTGGTTGATTCTAACTGATTCTTGACTTAATTTGATACAAGGAGGATTGGGCCAAAGAGGGTTATTCCACATCTAACAAAGGGGATGTGAAATAGAGCCTGAGGACAGTGCTATGCAACGTTTCATTAAACTGTAGTGTGGTGACTAAGCAGGGTTGGGTGTAGTTACTGACAGGAGTGGGTTGGAGAGACTGAGTGCAGTGGGGTGTAGTCACTGAGGGGATTGGGGTGTAGCGAATGGTCTGAGTGGGATTCAGTGACTGAGGGGAGTGGGGTGTAGTGGCTGAAGGGAGTTCGATACAGTGAGTGAGGTTTCTGGCAATCATTGAGTGAGTGGAGTGGAATGTGCTAACTGAGGGGGTGGGATGCAGTGACTGAGGGCAGTGGGAGGCAGGGAGTGAGGGGAGTAGGATGCTGTGACTGAGGGGAGTAGAATGCAGTGACTGATGGGAGTAGAATGCAGTGTCTGAGGGGAGTAGAATGCAGTGTCTGAGCGGAGTGGGATATTGTGAGTGAGGGGAGCGGGATGCATTGACTGAAGTGATTGGGATGTTAATTCTGTGATATTTCGCACTGAGCGAATTTGTGAAGTTGAATGAATTGATTGAAGCTGTAGCCTTTAGTTACTCAATTCACAGTTTACAGCGACAGATGGAAATTCATTTGATGGTTAATGTTGTTAGAAGTCGAGCAATGTCATGTTCTGCAGACACTTGTGCCTAACAAGGTTGAGCTTCTAAAGGAGATCCCCATTTTCCATCATTTCCCTCTACTTTGATTCGAGATGCTGGGGCATCGACACCTCAGCAACCAGAGGAACCATCGACAAGAGAATCCACTGAGAAACCATCTTCTATCTCTGCCGTGTCTCCATACTCAGGTATCTGCTCTGTGAGGTTTATTCTAAAATGATTCATCACGCAACGTGACTACAAAATTACACAGCCCCAGGGATTTACCCTGTACCTTCCTGGTCGTGCTGGGGGGAAATATCCTGTTCCAGTTGTAGAATGCGATGATGCCGGGAATTGGTTAACGGTGACTGAGGGCAGTGGGATGCAGTAACTGAGGTGAGTGGGATTCAGTGACTGAGGGGAGTGGGGTGTATGACTGATGGCAGTGGGACGTAATGACTGAGAGGAGTGGGATGCAGTGACTGAGGGGAGTGGAATTCAGTGACTGAGGGGAGTGAGATGCAGTGATTGATGCGAGTGGGATGTCGTGACTGAGGTGAGTGGGATGTCGTGACTGAGTGGAGTGCGGTGCAGTAACTTAAGTGAGTGGAATGCAGGGACTGAGCTGAGCGGGATGTAGTGACTGATGGGAGTGCAATGCATGGACTGAGTGGATTGGGGTGCAGAGGCTGAGCAGTGTGAGATTGAAGGACTGAAGGTTGTGTGAATTAGTGAGTGAGGGGAATTTAATTCAGTAGCTAATGTTGGTGTTTATTAATGGCTAGAGAGTTTGGGGTGCCGTGTACGGGGAAGTGGGATAAAGCGATTTTCAACAGTTAGCTGTCCTGTTTGAGGGCCTGGGATTTCTTCAGTTACAGCACAGACTGCAGTGATAGAAATGAAGTGTATTTGATCAATACAAGTGAAATGCTGACTGCTGAGTGTTAGGATCCCAGCTGTGGTTACCCGTGGAAAATCATGCTGAAACCCGCCTTATAGAAGGTAACGTTCAATGTGTTTATTTTTATTAGATACGTGGTGAGTAGCTACTGAACGGAGTCGCATGACGCTGCTGCTGATGTTTTATCAAAAGTATAAAATATGTATTAAACAGGAAATTATATTACCATCCTATTTCACCCACAAGTGTAACTTTTACAGATATATTTTTAAGGATAACACAAGTAACAAAGGTGTCTCATACTTTAATGTTCACAATAAGCACATAGTACATGTAAACCTATGGCACCCTGTGGTCAGACATACCACAGCCTGAAACCAAATGAAACATAAACATGTGCTATGGATCTCTCATCAAGTCCTCCCAGACACTTGTCACTCCAGAAGCCAACTATTCTCACTACACTCTGTATTTCACAGGAGGAATTCCAATCTCCAATGCATCACCTTGGAATCTTCTCCCAAACTGATGCTTTCTCTCAGATGTCGTCGGCAAGGCGCCACGTCCGTGATTTTGAACTCTCCTTGTGATGCTCCTCTTCCTTTGGTCGCCACATGCCCCCCGCTGCCTTCCACGCACTCTCTCTCTCTCTCTCGCCGATTCAGCTGACAACAATACCATTGCTTCACATGACCTGGCAAAAAGTTAATGTCTTTCAATGGTATTTGTGGAATTCTAGCTGACCTCGCTTTAACTCTGCTTTCTGCGCCGTTTGTTTCTTTAAAACTGAAGCTTTGAGGCTCTCTATGAACTTCAATAAAAAGACCTTTTCCTGGTTCCTGACTTTCCTTTGACTAACAGATCTGCTTGAGAATTTCTACTGCTCCACTCCCTTGGATTTTGCAGTGTTTCATTAGCCTGGGAATTACTTTCTTCCCCCTTTGCCACAGTCTCTGTGGCAGCTACTTTCAACTAACTCCACATTGGGGCTAGCGACCTTTGTCATTTAGGTGGATTCTGTTCGGCAAATGTGGTCCAAGCTAGATGAACTCCAACAGCTTCCAAAAAGACTGCTGTCTTTCTTCTTTATTTCTGCGCTTGTGGGAGGGACTTGTCGGTCTGTACCCCCGTTGCTCGGCAACAACAATATTTTGTTTACTCTTGTGTTTGCTAATCTTAAGTCGTAAATTCTCATTAGCAATTCAAGCACCTTTTATAAAGTGAATCTTAAAACTTATTTTGACCTTCCTTAACACACAGATACAGAAATAGGAAACAAACATAGACTTTAAGTCATGGCCAACACCGACAAATAAAAATAATTCTGAAATTTGCAGGTGCCACCAGTCTTCACTCCCTCATCTCCCTCTTACTTCATTGAAGGTTCAGAGGCTTCCCCAAATAAGGAACCCGGAGAACAATCGACAAGTGAAACAATTGATATTTCGTCCTCCAATACAGCGAAGTGTTCACGCGCAGTTATCGGCACGGTGGAGTTGATTCTAAACTGGTTCATCAATTAATTTGACTCCAGCAAGTTTCAGTCCAAGTGGTTTATTCCACTTCTCACAGAGGGGATATGAATACGTGCCTGAGGACAATGATATCTAATGTTTCATTAAACTTGTTTGTGGTGACTGAGGGGGTTAGATGTAACATGTGAGGAGAGTGGGAAGCAGTGAATGAGGGGAGTGGGATGTAGTGACTTCGGGGAGTGAGATCCAGTGATTGAGGCGAGTGGGATGCAGTGACTGAATGGAGTAGGATGCAGTGACTGAGGGGAGTGGGATGGAGTGACTGAGGGTAATGGCGTGCATAGAGTTTGTGGTGTGGGGAGTTCTGACTGAGGGGTGACAGAGCATGGTGTCATTGGTGAGTTTGAAATTGCCTAAAAGGATCTGAAATATCTGGTATTAGTTTGGAGGTGATATTATACATAAACTCTTCACACAGTATGATCGCTGAAATCTGATGCTGAAGGGTGCAGGATGTACTGACAGAGGGGAGTGTGATGTAGTGAGTAGGGGGAGTGGGATGCTATGGCTGAGGGGAATGTGGTGTAGTAACTGAGGGGATTGTGTTTCAGTGAGTAAGGGGAGAGAGATGTCGTAACTGAAGGGTGAGGGATGTAACGACTGAGTGAGTGGGATGTAGCGACTAAGTGTTTGGGATGGGAAGTAGTGGCTTAGGGGAGTGGGAAGTAGTGACTGAGGGCTGGCATATTAACTTACATTTTTTCCTTTCTTTATTTTACCGTCTTGACTCTGGCTATCTGCTCTCACTTACAATTTGCTTTATGCAGCATTTGACACTTTAATTCTGAAGCATGTCGCATTGTTCTCTTCCTCTCACTCTTAACTTCATTAACAGGACCTGCTTGAGACTTTCTCCTTTCCCACTCCCCTAAATTTTGTGGTCTTATCTTCAAGTTGGGCGTGGTTATCTGCTCAATTTGCACCAGTCTCTCTGGCAGCTACCTTCAAACAGTTTTAGCTTGAGGCTTGTTACCTGCCCCTTTTTCGTTGCCTGCACTTTGGCAATGTTTTTGAAAGCTAGCTGAAGTCCAACAGCGTCCCAAATAAGCTGTTAGCTTGCTTCTTCCCTGTGTGTGTGTAGGAGATACCTGCCAGACTGGACAGCTGTTGCTAGGCAAAAGCAACATTTTTTTTACAACACTTGTGTTTTCTTTAGTTTTTATGTCGCAAACTCCCATTTGTAATGCAAGCACCTTTTTAAAGTGAAACAAAAAGTCAAATACAGATATACAGTTCAAACTAAAACTATAAAACAAACAATCCTAGCACCTACAAGAAACATTATAACATCCCTTAACAATCTCCATTCCCTAAAATGTGTGACATTCACTGAATCTTCATGTCAATCGGTGAAATTTCCAGTTATGTCCACTACTCGCTTCCTCATCTCCTTCTTCCTTTATTATAGATTCCGTGACTTCACCAACAAAGAGGCCCGAGAAAGAATCGATGAAAGAATCTGTTGGAATTTCACCCTCTATTTCTCCGAAGTCTTCAAGCTCAGGTAACTGCAAAGTGGGGTCGTTCCGAAAGGAATTCTTCACTTAATTTGACTCCAGGATTATTCACTCCAATACATTACTCAATCTATTCCAGAGCGAATGTGTAATAGTGTCAGAGGACAATGCATGTAATATTACGTTAAACAAGAAGTTGGTGACGAAGGGGAGTGGGCTGTACTGGCTGAGGGGAGTGGGATGCAGTGACAGAGGGAAATGGGATGCAGTGATTGAGTGGGTTGTTATGTGGTGATTGAGCAAAGTCTGAAACAGCGACTGAGGGGAGTGGGTTGTAGTGGATGAGGGGAGAGGGATATAGTGACTGTGGGGAATGGGATGCAGTGATTCAGGGGATTGGTATGTCATGACTGAGCCGAGTGTGATGCAGCGACTGAGGGGACTGGTACGTAGTGGATCCGAGTGTTGGACGCACTGAGTAAGGGGACTGGGATGGCATTACATTGGGAGATGGGATGCAGGAACTATAGGGCTGAGCTGGAGTGAGTGAGGGAGGAGGGTTGTTGTGAATGGGATGTGGGATTTAGTGGCTAAGTTGAGTGGAATAAAGTGATTGAGAGGAGTATGGTTTAATGACAGGAGGGAGTGGGAGGTCGTGACTGAGGGGACTTGGAGTTAGTTACTGGGGTACAACAAGGAAAGAAAGAGCACAGTGACCTTGGCCGGTTTCAAATTTTCCATTTGATGACGTCAATCATCCCTAAATATTACTACCAATTAAATGGTCTCCTGAGGTGATATGCGCACTTAAATCTCCCATGTCTCCTTACTTCACTGCAGGCACAGGGACAACACCAACTCCGGAATCTGAGGAGCAGTCCACTCTAAAATCCACTCTCCACGAATCTAGTAGGCCAAAAGGATCTGATATATCAGGTATCAGTTTTGTGGAGGTTACCCGCAGAAAACCTTCAGAAAAAATGATCGCTGAAATCTGGTACAGAAGTGTGCGGGATGTACTGACTGAGGGGAGAGGGATGTAATGACTGAGGGGAGTGGGATGTTGTTACTGAGGGGAGTAGGAGGTACAGAATGAGGGGAGGTGGAATTCATTTATTGAGGCGAGCGGGCAATGTGACTGACGCCAGTGGGATGTAGAGACTGATGTCTGTGTGAATCAGTGACTAAGGGGAGTGGGCAGGAGTGAATTAGAGTAGTTGAATGTAGTGACTGAGAGGATCGGGAAGCAATGACTGAGGTCATATTGATGTTGTGACTGAGGGGAATTGGAGGTAACTCATGAGGGGAGGGGCATGGAGTGACTGTGAGGAGTGAGATGCAGTGACTTAGGGGAATGGGACATGGTGACTCAGGGGAGTGGGATGTAGTGACTGAGGGAAGTGGGATGCAGTGAATGAGGGGAGTGGGAAGCAGTGACTGATGAGACTTGGACTTAGTGACTGGGGTACAGCCATTAGTGACGGAGCAGAGTGATTTTGGCGAGCGTCAGGCTGTATGATAATAGGTGAATCATTATCTAAGCTGTCCTACAAATTAAATGATCTCTTGAGGTGATACACGCACATCAATCTTCCATGTTTCCTTCCTTCACTGCAGATCCAGGGACAACGCCAACTCCGGAATCTGAGGAGAACTCGACTCGAAAATCCGCTCTCCCTGAATCAACTAGTCCAAAAGAATGTGAAACATCAGGTATCTGTTTGGAGGACATATACCACAGAAAATCTTCACACAACATGACCACTGAAAACTGGAACTGAAGGGTGCAGGGTGTCCTGACTGAGGGATGCAGGATGTAGTGAGTGGAGGGAGCGGGATGTTGTGACTGAGGGGAATGAGGCCAAGTAAATGAGGGCAGTGAGATTCAGTGAGTGATGGAATGGAATGTCGTGGTTGAGGGTTCTGGGGGTAGTGAATCAAAGGAGTGGGATGTAGTGACTGGGAGGTGTGGCGGACAGTGACTGAGGTGATTGAGGTGTACTGAATGAGGCGAGTGGGAATCAGTGACTGACAGAAGTGGAATGTAGTGTTTGAGGGGTGTCGGATGCAGAACTGAGGGGAGAGGGATTTACAGACTGAGGGGAGTGAAATGCCTGACTCCTGGGAGTGGCAGCAGTGACTGAGGGAGGGCAGATGCATTGACTGAGGGGTGTGGACGGATGTGAATGAGGGGAATGGAAAGTAATGATTGAGGCGAATGGGACCCAGTGACTGAGGGGAGTGCGATGGCATGGCTGAGGGGATGGGATGTTGAATTGAGGGGATTGAGGCGCATTTACTGCGGGGAGTAGGACGAAGTGAATGAGTGGAGTGGGAAGTAGTGCCTGAGTCGAGAGGGATGCAGCAACTGAGGGGAGTCGGACGCCGTGGCTGAGCCGAGTGGGATGTATGATTGAGGGGAATGGGACACCTTGAGGATGTAGTGACTGAGGGGTGTGACATTTTATACTGAGGGCATGGGGTGTAGTTACTGAGAGGGTGTGAGACACAGTAACAGACGACCATGGGATGCACTGAATGAAGGGAGGGGTTTGTGGTGAATGAGGAGGGTGGGAGGTAGCGAATCAGGGGAGGGGATGTAGAGATTGAGGCGAGTAGCACGCATTCACTGAGGGCAGTGGGGGCACGTGGTTCAGGGGAGCGGGATGAATGGCTGAGGGGAGTGGATTGCAGTGATTGAGGGCAGTGGGATGCAGCGACTGAGGGGCGTGGAATTTAGCGGTTGAGTAAAGTGGGATTTACCGAATGAGGGCTGGGGGATGTTTTGAATGAGCCCAGTGAAAGACAGTAACTGAGGGCAGCGGGACATAATGACTGACGGCAGTGGGACGCAGTTACTGAGGATAATGGCACGCAGTGACTGAGGAGATTGGGATGCAGTGACTGAGGGGAGTGGGATGCAGTGACAGCGGGGAGTGGGACGCAGTGACTGAGGGGAGTGGGTAGAATGGACTGCGGGGTGTGGGATGCAGTGACTGAGGGTAGTGGGATGCAGTGAGTGAGGTGCAGTGTTGAGTTGTGTGGGACGCAGTGACTGAGGGGATTTGAGCGTAGTGAGTATGGGGAGTGGCACGCAGTGAATAAGGGGAGTGAGATGCATTGAGTCAATACATTTGAATTCAGTGATTGTGGTATTTTGCGTAATTTGCCTCATGTGGCTCCTTTTCTCTCTTCCTTCATTTTCCATTCACATCTCTTCACTCTCACACTTGTTTCAATCTCTCCTCTCTTACTCGAGTTGTTCGCTGCTTGTTCTCATCCTCCTGTTCCCCACTCCAATCTGAAGTTTTAGCTTGGCTGGTTTCTGCCCGAATTTGGAGATTTTTGGTCCGGCCAGTTCATTTCTCAGTTGAGATGTAGATGATCTGCAGTTGAGGATTTCTGACGAATCCCCTGGTGAGTAATGGTCCAGATTGATTCGCTGTGGTGAAGCAGTGATGTCAGGTTATTCAGTAAGTGTGCATGTGCAGAACAGAACGAATAGGAGCAGGAGAAGACCATTCGGCCCCTCAGCCTGCTCCCCCATTCAATACGCTCATGGCGGATCTTGGGATTCAACTGCACTTTCCTGCCCGCTCCCCATATCCCTTGATCTCTTGAGGCACCAAAACTCTGCCTTTCTCAGTATTAAAATTAATTGCAGGAAGCCATTCCTGGCACTGGTCAATCATTCCTAATCGCTGTAAAATCCCTATACTTTCGGGATGTGCTTTTAGGGAAATAAATATTCGGCCCTTTCCCGCTGTGCCCTATGTGTGACTCCAGATCCACAGCAATGTGACTGACTCCTCACTGTCCTCTGAAATGGCCGAGGCAGACACTCAGTTGTATCCAGCCGCTAGAGAGAAGGGAGACCAGACTGACTGCAGCGCTTCACGAAGGCGCCTGCCAACCACCTTCTCAAGTTCAGTTATGGATGGATAGTAAATGCTGGCCTTGCCCGCAATGCAGACATACAACAAATTAAAACAAAACAAAACCGTAGAATCGCTTTGTGTGAAATCATTGGAAATAAAGGCTGCAACTTTGGAAATATTTTTTGAGCCTCTATGTCACTCTGTGCCTCTGTGTCAATCGTGGCTTCAACTCTCTGTCTCTCTCTGTCGCATTCTCTGTTTCTTCCTCCGTCTGTCTTTCCCTCTTTCACAGATTTTTATGCTGATACATGTATAATATTTATGTACTCTCCCTACCTGCCACTCTCCCTCTCCCCCTTTGTTGCTCCATCTCTTTATGTCTCTGTGACTCTCCTCATCTCTCTTTTTCTAGAGTTCTCACTTTTGTCTCACTCTGTCTCTCACTCCCTCTGTCTATCACTTTACCTCACCCTCTCTATCTATCTCTTTTTCCCTCTGTCCGACTGGCTTCCTCTGCATTTTCCGTTCTTTTTCTCGCAGCCTCTGTTCTCCCCAATCACTCTCTCAGATTTTCGCTTCTCCAACAACACCCACCTTGCCCTCTCCTGTCTCTCCCTCCCTCTCTCTATCCCTCGTTCCATGACTCGCTTCCTTTCTCCCTCTCTCTCTGTTTCTCCAACTCTCTCTCTCTCTCTCTGTTTCTCTCTATAGATCTTTCTATCTATCATTCTATCGACCTCTGTATCTCTCTTTCTTCCTCTCTGTTTCTCTGTACACCTCTCCGTCTCTCTCTTTCAGTCTCTCTCTTTCTGCCTTTCTTTCCTTCCTCTCTTAATTTTTCTCTCTCTGTCTCGCACTCTGTCTCTCTCTCTTCATCTCACCCTGTCTCGCCCTCTCTTTCTGACTCGCTCTCTCTCCCTGTCTGTCTTCCTATCTATCTATCCGTCCCCCCGCTCTTTCTCTCTCTCTCTCAATCTCATTCTCTCCTAAAAGACGTAAACACGGGACGTAAATGATATAAGGAAAGCTGACAAGGAGCTGACAGTGAAGAGAAAGGTTGGAGAATGATAATACTGAAAGGGCAGAACTGAGATCAGATGGAATGAGATGAAGAGAGGTATGGAGAGAGGGAGAGTGGAATTATGGGTGTGTATAACCTGTTCATGTTCTTACTGTTGTGTTTAGATGGTAAGTACAAGACGATTCGAGTGATGGTCACTTCAGTGAGAGGGCTCAATGAAGAGAGCGCGAAGGATATCATTATGGATCGGGTGAGAGACTGCACTGCACTCAGGACAAACATGAGAAGCCCCAGATAATCCCTTTCACAAACTGTAATCACTGATCATGAACTTCCCCCTCATATAACTGTCCCAATTTACCCTTTGGATATTCTCCTCTCATTTGACCAGAAAGTGAACTCGACCAGCCATATTAACACTGTGGCTACAAGGATAGGTCAGAGGCTGGGAATCCTGCGGCACGTAACTCACCTCCTGACTCCCCAAAGCCTGTCCATAATCTACAAGGCACAAGTCAGGTGTTGATAGAATACTCCCCACTAGCCTAGATGAGTGAACTCCCATAACACTTGTGAAGCTCGAGACCATCCAGCGCAAAATAGCCCCGCATGATTGGCACCCCATCCACAAACATACACTCCCTCCACCACCGACACACAGTAGCAGCAGTGTGTACCATCTACAAGATGTTCTGCATGAATTGACCAGGGCTGCTTCGACAGCACGTTCCAATCAAAAGACCACTACCATCGGGAAGGACAAGGACAACAGACAGATGTGAACACCACCACCTGAAAGCCCTCATTCCATGAATGATTAAAAAGGAGATAATTCTCATGATCGATCCTTCTCTCACACATCCAGTCATTCTGCCCAATTCCTCCCTTGCTTGTGACATCCATCCGTCATTTCTTCTGTTTTCCGCAGCTCCAGAAGGATCAATGTTTAATCGGCTTGAAGCGGGAAGACATTCAGTGCTCAGGTGTGGACCCACCGGAACCGTGAAAGAGATGGAGAGTGTCACCGAGCAGCCGTAATCCCGTCTCTATCTGTTTTACATACTCGCTCGATAGCGGCTATGCTTTATCTTCAGCTTCTTTAACATAATGATTCTGTCAGCAATGTGATCATCTGCAGCTAGACATGTGTGATTCTGATACCGCTATTGATTCAGCTCCAAACTGCTAGAGTGGGGGAGTTATTCAGCCTTTGCTTTGTTAAATAGAGGATGAGTCCCTTTTTTAAATTAGTGAGCTCTGGTCAGTCTGAAGCCAGACTGATCCTCAGCGCCAGCCCGTTTCAGCAATGAAGTGATCTCTTGTTTAATGAGGCCTTTCGATCAAAGATCTCCCACTGTGTGCAGGTCCTAAAGCTTCATCAACCTGTCAGCACTGAGAACGGGCACAGGGACAACAGAGAGTCCCTTTTTAAAGGTCAGTCTCTGGGAAGATATGGTGTTTTTAATCAACGCTTCTATGGAATGGGGGAATAATTTGGTGCTGGGCTTTGCAGAATCAGATATAAACTCACAAGTCAAGTTTTTTAATGGATATAAGAATGATTTTGTGTTACATTAGCGGTGTTAGACCTGCTGTGTAAATTTAAGTTCATGTTGAAGTGATTGAAAGTAAATGTAAGGGGAGCAGCTGAATTAACTGAAGTTACAGAAAAGAGGTGGATTGAATGAAATTTCCCTGATCAGCATTTTATTCTGTGGAAGTGATAAGTCTGTTTTCTAACACATTTTCACTGACGACCATCAATAGAAATGTTGTGAAATGGTACATTGACCCTACAGGTCAGCAGTAAGGGCTTCCATTGATGGACAATCAGACAAGGAAATCTCTCAGTTAGAAAGGCATCAGTGAAGCGGCAGAATGCAATGAGCATTACAATTGCAAAGGATTGAGTGGCTGAATACTGAGTTTACAACTGGAACACGCTTGAGTCTGTGATAATCCGCTTTGAAGGGAAATCTGGATGTTTTTGTACTATGTGTGTAATGGTTGTTACTTCGATTTCGTGCTTAATAAACTCCTGAAAGCTTAACCTGAACGTTTTAAGAAGCTTATTTTTTTACTGGATCTTCTGAAGTATTACTGCCTCTCTTTCTCTATAAGGGCTGCTCACTGAGTGGTGAGGCTCAGCATCAGACAGGATGGGAGTGTAAGTGATTAGTTGATTCCACATTCCCAGCGCCCAGGTTCCAAGGCTTTTCTCAAACCCATTTACTGCCGTGTAATTAAAGTGATACAACCCCAGCCTCTGCTGGCCCCTCACCGCCAAAACAGGCGCTGGTCTTTGCCAGTTTCAGAGAATACTGCATGATTGCCTCTGGAAGCAGTTTGATGAAGTTAGAATATTGAACAATGCTGAAAAGGGTTGAAATTTGCAGCACTGTGCGCAGTTCACTAGGGTGGTGCATTCACTCTTTTACCACCAGATCCTGTACATGAACTCTCTCCTCATTCCACAATGGAAATATTGGCTGGAGATGGTAGTTTTGGATTATTCCAGACTGCAATGTGCACATCTGGTACAGTTATCAGACCCTAATCCCTATTCTGTAATTCCTCTGCAATACATGATCAATGATTAACCGTTACAAAATGCATCTTGCTAAAATTTTCTATAAGTTTTCAATAAAGTTTTCAACGTTTCTCACACTGATTCTTTTCAAAAGGAAAATATTTTTCAAGCACAAACAATATCGAAAAATTATTGCTGCATTTATTTTTATAAGAACCCCACCGTGCTCACATACCCTCTCCCCCATCTTCCTGCGTTAACTCACTCTTCGCCAGTGAACCTGTGTCAGGAGCAAGATTTCCCAGTTTACCTGGCATGGCATTCCCTCTTCCTCTTCTTGTTTCCCCGCAATTCGGCGGTGGCAATTGTTCTCACCCTCACCCCCACCCCCCACCCCCACATCTCGGCTCCAAATTGTTAGGAGACTGGAGGAAGGCAGCTGCCACCAGGATTGTTACTAGGCCGTTGTCCGACAAGTGACCATAAAGGCAGTTACGAGTTTAGCTCTGTACCCATAGAGAGAGGGACATCTTCACTCTGTTTCCAGAGTCAGAGTCTCTGCTCCCACGTCTGCCAATAGAGCCAGAAGGAATTCTGCGCTTCGCATTAACAGTGACAGGCCCTGCCCTCACTGACATCAGAGCGACGGGCCCATTCCCTCTCTGTTACCATAGCAAAGCCACCTGCCTCAATGTCCCCCTAGCAGAAGAGTCCTCCCCGCTCTCTAATCATAGTCACAGGCTCCACCATCCCCCCGTCACCAGAGCGATAGGCAGCAGCCCGCTCTGTCGCGACAAGGACACATCCTGTCCCCCATATTTTACAATAGGGGCAGGACCGGTCCCCACTGTGTCACAACAGAGGCAGCTCACCGCCCCGCTGGAAGAGAAAAATCAAATGGTAAAATGCTGAAACTCTCAGTGATTAATTTCTTCAAATCCTCAAAAGCATCGAAGACTTGGAGTAAAGGCAAACTTCAAAACATTCTTCAACTTCTGCCTCAACCTTGTATGGATCACGGCCTAAATCCCAGTGTTTGTGCAGCAACTCAGGAGCTGCTGCATGAAGCCCAATTCTCGAAAAAGAGTCACCCATCAATACAGGACCAGGCATCATATAAAATATCTGCCTGCATATAGAAAACACTCAACATCGTTCACAACTGGATGAATTTGGCCGAGATAACGAATAGTAAATTGATGGATTTCTTCCGACTCTCCATCTCTGGGTCTCTGGGACTATCCCCACTGCTGTGAGCGCGGAGTCTCCTGCGGCTTCTGCTGCTCACTAAATTGTGTCTGACGGTGAGAACATTGAGCAGCAGAATCAGGACAAATGGGACACAGGGGTTAAAAATGTGATGGGTAATTTCTATAGGTACCCAGGCCCTAGAGACTGAAATTAGAAAGTCAAAATACAAAACCATGGACAGTTCATTAGCAAATAACAATATGATAGCATAAAATATCAGAAAACATTAATTACCAAGCTCAGCACAGTCACTGTTCCTCGAACCACGAACCATTTTCTCAGTGCAATGTTTACTTTTCAACTTCTGGCAACAAATGGCCACGAACAGTTCCAAGGTCAAAGAGACGGTGAACCAGCCAGAATAGCCAGTGGCTTCATAAAGCAGGACAGCATGAATATTACATACAGGCATGGCCCTGCAGGAAATTAAAATATTCCCAATAAACAATTGGAACGTGTCTCAATATCAGGTCGACAATAATGACCAGTAGATCTGCTGATGCCAGGGACACCAGGTATCGAATGACACATTTGGAAAGGCCACAATTTCTCTGAATTAAGATCACAATCGTCAATATGTTTACTATAAGGAAGAGTGAAAATAATGGAATTATATACAAGCTTAATTTAAAAAAAAATGTTTGCCTGAAGGCGCTGAATGTTCCACTATGTTGCTGCATCTAGTGAAGTGTTGAAACTACTGTATTCGCACTAATAAACTGTAATGTATGTTACATGGTGAAAGACAAAAGAGTTGAAATATGATACTGAAATTGCATAACTCGATGATAATCATCATCCTGTTGTCTCTGTTTTCCTGAACTGGGTGAAACTATTTGCAATCGCGAAACACTTATATATTTGATGGAGATGAGTAATTCAGTTAAACATTGTTTGTGGAATTAATGACCGTACATAGTGAGACGTACCAGGGACGCCACTAATAGCGAGGAATGGATAGCAACCCGCTTAAATAAACTGGAGTGGCCAATAGATCCGGCGTTTCAATGACATCCAATCAAAATATGAATTAAGTTCACAAAGCACAGGCGATAAACTCCTGCTCATTGCTGTAACATTCCATTTTATAATTCTCAGATTCTAATCCATTGCTGTAACATTCCAATCCATTGTTCTCAGATTCCGATCCATCGTTGTACAATTCCAATCTATTTTTATCAGATTCTCATCCATTGTTGTAACATTCCAATCTATTGTTCTAAGATTCTGATCCATTGTTTTAATATTCTGAGGGTTTTAAGAGACTGAGAGTTTTTGAGGAGTGGGATAGTGTATAGAGAGGATTGAGAAGGAGAAAATAGGGCTAATGTAGGAGTTGATCAATAATAAATAAGGGTTTTGATATAACCAATGCAATATATATGCCAGGGCACACTTTCTAGAGTATTAAAAAACAATATATTTTCATTGATAGAGATTCAGATTTTACAAAATTCAGAAATGCAGACCAAAAGATGTGTAAATTTTTAAGACTTGGTGAAGCCTTAGCTAAAGTATTGTGTATCTTTCCGGTGAGCCCATTTCAGGAAGGATGTCAAGGCCTTGGAGAGGCTGCAAGAGAGGAATTTTACTGGAATTGCAGCAGGGGTGAGAGGCTTGAATTAGGTGGAGAGAATTAAGGGGAGGTTTAAAAGATACATTAAAATTCATGAAGTGATTTGTTGCAGTAAATAACGAGTGAACCTAGAATTAGTGTCAGTGACGAGCAGAGATTTAAAATGATTGACAAAGAAGCAGAGATGGGATAAACAGTTGTTGGCGGAAGAAGTCAGGGATTTTCAGCCTGAAAGACTGGTGGAGGCAGATGGACACATAACCTTCAAAATAGAATTGCACGTGTACAGACAGTGGAAATTTGCTCATCTAATGGAGGGGAGGAGAGAACGATTGATTTTATTGGCCTTGGAAAATGTAGTATCACACACTTAATACTGAACACTAAGAACAACACGGGCCCTGAGACGAATAAGAGGCCATTAATTTATTACTGACAGGATAGACATGTTGCCTCTCCCGCTGCTGTATGATTCGATGACTGAGTGCCTACAGTGGCCATCGGAAGCCAGAGGCCTAACAAAGGCCAGAGGCCCTTATGTCATGGTTACACTTGTCTTGAACAGTTTCTTTGTGCCAGAGGCTGATCTTACTTATACGGTAATGAATAAAGAGCAGAAGCAATTGCACCCAGCAACAACTGCAGTCTCCCAAACAGATCAAACCCGTGAAACAAACATAGGCCCCGAATCTAATGAATACCCTGAAAATAATGCAGAAATGAGACCATTACAGGCCCCGGTAATGATTCAGACGGTGAATCGAATACAGACCCTGTGACTATTGCAGGACCTCAAACTACACCAGGCCTTGAAGTTAACACACGCCCTGAAACTAATTGGTCATCGCCGACTGTCCCTGGATTCTAGGGTTACATCTGCTCGGACTCCAGAGTATCTGCCATTGTCACCGTGTGGGTGAAGAGGCTGATTCTTGACCTGCAGATCTCTGGGCGCATGAGGCAGGGCGACACGCGAGGCACTGCCCTAGAGTACTACGTTGTTCCACTGCCTTCCCTTCTCTGCTGCCGCTCTGCCTCATCATTAAGCCGGTAAGGCACGAAACGCAATGCAGCTTGATGGACAAGATGTTGCCATTCTGATCGATTGGGAACAAGCTCCTGCCACTCATTGCCTTCAATGCTGCCACGCTTTGCAGGGAATTTCAGAGCTCCTTTGTAGTTTCCTTTGTCTTCGCCTGCAATAGTGATCATTTGGGAGATCAGAAAACAGGCCCTTGCTGGGGGATGACATTTCCATAAAACAGATAGAGGATCCTATCCATCGTAGTATCTGAGTCCCACACGTTGCCTATATTTCTGTCCATGTATCAATCTCTGTATCTCTAAACATGCTTTCCCTGCATCTCCCTCGGAGCCTCTGAGTCCAGTGCCATCACTCCCCTTCCGCTTCCTCTCTCTATGCCCTGCCCTGTCCCTCTCACCCTGTCTCTTTCCCTGCCCCTGCTTCTCTGTGCCACTCTTTCCATTTCACTATCAGTTACTGTCCAAGCCTATTGCTTTCTTTCACTGTTTTCTCACCCTAACTCTCTGTGTGTGGCAACATCTCTCCCTCTCTCTGTCTGATTTTTTACCTGCCTGACACTCCCTATTTCTGTCTCTCTCACTCCCTTTTGCTCTCTCTATTTTTATCTGGCACTTTCTTTCTATCTGTCTCCCTGCATCCCATTGACTCCCTGTTTCTCCAATGCCGCTCTACCTTGTTGTTTCTGTCACTCTTTGTTTCTGTTTTCAGTCTCCTCCGCTGTCTGTCTCTCTCCCTTTCTCTGTCCCTTTCCTTAATCTCTGTCTATTCCTTAGAAACATTTTTTTCTGCCTGTTTTACTTCTTTGTTTCTGCCCTCTGCTGTTTCACTGTGTCTGTCTGGTTTACTCAAGCTGCCTTGGTCACTCTGTCTCTATTTCACTTTCTGCGTCTCTCTCTCTCTCTCACTCCATCTCCCCATGACTCTGTCTCAATCTCTCTCTCTTTGTCTCACACACGCTATCCTTATCTCTATCTTTCTCTCAAACACGCACACTATCTTTGTCTCCCTCAGGCACTGAATTTATGACAATCCATGTATCTAATAAAGCCACTTAGCCTTAAAATAATGTACAATCTCACCTGAAGACCAGGCGTAACTAAATCAGACCCTGAATCTAAAACAGATTCTAATACAGACTCTTACACCAGCGCAGAACCTGAGCCTGAAAGAGACCCGGTAACTCTAACAGTCCCTGAAGTAAATACCGAGTTTCAAATCACATATTTTCGCCTTCTTCCAACAAGCTCGTATATACCCTCTCCCGGTCGAACTTAAATATTCACCCCACCTTCGCCCTGGTGTACCTGGTAAACCTCCCCTCTCACCCATTGTAGCAGTTCCCATCCTCCTGTGTACCTGATCTATCAGATATTCACCCTGTGTATGGAGTAAATCTGTCCCCTTGTGTAACTTATATATCACAGTGTTCTTTCTCTGCAGCTTTTATAAATCTCCCTTTCTGCATTATCTCCCTCTCCAAGGGTGCCGAGAAAACTTGATGCTAACTCGGTCAGTCAAGTCTATCTCTAACGATGCGTGTACCTCTTCTATCTAACTCCCTGCCCCAGTGTACAGGATATAACCCCCACCCCACGCGCAATGTGCAGCAAGTATATCTCCTTTCTCACTTGTGGACAAAGACCACCTCCCACCCGGAGCAGCTGGTATATCTCCCCTTAACGACGGATTCCTGTGATATCACCACTCATCCAATGTCCCTGAGATACCAGCCCCTAACTGTGCGTTTTCTGTTTGGACAACTTTCCTGGTTGCTACGGCGGCAGCAATGGGAGCGGTCACTTGTGACCCACGTGTTCGAGAGGGGCTTGTCCACTCAACTTGAAAAGGTGAGCGCTTTCCCCATAGCCACACCCACTAAATCACTGAACCGACAGGCCCCACCCAACCCTGACATCACAATGGCAGCACCCGCACGCACCCTGACAATGGAGCAACAGGCCCCACCCCGCTCTGACAATGAAGCAACAGGACCCGGCCCCGCTCTGACAATGAAGCAACAGGACCCGGCCCCGCTCTGACAATGAAGCAACAGGACCCGGCCCCGCTCTGACAATGAAGAAACAGGACCCGGCCAGGCTCTGACAATGAAGCAACAGGACCCGGCCAGGCTCTGACAATGAAGCAACAGGACCCGGCCCCGCTCTGGCAATGAAGAAACAGGACCCGGCCACGCTCTACAATGAAGCAACAGGACCCGGCCCCGCTCTGACAATGAAGCAACAGGACCCGGCCCGCCCAGGCGATGAAGCAACAGGACCCGGCCCCGCTCTGACAATGAAGCAACAGGACCCGGCCCCGCTCTGACAATGAAGCAAACAGGCTCCGCCCCGCTCTGACAATGAAGCAAACAGGCTCCGCCCCGCTCTGACAATGAAGCAAACAGGCTCCGCCCCCGCCCAGGCAATGGAGCAAAATGCCCGGCTCGGGTAAGACAATGAATCAAACGTCACCGCTGCGCGCTTATAGAATGGAGCAACAGGACAGGCCTCCGCTCGGACAAAAAGGAATAGGCCTCGCTCCGCTCCGACAATGGAGCGTCAAGCCCCACCCCTGCTCTGACAAAAGAGCATGGGGCGCGGCCCAGATTCTGAAGATGGATCAAGAGACTCCGCCTCCGCTCTGATAATGGAGTAACAGGAACCAACCCTGTTCTGAAAATGGGGTATTATTCCCCGCCCCCTCTCTGACAACGGAGAAACAGGCCCCGCCCCCGCTCTGAAAACAGTGTAACAGGCCCCGCCCCCATCATGGCAATGGAGTAACATTCCACGGTCCCGCTCTGACATCGGGGTAGCAGGCCCCGTCCCCACTCTGACAACACAGCAACATGCCCGGCCCCCGTGCTGACAATGGAGCAACAGTTCCCGCTTCCTCTCTGACGCTGGAGAAACAGGCCGCGCCTCCGCTCTAACAATGGAGCAACAGGCCCCGCCTCTGCTCTGACAATTCAGGTACAGGCCCATGCATCCGCTCTGACAATGGAGCAACAGACCACCCTCCGCTCTGACAGAAGAGCATCATGCCCCGCTCCTGCTCTGATAAAAGAGCAGCGGGCGCAGCCACCGCTCTGACAATGGATCAACAGGCCCCGCTTCCGCTCTGACAATCGAGAAACAGGCCCCACCCAGCTCTGAAAACAAAGTTACTGGCCCCGCCCCCGGTATGGCAACAGAGAAACATGCCACGCCCCCGCTCTGTCAATGGAGTAACAGGCCCTGTCCCCACTCTAACAATAGAGCAACAGGCCCCGCCCCCGTGCTGGCAATGCAGGAACAGGCCACGCATTATCTCCGACAATGGATGAACAGGCATTTCTCTGCTCGACAATGGAGGAACAGGCCTTCCTCTGCTCTGACAAAAGATCATCATGCCCCACCCTGCTCTGAAAAAAACGTTCCTCGCCCCACCCCCGGTATGGCAACAGTGAAACATGCCACGCCCCCGCTCTGTCAATGGAGCAACAGGCCCTGTCCCCACTCTGACAATACAGCAACAGGCCCCGCCCCCGTGCTGACAATGCTGTAACAGGCCCCGCATCCTCTCCGAAATGGTGCGAAAGGCCCCGCCTCTGCTCAACAATAGAGCAACAGGCCTTCCTCTCCTGTGACAAAAGAGCTTTATGCCCCGCCTCTGCTCTGACAAAATAGCATCGGGCGCAGCCCCGCCTCTGACAATGCATCAAGAGGCCCCGCCCCCGCTCTGACAATGAACTTACAGGCACCGCCCGCGCTCTGTCAATGGGGCTACAGGCCCCGCCCCCACTCTGACAATTGATCAACAGGCCCCGCCTCCGCTCTGACAATGGAGTAACAGGAACCACTCCCGCTCTGACAATGAAGTAACAGGAACTGGTCTCGCTCTGACAATGAAGTAACAGGAACTGATCCCGCTCTGACAATGAAGTAACAGGCCCCGCCCCCGCTCTTTCATGAGTGCTTCAGTCTCCGACCCGCTCTGGCAAAATAGCAAGAGGCCCCGCCTCCACTCTGACAATGGAGTAACAGGCAACGCCCCCGCTCTGACAATAGAGTAACAGGCAACGCCTCCTCTCTGACAACACAGTAACAGGTCACGTCTCCCCTCTGACAATCCAGGAACAGGCCCCGCCTCCGCTTCGACAATGGAACAAGAGACCCCGCCTCAGGTTCGAAAATGGAGCAATAGACCCGGGCTCTGCTCTGACAATGGAGCAACATGCCCCGCCTCCTCTCTGACAAAAAAGGAACAGGCCCCACGTCCGCTCCGACCATGGCGCAGCATGCCCAGCGTCCGATCTTTCAATGGAGCAACAGGCCCCGCCCCGCTCTGGCAAAAGAGCAACAGGCCCCGCCCCGCCCTTGCAAAAGAGCAACACGCCCCGCCCCACTCTGGCAAAAGAGCAACAGGCCTCGCTTCCGCGCTGACAAAAGAGCAACAGGCCCCGCTTCCGCGCAGACAAAAGAGCAACAGGCCCCGCTTCCGCGCTGACAAAATAGCAACAGGCCCCGCTTCCGCGCTGACAAAAGAGCAACAGGCCCCGCTTCCGCGCAGACAAAAGAGCAACAGGCCCCGCTTCCGCGCTGACAAAAGAGCAACAGGCCCCGCTTCCGCGCAGACAAAAGAGCAACAGGCCCCGCTTCCGCGCTGACAAAAGAGCAACAGGCCCCAACTCAGCTCCGACCATGGAGCAGCATGCCCAGCCTCCGATCTGAGAATTGAGCAACAGGCCCCTCCCACGCTCTGACAATGGAGCAACAGGCCCCGCCCCGCTCTGGCAAAAGATCAACAGGCCCCGCCTCCGTTCTGACAATGAAGTAACAGGCCCCGTCCCCGCTCTGACAATGAAGTAACAGGCTCCGCCCGCGCTCTGACAATTGATCAACAGACCCCGTGTCCGCTCTGAGAATGAAGTAATAGGCCCCGCCCCCGCTCTGACAATGTAGTAACTGTCCCCGCCCGCGCTCAGACAATGGATTAACAGGCCCCACCTCCGCTCTGACATTGGAGTAACATGACCCGCCCCTGCTATGACAATCGAGCAACAGGTCCCATCCCCGCTCTGACAACGTAGCAACTGTCCCCGCCCCTGCTATGACAAAAGAGCATCGGGCGCAGCCCCAGCGCTGACAATGCATCAAAAGGCCCATGCTGCGCACTGACAGTGGAGTAACAGGCCCGCCCCCGCTCTGACATTTGATAAACTGTCCCCGCCCCCGCCCTGTCACTGGAGCAACAGGCCACGCCCCCTCTGTGACAATGGATCAACAGGCCCCGCCTCCGCTCTGGCAATGCAGTAACAGGCAACAGAGTATCTGGTCACATCTCCGCTCTAACAATATAGGAACAGGCCCCGCCTCCGCTTCAAAAATGGAGCAAAATGCCCCGCCTCCGTTCTGAAAATGGAGCAACCGGCCGCGCCACCCCTCTGACACTGAAGCAACAGGTCCCGCTTCAGGTCCGGAAATGGAGCACCAGGCCCCGGCTCTGCTCTGTCAATGGAGCAACAGGCCCCGCCTCTGCTCTGACAATGGAGCAACAGGCCCCGCCTCTGCTCTGACAATGGAGCAACAGGCCCCGCCTCTGCTCTGACAATGGAGCAACTGGCCCCGCCTCCACTTTGACAAAAAATAAAAGGCCCAGCTCCTCTCCGACGATGTAGCACCAGGCCAAGCCTCCGCTCTGACAATGGAGCAACAGGCCTCGCTCCCGCTCTCACAGTGGATCAACATGTTCCGCCCCCACTCAGACAAAGGAGCATCATGCCCCGCCCCTGCCAATGTTCGAGCCAGCCAATGTTCTATCCGTGTTACTGTGTTACCCGCTAAACACTGAGCTTTTGTTTTCTGCAATAGCCTTTCATGTGGCAGCTTATCAAATGCTTCTGGAAGCCCAAGCACAGCACATCTACAGGTTCCCCTTTATCCACGGCGCAAGTTGCAACATCAAACAAATCAAATAAATCGGTTAACCATGATACTTCTTGCACAAAACCATGCTGACTCTCGCCCATTACCTTGAGGTTTTGCAAGTGCCCAGCTAGAACCCCGTTAACGATCAATTCTAACACCTTCCCCACGACAGGCGTCAAGCTAACTGGCCTATCGTTCCCTGATTTCCTCTCCCTCCCTTCGTGTTAAGAGGGGTTAAATTTATTGCTTTCCAGTCTGATGGGACCTTTCCAGAATCCAGCGAATTTTGGAAAATTAATGCCCACACATACCCGACCTCTACACCGAACGTTGCAGAAACAGAACCTGTCCACGTCTCAGGCCTGTGAATGTGACCATGCACGTGGATAAGATTGTTAGAAAATACATATTTCGAGTCATAGCAGCACTCAGGAAGGTGACACCTGGTCCATTGGGTGCTGTCTGGCCCCCACATTAAAGGGACAATATACTTGTGTCACAATCTAGTTGGGGATTGCCTCACTGCGCCTCTCCCAGTTGCTGCTAAACAATCTCAAGAATCTGGCAGATCAACTGAAACCAGAGAATCTCCGAAAACTCCAACAGTCTCCACGGTGACCTGGCATTTTCTGGTATCTTGTCAAATAAACCTTTAGTTTACGCATCCTTAATTTGAAAATATTTCACTGATATGAAGAAACATATCGACCCTACAGACCCTCAATGTCCATTGATTACACTTGAACTAATTTAGCTCCAATACTTAAAAAAAATATATTTTGACCGCCGGCCCTGAGTGAAATGATTGCAACCGCCAACTCTAGACAACAAAGCTCACAGAGAGATCATCCATTGTTGCAGTACCGTTGCCTTGTGACTCTTACCTTTCCAATCCGGCCTGTTAAATCTGGCTTGAGGGGATGGAAAGATTGATTCACATAGCAAATGGTTCTGGACTGCAGTGGACTAACTGGAAGTGTGTTGGGTGCAGGTTCAATCGAGGCATTCAAGAGGCCATTACATGATTATTCATATGGACACAATGTGCAGAGTTACAGGGAAAAGTCAGGAGGACGGCACTGAGCCATGATGCACATTCGGGCGGCAGGTAGAGACACGATGGGCCGCATGGCCTCTTTCTGCTCAGTCGCAATGCGGCGATTCTGTGATTCTCTTATTATTTCAGGTGTCCAAACCTTTAACAGTGAGAACATGTCGGTCCACTGAATTCACGACTACCTTATTGTATAAGAGCGGTGGAGGTGGGGCTCAGTGATAATTGAAGGGAGCGGGGGAATGTCAGATGTTCAGTAATGAGGAAGTGCTGCACAATCGGAGTGTCAGTACTGAGGGAGTGACGCACTGTCAGAGACTCTGTACTGAGGGGGCAGTGCACTGTCAAATGGTCATTGCGGAGGGAGTGCTGCAATGCCGCAGGGTCTGATGTGGATTATTACCTTGATCCATAAGGGGCTGTCCCAGATAACGACCTCTTCCCTGATAATTACTTTCACCTGAATTTAAAATGTACACCTCTCACATACTCTTGCTTGGGGACTGAAGAAATGATCCACCACACACTGAGTGAAAGATTCCAGCAGCGATCGTACCCTTCAGTAAGGTTGTCCTTTGAAAACAATATAATGCTCAGCTATGTAACAAATACACAGATATTATAATGGTCCGTGGCTCTCGTTATAAAAGTTAATTCCCTCATTAGGAAGGTGCACTGTTGAGCTCTGTGAAGTCGCATACAGAATACTGAGTGAGACATTATGTTTCCTACATTATTCAAATATTTATTCAAGAGCCAGAACATGCAAGTTACCTTAAATAGTTAAGTACATGAAACGTTAAAGATACACACAGATGGAAAGCATAATCTTAGTTTTAATATAGAATCCATAACATAAAACTATACAATGTACAGTCAGAAATATCTTATAATGTTGCATCAAGCTTTAAAGCAAATTATTACTTTCAGTGCCAAGAAGAGTGAGCCGATTATGGTCAGCGCAATGAAGTTCGAAATGTCTAGCCATGCGGACAGCTCTAGTGAGAAGCGGTAAAATGAGGATTTTAATACTGCTGGCTTTTTCAGCGGTATGATTTCCTTTCTATCTGTCAATTCTGATTGAATTACGTTGCCCTTGGCAACTGTGGTGTTGCTTCTTTGTCTAAGCTGCTTTCTCTTTAATCATCCTCTTAAGGTTCTATTATTCAGTGTTTTTGATAATGGTGTAATTATTGAGGACTGTGTCATTATATGGTCACTCTGAGTGTTTAAATGGTAAATATTTTTTTTCTAATATGTTCTAATAACAACTCTTACAACCAGTATACCTTGTTTTAGTATTCTCATCATCTGTATTTGTGTGAACTAGATTATTAAATTTTTACAGAATGCTCCTACAATATATATATATATTTTTTTTCCAATTCGGTCATTGAAAGGCTATATCCCCGCCGCATCGGCCCTTCATAATGGTTTCTGATAATGTTGATTTCTTATTGAATATAGTCCACTAGAGCTTAGTGATACACTGGACCAGGTTAAAAGGATTCATTCTTGAAACTTCAATGACTCCAAATTGCACATTAACTTATAATTAATGAATGGTACTGTCGTTTTAACATGCCTTTGCTAAAGGGTGAAACTTTATCACATGGACAGAATTTACATTTCCTGATTTTTTTTCTCCTGGAGATTGCCCATATCTGGTACTGGATTCCGAAAAGGCTTCTGAAATGTCAGTGAATTCTCACATCATCAGGGAATGTTCCAATGGTCCTCTGAAATGACTGTACGTGCAAAGTATCCTGTGTGAAGACTTTAACCGTTTTGTACGCCTTAACAAAGAGTGACCACTGATTCAACTCTAAAGTAAAATGTCCTAATGATATTCAACCTCACTATTTCTATCTTCCACCACAGGCTGGAGGGTCAGTGGTGGGAGAATAATGCACTCTTGAAAGGTGGAGAATTAGAGAGTGATGCACAGTCGGTGGGTTAGGACAGGTGGAATTCTGCCCTGTCGGAGCTTCAGTGCTGAGGGAGGGCCAGCGTGTCGGAGAGTGTTTACTGAGGAAGTGTTGCACTGTCGGGAGGGTGTGTAATCAGCTGGTGTTGCACTGTTTGTGGTTCAGTATTGAGGTAGTGCTGCACTGTGGGAGGGTCAGTATTTAGACATTGATGCACTGATTAGGAGGTCATAGACAGTGAGAGCTGATATAAAGGCGGGTCAGTAAAAAGGGGATTCTGCAGTGTTGTGGCGTCAACATTTTCGGAGAGCTGCACTGCGAGACGGTCAGTACTGATGGAGCTCTGCTCTATGGGAGAGGCCGTACTGATGGAAAGCTGTGCTGTCAAAGGGTGAGTGTTGAGAGAGTGCTGCACTGTCAGAGGGTCGGCACAGGGGAGTGCTGTACTATCGGTGGGTCAGTGCTGAGGGTGCGCCACACTGTCAGAGGTTCAGAGCTGAAGGAGTGCTGCACTGTTGGATGTCCAGTACCGAGAGCGTGCTGAACTGGCAGAGGGTGAGTACTGAAGGAGCTATGAAGTGTCCGCTGAGGGAGCACTGAGGAAGTGCTGCACGATCAGATGGTCAGTACTGAGGGATAGCTGTATTGCTGGAGAGTCGGTATTAAGGGAGTGCTGTACTATCAGTTGGTAAATGCTGAGGGATTGTTGCACTGCTGGAAGGTTAGAACAGAGCGAGTGCTGCACTGTTAAAAGGCGACTACTGATGGAGTGCTGCATTGTCATCGAGTTAGTACTGAGGTAGTGTTGCATTTTTGCGTGGGTTGTAATGAGAGAGTGCTGAACTGCCAGAGGGTCAATACTGAGAAAGCTCCACAGTGTTATTGGGGGAGCACAAAGGGCTGCACTATCAGATGGTCAGTAGCGAAGTAGTGCTGCACTGCTCGAGGGTCAGTGTTTAGGGAGTGCTTCACTGTCAGAGGGTCATTGTGAGGGAGACCTGCACTGTTGAAGGTTCAATACTCAGCCAATGCTGCACTGTCAGACGGTCAGTACTAATGGAGTGCTGCACTATCGGAGGATCAGCACTGACGGATAGCCGCACTATTGCAATGTCAGTGCGGAGTGAGTGCGGCACTGTCAGAGGTTCAGCACGGAAGAAGCGCCGCATTGTCAGAGGGTGATAACTGCAACAGTGCTGCACAGATAGAGGGTCAGAACTGAGGGACTGCTTCACTGATATAGGCTCAGTGCTGTCACAGTGCTGCATTATGAGAGGGTCAGTACTGAGGGAGAAGTGCACTGTAAGAGAGGCATCATTGAGTGAATGCCGGCACTGTGGACGGATGAGTACTGAGGGAGCGATACATTGTTGGAGAATCACAGTACTGATCAGTGATGTGCTGTCATGGGTCAGTACTGAGGTATTGCTGCACAGTTAGAGGGTCGGTATTGGTATAAAAGCCCGTTATACCACGTTTCCTCGCACGCTATACTTGATATATCACATCGCTACACCGCCACATCTAGTGCACAAGGTATGATATCCTTCCTCCCGCGGTATACCTGGATTATCACATCGCCGTACCCCCACAGCTTGTGTACCCGGTATATTACCTTTCCTCATTCGATTTCCTGGAATACCATACACCTTCCGACGCTGCACCTGTTGTATGACGCCACTTACTCGGTGTAACAGTTATGGGCGCCTCCCCCACTGTTGCTGCTATATTACCCTCCTGCCCTGGTGTGCCCAGAATACCCGCCAAACACAATTACCTGACTTAGCTCTCCCCCGGCCAGTGATAGACACCACCCCTACTTGTTGTTGCTGCTTTTGTTGATGCCCTGGTTGCTATGACAACCAGGAGTGGGCAGGCTCAATGATGACACGACCCTTTATTTCTCTGTGCTCCAGTCAGTATGGGCCTCTGTGCAGGGCTGGCAAACAACATCATGTGGAACAGACTCTGTCCATTTGCACTGTCACCATAAAGATAACAGCACCACCCTGCTCTTTGCCTGCTGTCGGCACAGCAACAGACCGGTCACCAATGGAAATACAAAATTAAATGGAAACTTAATGGACATTCTCAGTCAGTCAGTGTTCAGGTCATTCAATGGATTGAAGAATTGGAGTAAAGGGATATTTCAGCACATTCTTCAACTGCTCCCTGAACTTAGTCTGGGTCACGGCGTAAATCCCAGTGTTTGTGCAGCAACTCAGGAGCTGCAGCATGAAGCCCAATTCCATCACAATAAAATCTAGGTCAACTTGCACATTCCCCAAGAATGATATCCGGCTCCATATAGAAAACAATATTAACAATGCCCACAACAGGATGAAATTGGCTGAGATAATGACTAGTAAAATTATGGATTTCCTCCGACTCTCCATCTCTGGGTCTCTGGGACTCTCCCCACTGCTGTGAGCCCGGAGTCTCCTGCGGGT
This sequence comes from Cetorhinus maximus, assembly GCF_964194155.1. NCBI lineage: Eukaryota > Metazoa > Chordata > Chondrichthyes > Lamniformes > Cetorhinidae > Cetorhinus > Cetorhinus maximus. The sequence goes on along the minus strand of NW_027596257.1, from coordinate 438,792 downwards.
TCTGCTGCTGACTAAAATATGTCTGACGGTGAGAACCTTGAGCAGCAGAATCAAGAAAAATGGGGCACAGGGGGTAAGAATGTAATGGAGAAATTCTATAGTCATCCAGACCGTAGAGAGCTGAGCAGCAAAAGGTATATAACAAAACCAGGGCCCGTTCCTCAGAAAATACAGACCTGTGAGGGTAAAATACCAGATGATGTTCTTTAAACAGCTCAGCACAGTCACTGTTCCCAGAACAACAGTCGCTGTTTTCTCGGTACAATATTTAACTTTCATATTCTGGTGACAAATAGCCACAAATCGATCAAAGGTGAAAGTGACAGTGAACCAGACGGAACAGTCAGTGGCGGCATATAGGAAGACAGCATGGGTATTACACACAGGGATAGAATACAGGAAACGAAACTGTTCCGCAAAAACGATTGGAATGTGTCTCAAGATCAGGTCGAGGATAACGACCAGTAGATCTGCCGTTGACATGGCCACCAGGTAGCGAGAGACACATTTGGATAGACCACAGTTTCCCCGAGACAGGATGACAATTGACAATAAATTAACTGTGTGGAAGAAAGATAAGCATAGAAATTAGCTTGGGACAAAAGTGACCAGTTTGATTAGGCAAGTCTTCAAATGTTGAATTGTGCTCTTCTGGCCTGAGCTGTGTGAATATGATTGTGTCGGAACGAACAAAGGAAAAGCCAGTGATGATCTGGAAGGCTGGAGAGATTAAAGCGATAAAAGGTTTTTACTGAAATATTTGAATTAAAATCTATTCCAAATTCTGTTTTAATTTCCCTGCATGGCTTAAAATCTGTTGACCCCCTACCCTCAACCAAATCTAAGCAACCTTCTCCCCTTCCTACTATCCCTGGTAAAATTGAGTTGTCACAACGCTGAACGCTAAACTATGAGTTTTGGATTGGACAGGTTATTTTCTTCCAGCTGTGTAATCCTCCTTCCGCTGCCCTTCTCCTTTATTCGCCCAGGGGCTGATAACACAAACGCTGGTTTGCCTGGATTACTGACTGGGTTCTCCTGTTGCCAACAGTTTTGTGAGTGGATCTCAAACCCGGGGCTTCGGCAGGGCTGTTTCTGACAGGTCCTAAACCCCTCCATTATCAAGGCTCACCGGCCTGAAACATCACATTTGCTTCCTCGCTGCAGTTTCTGCCTGACATGTGGAGCATTTAAAAAACAACAACAAAGACAGCTTACAATAATATAGCACCTTTAGTATAACCAAACATTTCTAGGCTTTTGACAGGAGCAACATCGGACCAAATACTACACCGAACTGAAGAAGAAGCTATTGAACCCATTAAACCAGAGCTGGAAAACAGAATTACAATTTACAAAAAGTTTTAAAAGGAAGTAAGAGAGGTTGGGATGGGGAGAATATTGGAGAGGATACAATCCAGTATAAGGTAACGAATACAAACTCCACTGTCCAAATCAGAGGCAGTGCAAGGACAGAGAGACCTGGGCTGTTTGTGCACAAATCTCTGCCGGGGGCAGGACAGGCTAAGAACGCTCTGAATAGAGCTTATGGCATCATCCACAGTGTTAATAGAGGCAGAGGGAACACAATGCACGCTGGTATAATAAAGCTACGTAAAGCAGTATTTTGGTCCCGTCCTGTATGTTGTTTCAAACATCGGGCGCCACACTTTCAGAAAGATATAAGGGTTTGGGAGGGAGTATAGGCGTTATTTACCAGAGTGGATCCAGTGACGTTTGATACATGGTCAGACTGGAGGAGCTGCGGTTGTTCATTCCCCAACTGACCCCCACCTCGTACCCGAACTCCAGCGCGCCATGGATGCTGGGCTCAAGCAGGGATGAGGCAGCGCCGGGGCAGTGGGTGCCGTGGAGGTAGGGACATGGAAAGTGGAAAGGGAATGGGCCTTGCGATCTGGTCTGCTGGGGGCTGTTGGCAAAAGTCAGTCAAAGGAAGAAAGTGAGGAGACTAAATTGTGGCGCAGAACTGCTCACCTGTGGGCCCGAATTGGGAATGTTGGCTGGCAGTTTGTGTGTGACTCAATTTCAATTCTCCCCGCCGGGTGCTACGCCTGACAACCCCCTTGACAATGCAGAGAATGGTGGGCCAACTGAGCCCTCAAGTACAGCCATGACCCACAGAAATGAGCAGATACGATGTATGGGGTCCGTGGATCAGGAATGGAGTTTGTGGTCAGAACTTCACAAAATGGCACTGGTCTTACCAGAATTTAGACGACATGCACTGTAATGAAGTTAAACATGCTGCACAAGTTAATTTCTGAATGTAAAGACTTACCAGGGACACCGAGAATAGCGAGGATGGGATAGTAAACTCCTTGAATAACCAAAAGCGCAAATAAAATGCGCAAATTTAATGTTATCCAATGATCTTCTGCAGAAAGTAAGTTTAGCGCCGTGGTGAAGCTCCTGCTCATTGTTGTAACATTCCAATCTATTATTCTCAGGTCCTGATCCATTGTGGTAACATTCCAATCTATTATTCTCAGGTCCTGATCCATTGTTGTAACATTCCAATCTATTATTCTCAGTCTCTGATCTATTGTTTTAACTTCCCAATCTATTATTCTCAGTCTCTGATCTATTGTTTTACCTTTCCAATCTATTATTCTCAGTCTCTGATCTATTGTTTTAACTTCCCAATCTATTATTTTCAGTCTCTGATCAATTGCTGTAACAGTCCAACCTATTCTTCTCAGATTCTGTCCTCTCCTCTGCCTCTTTGTTAAGCCGATGATCCCGGCTTGTGGCGGATTGAATGCTCCCGATAATACTCTGTGATAACGCATTGAAAGGCGCCACTTATAAACAGAAGAGGGCAACCTGTCAGAGGAACAGTTAAATTCCATGGAGACTGACATTAATTACAGCCACCGAACAAACAGGTTCAGTTAACCCGTTTCATTCCAGCGCTCTTGTGTCAGAACAGAGATGTACGAGGGTTGCTGAGTGAAGGGTGGTGGTCTTAGCGGAGGCACTGATCATAATCTTTCATTCTTCCTTGTATACGGGAGTGACGCCCGATGACTTGAAGCTTGAAAATGTTACACCCTGCTTTGAAAAAAGAACAAACACTCTAACTGCAGCCAGGCAGTCGCTGGTGGCTCAATTTCTACAGGACATGCTGTAGGGCAAAAATCGAGGTCGCTCCGTTAGCAATGTATCGGTTCATAGAATACAAGGGACATGGGAATCTTAATAGCAAAGCAAACATGTCTGATGAATTGGATCGTGGCCGCTTCCAGAATAGCTGACAGTGATGATGATAGTCCGTTTCTTGTCATACAGATAGTATTGCCAAAGGCGTGCGGTCAGACGTCATTAGTTAGAAATGTAATGGAAACGGAAACCCATGGGGTATAGAGGCAGTTGCAGAATGGATGTGAGATGTGATACTGTGATACTGTGATACTGTGCACCCTGCTGCAATCTTCAATCCCTTACAGTATTGTTCCATATTCAGACTTCTTCAATCTGTTTCAAGATGCTGCCATGCAGTAACTGAACTTCTCTGAGACTGGAAAAGATCTGTGCCTGTAGTGGCGGTGAGCGGCCCGCAGAGGGTAGGGTTGTATCACATTAATCCGAAGACGGTGAAACGGGTTTGACAAGAGGATTTCACCCTTTTTAAATTCATTCCTTGATCAGACGATCCAAAGAGACAAAAACTCTGACAAAAGATGCGAGTCCAGGCTGAGGCAGTCATTGTCGAATTGGGATGGAAGCCTTTATAGCCCATGTGAAGTGACATTGATGTCTGAATACACACCGATGACACAATGAAACAGAATGACGTGACTGCTGAGGCTTCTATTGAACATGATCAGTCTGACAGGAGGGAATTAATTTGATTTGAATTATTGTGCTCAGAAGTGGATGTCCAGCTTGTTGTTGGGTTTTCTGTCCACAGGAATAAATTTGAGTTTTGCTGTGGAGGGAGACTTTGTGCTGGGTGTGATGGGAGCCACTTTCTGATTGGTATGGGGGGCAGTTACATGGTACTTTGTGTGAGATGCTGATATATGGGCTTTTCCAACAGGGGCTCCAGTTAGAATAATCCCAGACTACACTTTCCCGAAGCCCAATATCTAATCTAGGTGGTAGCCAGAGTCTTTTCCCAGTTCACAGTATATCTCTGACAGCGGCTGAGGATGGCTCACTCTGTGTCAGTCAGAGATTCATAATTAATCACTATCACTGGACCTGCTGTGGAGAGCTGCGTCGGGCAAAGCATGAGGAGTGAGCGTGTTCTTGTTGTGAAATCATTCAGTTCAGCACAGCACTGAATGAGTTTTAGAATCGGAGTAAAGAGGAATTTCAGCCCAGCCTTCAGCTGCTCCCTGAACTTAGTCTGGCTCACTGCATACAAACTAGTGTTTGTGCAGCAGGTCAGGAGCTGCAGCATGAAGCCTATTTCCCGAATATAAAGTGGTGGTCTTACGTAAGTGTAGCCCAAACCTACCATTCGTCACCATAGGGAAAACATCGTGAAGTAAGCTCATAACAGGATGAAATTTCCTGAGATAATAAACAGTAAAATTATGGATTTCCTTAGAGTCTCCATCTCTGTGTCTCTGGGACTCTCCCCACTACTCTGAGCCTGGAGTCTCCTGCGGGCTCTGCTCCTCAGTAAAATATGCCTGTCAGGTAAAGCATTGAACACTTAAACCAGGAACAATTGGACTCCCGGCGTTAGAATGTAATAAAGAAACTCGATTGCTGCCCATGTCCGTGAATTCTGAACATCCAGTGTCACAAAACAAAACCAGGGGAATTTCATGCCCCAATACTGAGCCGTATACATAAAATACCAGAACACATTCTTCAAACAGCCCAACAAACTGACTGTTCCCAGAACCACAGATGCAGTATTAATGTTGCAATATTTTGCTCTTAACTTACTGCAGCAAATAGCCACAAATCGATCGAATGTAAAAGTGACAGTGAACCAGACAGAACAGTCTGTGACTGTGTAAAGCAGAACCGCATGGATATCACACACGGGAATAAAAAACAGGAACATAAACTCGATAGGATAACGAATTGGAAGATGCTCCAGAATCAGATCGATGAAAACGACCAATTAATCTGCTCCTTGCATGGCCACAAGGTAGTAAGTGGCACATTTCGAGAGACCACACTTTCCCCGAGAAATATTCACTATCGTCAGAACATTAAATGTGAGGAAGGGAGACAAACAGATAAATTAATCTTCAGGCTGGGACGAGTTACCAGTTTAACAGAATATGGTTGCATTTTTTAAATGCCTCGTGGTACCCAGTTATGTCTGCAAATGCTTTTGCCCATTACACCGCTATCATCTGCAGAATGCTTTTGTTTTTAAATAATGCAAGCCACTCAATGTTTATTAATATCCGCAATGGGTTAATCCATCAGCACAAGTCGCCCCTCAAAATGAGTTTAGAACGTGGCAAAACGGCATGAATATTCCAGGAACCCAAACAGCGGAGTCCAATGCGACTGGAAGATATAAGCCAGCCCTCAATCAAACGATCAGTTTAAAGCTCTGCATTTCTGCAACATCTAATGTTGGTTCCATTAAAACATAATATTCAGACCGGAGGTAGAGGCTCTGCAAACACCCACATCCTCAATGATCTGGGTGCACAACAGGTCAGCACAAAAGACTCGGCTGCAAGATTTGCAACCATATTCGGCGGGAAGGTCCGAGTGGATGATCCATCCCGGCCTCCACCTCACTTCCTCTCAATTACAGATGCCAGACAGAAGCCACTCGATTCACTTCGATAATATCAAGGTACTTGTGAAGTCTCTGGGCACAGCAAAGGCCCGAGAGGCTGACTGCATCACGGCCTGAGCATCGAGGACTTGTGCGCCAGAATTAGCTGCAGTTCCAGCCAAGCTGCTGTGGGACAACTACATGACAGGCACCTTCCGGGAGAAGTGGGTAATTGGCCAGTTATGTCCTGTACACACGCACACACACAAAGTAGGGAAAAGCGGGATCGATCTCAGTCATCAACAATGTGATGGAAGGTGTGGCAGGCAGTGAAAGCAGGCGCCACTTATACATGTCTAACCTGGGTACTGAGACTCACTTGATTTAGTCCATATCTCATGAGCCAGAAGACTTGGAGACTGCTGCAGCAGATCGTGTTTGATCTGATTGTAAACTCAACTCCACAGCCCTGCCTATACTTGAAAATCTCTTACCTCCCTTGCTTATCAAAGACCGATCCACCTCTGCCTTAAAATAATTCAAAGACTCTTCACCAACCACCTTTTGAGAAACAGAGTTCCAAAGGCTCATGACCCTCTGAGAGAAAGAAAAACTCTCCTTATCTCTGTGCACAGTGGGTGACACCTTATTATTAAACAGTGGGCCCCAGTTCTAAATTCTCTCACAACAGGAAGGATCCTCTCCAGCTACCCTGCCATGATCCCTCAGAATCTTTTATCTTTCATTCACTCTTCTAAACTCCAGTGGATACAAGATTAGCCTGCCCAATCTTTCCTCATCAGAAAACACGCCCATTCAAGATATTTGTCTGTTAAACCTTCTCTGAAATGCTTCAAACGCATTACATCCTTCCTTAAATAACGAGACCAATACTGTACACAATACTCCAGTTGTTTTCTCACCAGTGCTCTGTGCAACACAAACATAACATCCCTACTATTGCATTCAAAACCCCTCGCAATAAATGATAACCTTCTATTAAGTTTCCTATTTACCTGCGGTACCTACATACTAGCCTTTACTGATTCCTTCACTAGAACACCGCGACCCCTCTGCATCTCAGAGCTCTGCAATCCCTCTCCATTTGGATAATAAGATTCTTGTTTAAATACATTTTCCTGCCTAAATTGACAATTTCACATTTTCCTACGTTATTCTCCTGTAGCCACGTATTTGACGACTCACTTAACCTATCTACATGCCTTGTAGCCTCCTTATGTCCTCTTCACAACTTACTATTCTCCCAAACTTTGTGTCATCAGCAAATGTACTGAATACCTTCATTTATTCGTTCATATAAATTGTAAAAAATTTCGGGCCCTACACTGATCGCTTTGACAGACCACGCATTAGATCTGGCCAATTAGAAGAAGACCCATTTCTGCCGATCCACTGTTTCCTTTTAGATTACTGTTTACATTGGTTAATTGGATGTGGGCGTCGCTTTCTAGGTCAACATTTTTTGCCCAACTCTAATAGCACTTGAGGAGGTGGTGCTGAGCAGCCTTCTCGAACCGCCGGAGTCCCTGAGGTACAGAGGCACCCACAGTGCTGTTACGGAGCAAGTTCCCGGATTTTGACTGAGCGACAGTGAAGGAACAGCGATAAGTTTCCAAAACGGGATTGTGAGTGACTTGAGGGGCACTTCCAGGTGTTGGTGTTCCAATGTGTCTGCTCCCCTTGTCCTTCTACATGATAATGGTCGTGGGCTTGGAAGGTGCTGTCTAACAAGGCTCAGTGAGTTGCTGCAGTGCCCCTTGTACATCGTACACACTACTGCTCCTGTGGGTCGGTGGTAGAGGGAGTTACTGTTTGTGGATGTGGTGCCAATCAAGAGCGCTGATATGTCCTAGATTTTCTCAAGCTTCCTGACTGTTGTTGGAGCTGTACTTCTGTTGGGAAGTGGAGATTATTCCATCACACTCCTGAATTGTGCCTTGTAGATGGTGGTCAGACCTTCTGTAGACAAGAGGTGAGTTACTATCCGCAGAATTCTGAACCTATGACATGCTGTTATAGCTACAGCATTTATATGGCTGGTCCAGTTCAGTTTCTGGTCAATGGTAACCCCCATGATGTTGATAGTGTTGGACGCATTTGAATGACAAGAGGCAATGGTTGTACTCTCTCTTCTTGGAGATTGTCGTTGCCTGGCACATGCGTTGCGTGAATGTCACTTGCCAGTTGTCAGTGGTATGATCCGTGGTGATGTTCCTAAGGGAAAAGTCTGATCCCAGGGTGGTACCCAGCTTGAGAGATCTTAAGTTTGATTTTTTGTTTAGATGCGTGGAGAGTGTCGACTGAACAGAGTTACAGGAGACAGCTGATCGGTTTTTAACAATGAATAAAACATTTAATAAACTTGAAAAGATGACCATAATTGTGCCTTTCCAGATATATACAGATTTACAAAGAAAGCAGATGTTAGAACATCTATCTTATACTCTAATGTTCACAGTCGTTACACAGTCCATGCAAAGCAATCTGCGACTTGTGGTAATGCATACAACACCCTGAAACCAAGTGTCTGGTTCCATTCCGAACAGATGCTATGGATACCTGACATCTGCCCCCCATTCGCTTATCAAATCTTGAGCTAACCGGTGTCATTCAGCTCCGTCTTTCACACGAGGCTTACCAACCTGCCCTCTCCAAGAACCCATTTGGAGTCTCCTCCCAAACCATGCTTTCTCTCAGACGCCTTCCATAACGGTACATCTGCAGGGCTCCGAGCTCTCCTGGATCGCCACGTGCATTCAAGCTTCCTGCCATGCATTCTCTCTCACTGTCTCAGCCATGCCAAAAGAACACCATTGCTTCACTCGGCCATAGCAAGGCGTTACAGAACTCGAGCTGTCTCCTTGGACCTTCTGCATTTTTGCAAGCCGAAGTTGCTTTAAATCTGCATGCTGAAAATTCTCCCTTGAAATTTGAAACCTTTCTCTGCTTCTCACTCCCAAAACTACCTACCAGGGCCTTGTCCAGATTCCTGTTTGCTCCTTTTGATCAGAAGGTCTTCTTCAGACCACTCTTCTTCTCTTTCTGCAGTTACCTCCTGTACAGCTTCTCCTGCCAGCTGGTTTCAAATTTAGTTTCGGACTTGCTATCAGCCCCTCTCCCAGGTTCCTTCTCCTGGCAAGTCCTTTCAGCATTAGGACATACACACCAAATGAACTAAAACTGCTTTCGGTTTATACCTGTGTTTATGTGTTTGTGTACGTGTGCGTGTGCATATGTGTGTGTGTGTGTGTGTGTGTGTATGTGTGTGTGTGTGTGTGGCCACCCTCTCTGGAATCCGATTGCTAGGAAACAGCAATTTTTTTCAACTTAAACTTCCCTAAACCACTACCTCACTTGATAACACAGCTCTCCACCTCAAGGGTCAAAAAAGGCTTTGAAAATGCAGGCACACAAACCGAGCTTACACTTGCTCTCGCCTCTCAAAAATGTAACGACCTCCCAGGTTTCACCATTTCAACCCACACTTCGAGAAACAAAAATCATACTTGAAAATTAAAGCAAAAAATATTTCCTAAACCAACAAATGCAAAAATAACTTAAACTCTCTCGTTCCTAACATCTGGCCAAGCATGTATATTGTCCAGGTGTTGCTGCATTTGGACATGGGCTGCTTCAGTGTCTGAGGAGTCGCGAATGGTGCTGAACATTGTGGAATCATCAGCGAACATCGCAACTTCTGACCTGATGATGAAGGGAAGGTCAATCCTTGACCCCTCTGTTTCCCATTCTGGTGATAGACTGCCCACCACTGTTCATTACAAGCCCACCGGCTCCTACAGCCCCCTCGACTACAGATCCTCACACCCAGCTTGCTGTCCAGGCTCCATCTCATTATCTCAGTTCCTTCGCATGTGCCCGGAAGATGCCACTTTCCAAAACGCTAATGACATGTCTTCCATCTTCCTTAATACGAGGTTCCCCCCTCCCCCACAATGCTTAACAAGGTCCTCAACCCTGTCTGACCCATCTCCCCCGCCTCTGCCCTCACCCATTTCCCTCCCACCCTGAACAATGATTGGGCCCCCCTTGAACTTATTTTACACCCCAACAATCTCTGAATCCAAATGATCATCCACCACCATTTTCGCCTATTCCAGCATGATGCCACCACCAAACATTTCTTCCTCTCAACACCGCGATCAGAATTCCATCGTAACGGCTCCCTCCTGGACACTCTGTTCCACGCTTCCATCTTCCCCAACACCTCATCCCCTTCCCACGGCACCTTCAAATGCAATCACAGAAGGTGCAACACCTGCCCATTTACCTCATCCTTCCCCACCGTCCTAGGGCTCAAACAATCCTTTCAGGTGAACCACTGCTTCACTTGCACTTCCTTCAATTTTGTCCACAGCATTCGCTGCTCCAAATTCGTACCCATCTATGATTGGGAGACTAAAGGAGAATTGGGTGACCTCTTTTTGGAGCACATTGGGTCTGTACGCCAGCATGACACAGACCTCCCTGCCGCTTGCCATTTCCACACTCCACCCTGATCTCAGCCCACATGTCCGGCCTTGGCCTGCTGCAATGTTCCAATGAAGCCCAATGCATGCCGGAGGAACAGCACCTCATCTTCCGAATAGGCAATTTACAGCCTTCAAAACTTAAGATTGAGTTCAACAACTTCGGATCATGAGCTCTCTCTTCTATCCTCACCACATTTTAATCCCCTTCTCTACATTCTTGTGTTTATCCACTTATTTTTATTTATTCATAATTTGATTAATTTATTATCCCCATTTTTAATCCATCTATCTGCCTTAATTTCATTCCATGTCTAATTGAGTGATACAACGTTCGAATGTATAAACCTCTATTCCATTGTGAGGCATTCTACCCTTTGATTGGATATTGGTAGTTAAAGAGGGAAGTCACGTCCCTGAGAGAATGAGAGTGAGATACAGAGAGGAAGAGACAAGAAGCGAGAGAGATAAAGTGAGACAAGAAAGGCAAGAGAGAGAGAGAGAGAGAGAGAGAGAGAGAGCAGAGAGGGTGTGGAAGAGTGAGTGAGAGACAGATAGAAGGACCGAGAAAAATGGAAGTGAGAGAGAGAGTGAGACAATCAGAGATAAAGAGGAGAGAGTGAGAGAGAGAGAGGAGAGAGAGACAAGAGGAGGGAGGCAGAGATTGAGACAATGAGAGAGAGACAGAGAGAGGGATGGAGGTACTAAGAGAGTGACAAAAAGAGTGAGACAAGGGGAGAGAGAGGGAGGGAAAGGGAGAGAGAGAGAGAGAGACTCGACGAAGTGCAATTCAATGATTGCATAACCACAGCATTGGGATCAGAATTTAGGAGACAATGTTAGATGTTGTTTTTGGACTGATGTTTCCTATTTTTGAGTGAACAGGGTCAATGCTGGGCGAACGAAACTTGCCATGTGATCAGAATTGTCCAGTGGAATCTCAGCGCTAAATATAGACAGTACAGCCGGGAATTAACTCACTTTTGAAGCCTGTTTGTTCAAGTTTAAAACAAATAAGCTGCAACTTCAAATTCCCGGAGGTGTTCCCACAGAGTATTAATTAAAGACTTTGCAAATGTATCGCCCCACAGTTTAATACAGAGAGATTGTCACGAGACGAAGGGACAAATCACTTCAGTGAGAATATGATTGACAATTTTAACAGTTTCAAAAAAATATATTACCTGATCTTGGCAATCATTGGTGTATCCGGTAAGTGCATATAAACATTGAATGTCTCTGAAGTTGTATGTGATCTGATTTGTGATTTTATTCTGCTACTCATAATATTACATATATGGTGGATCTATATGGGCAGTCGATCAGTGGTAGCATTTTCTACAGTCAAATAGCCTGAATTATCTCTACCGATTCATTATATTGCCCCAGATCAAGTTCTGCTTATAACTTCCAGAGAAACGGTAATATCGAATTATATTCTCCAGTGGAATGTAAGGTTTTATTATATGTAAGTGTACAATTGCACTGAGTGTGGGTAACTAGCTGAAATGGAGCACCCAACCACAGTGCCTATGGGTGACTGGGAATATGTGTTCGTGCAAAACTACAGAGGCTGTGGGTCACTAACCCGTGGTGTGAGGAGCTGAGGAGGGGATACCCAGTGACCATGTATTGCCGGGAGTAACTGTTAGGGTAGACCGTTGCTGAATATGGTTCAATAACTGGCATGAAACAAACTGCTTTGATTGTGAATGCTTGTTTAGGGAGACGGGTCTCTCCAATTCATGTAGCTCTCTCTTTTGTTTTTACGGATGTAACCTTTAAACGATGGGTGGATTATTGCTGTGGCTTGTGTAAGTGTATACAGTGAAAATTATTGATGTGGGTCTGTCGCCGATTGAACTGCTCCACGGGAAACAGATATTTACTGTCAGTTAAACAGGAGAGCATAACAGACTAATGAATAACGTCATAAAATGTGGCGTCAACGGAGAAGTGGCCGAATGGATTGCTCGCTGTATTCAGGATAGAAAGCAGACAGTGGGAATAAAGGGTCGTTATTCAGAGTGGCAGAAGGTGGAAAGTGCTGTTCCACAAGGTTCAGTGCTTATATCAGTGTTCTTCAAAATGCATTAATGAGTTGAATTTTGTAATCAAAACACAATTTCTATGATTACAGATGAAACCAGCTTGAGACAGGGTGTGGTCAATACAGAGGAGGATTGCAAAAGTCGATAATTTATGATAAATCTGCATCAAACCTTAGCCAGAGCACATATTGAATACTGGATCAAGTTCAGTTCAGGTATTATAGAGCCAAGGGTATGGAGGCACTGCCGAGGGTGGAGAGACTGTATACATCGATCATATCAAACATACATGGATATAAATACCAGGAACGGATTGACAGGCTGTGACTTTATCTCTTTAAATGGAAGGCTGAGGGGTGAGCTAGTAGAAATGTAAAATGAAGAAAGGATTTGATAGAGTGGACACAGAGAGAATATTTCTTCCTGTGAGGAAGGGCATAAATGGAGGCCATCGTTTTGAGAGAATTACCAATAAAGCCGAGAGGGAGTTCAAAGGGAACTGTTTCATCCAAAGAGCGGTGAGAATGTGCAACTCGCTACCACACAGAGTGTTTGTTGTGAATACTTTAGATTCATTTAAGGGAATATGAACAAGGAAGTGAGGGAAAAAGGAATAGAGTGTTACGTTGTCAGATTCAACTGATGAAATCTGGGCGGAGGCTCCAGTGGATCATCAACACTGAAATGAGCTGCTTAGGGCGAATGGCTTGTTTCTGTTCTTTATATCCGACCCATTATATTTAATGCTTCCCCGTCTGAGATCGGGATTTCACAGGATGGGGATGGGTTGGGGAGGGATTTGGAGATTTAATTTCAATGCTTAGCCCCTGACAGGGTCCAAAATGATCTATTTTGTTGGTTGAATATTGGCCTTATTGAGAGTGAATGTTTTATCAGTTAATTTCCAGTCTCTTTACCCTTCTCTCTCTAACAGTTAATTTACTGGCGATTGTGATATTAACCCGGGGAAAGTGCAGCCTCTCCAACTGCACCTCCCGCTATCTGGTGGCCATGGCAACGGCGGACCTACTGGTCATTAACACTGAGGTCATCATGTGGAGGGTAATTTATTATTATTTTGGACAGAGTTTCCTTCTCATCACCCCAGTGTGTAGTGTTCTCGCTGTCCTGACTCGTGCAGCCACAGATTGTTCTGTCTGGTTCACCGTCACTTTCTCCTTTGACCGATTTGTGGCCATTTGTTGGCAGAAGATGAAAACAAAACATTGCACCGAGAAAACTGCGGCTGTGGTTCTAGCATCAACCAGCATTCTGCACTGTTTACAAAACATGCCGCACCACTTTACACAGGAACATGGAGAGATAATCGACAATGTTCAGTGGTTCTGTTATCCAAAGCCAAGCTATTTTACTAACCCCGGGTGGGTGGGATATGACTTGTTTGACACTCTTTTAACCCCATTGCCCCCATTCGCTTTTATTCTGCTGCTCAACGCTCTGACAGTCAGACACATTTTAGTGGCCAGTCGAGTCCGTAAGGGACTGAGGGGTCAGAGCAGGGGAGAGAATCGCAGTGACCCAGAGATGGAGAGCAGGAGGAAGTCTGTGATTTTACTCTTCACCATCTCGGGCAGCTTCGGACTGCTGTGGTCGGTGTATGTTATAGATTTCTTATTTTATACCTTTACGGGAACAGATCTCAGTGATTACACAGATTGTGAATATATATGTAGACAATTCGGAATGATGCTGCGGAGTTTAAGTTGCTGCACAAACACATTTATTTATGGGGTGACTCAGTCCAAGTTCAGAAAGCAGCTAAAGGATGCAGTGAAATATCCGCTAACATCATATATTCATTTGTTGAAGAATCAAAACAACTGAAAATAGCCCAGAGGGAGCGTACATGGTTTCCCGGCAATAAATGGTCTATTTAACCACAAACCTCCAATCGGCACGGGCCACTGAGTCGCTGAGCCCTTGTGGGGAGGTGAAGGCTCAGGAGTGGATGGAAAAGGGGCAGTAGATGGGTCAAAGCATCCCCTGCTGGAGCAGGCACATGTACAGAAACCAAACTGTATTCTGCCGAGTCGTCGCCGTACTTCCAGAGTATCAGCTGTCCCAGATGTTGATTATGCATTGGGGAAACCAATCCTGGAGCCCCGGCCAGCCACTAACAGGGACTTTATTCATGGGAACAGGAGAAGGTCATTTAGCCAGCGAGCCTGCGACTTTTAAAAAATTACAACAAATTCAACAACCACAACATTATTGAAAAACACGAACATATTCAACAACAACCTCAGATTTGAAAAACACCAACAACTACAACAAACTCACCATTGAATAACACCAACAAGTTCAACAATAAAATCAACATTGAAAACTGCCGGCAAATTCAACAACAACCTCAACATTGAAAAAAGTGAAACAAATTCAACAAGAACCTCAACTTTGAAAAATACCAACAAATTCAACAAACTCAATATTGAAAACCACCAACAAATTCAATCAAACTCACCATTTAAAAACACCAACAAATTCAACAACAACCTCAACCTTGAAATACACCAACAAATTCAACAACAACCTCAACAATGAAAAACACAGACAAATTCAAAAACAACCTCAACACTGAAAAACACAAACAAATTCAGCAATATCTTCAACATTGAAAAACACCAACAAATTCAAGAACAATCTCAAGACTGAAAAACACCAACAAATTCAGCAACAACCTCAGCCTTTGAAAAAAAAACACAACTGCATACTCAACAACAACCTCAACATTGAAAATCACCAACAAATTAAACAAAATCAATATTGTAAAATATCAACATGTTTAATAGCAACATCAAGATTGAAAATCACCAACAAATTTACCAACAACTTTTACTTTGAAACACACCAGCAAAGTCAAAAAGATTGAAAACCACCAACAATTTCAACAGGAGCCTGAACATTGCAAAACTCCAATTAATTAATTAACAAACATAACATTGCAAAACACTAACAAGTTCAATAGGAAGATTAGCATTGAAAATCACAAAGAAATTCAACAACTGTAACGTTGAAAATCACCAAGAAATTCCACAACAATTTCCACGTTGTAATAGTGCACACATTCAGCAACAACCTGAACTTTGTAAAAACTCTGACAAAGTCATCAACAACTTCAACATTGAAAATCAGCAACAATCTGAACATTGAAACTCATCAACAACTTAAACAATGTCAACATTGAATAACCCCAATAAATTCAACTACAACCTCAGCTTTGATCAAAAGCACCAAATTGAAACACAACTTCAACATTAATAAGCACCAACAAATTCAATAATGTTAACATTGAAAACATCGACTAATTCAACAACAAGCTCAACATTGAAAATGAGCAACAAATTCAACAACAGACTCAACACCGAGAACAACAACGACAAATTCAACAACGGCAACATTGAACATCACCAACATATTCAACAACAACCTGAATATTGTAGAACACTGACAAATTCTACAACGACTTCAACATTGACAACATCAACATATTCAACAGTAGCTACAACATTGAAAAGAAAATCAGCAAACATAACAACAAATTCACCTTTGAAAAACAGCAGCAAAGTTAAAAAGATTGTGAAACACCATCAAATTCATAAACAGAGTCACAATTGAGAACCATCAACAAATTCAGCAATTGTTTGTTAAACGTTACGGTTGTGATTGAAAATCTTTGCACTTTTAGTTGATGACTTGTTTGTAGAACTTGGTGTTTTTCCACGCTGTTGTTGAATTTCTAGATGTTTTTCAATGTTAACGTGAATTTGTAGGTGTTTTTCAATGACGAGGTTGCTCTTAAACGTGTTAATGTTTTTCATTGTTAAGCTTGTTGAATTTGTTGATTTTTTCATTGATGAAGTTGTTGATGAATTTTTTGATATTTATCAATGCTGAAGTTGTTCATCGGTTCGTTCTTCATTTTCTATGGCGACGTGGTTTCTGAATTTACTGGTGTATTCCAATCTATTTGAATTTGCTGTTGTATTTCAATGTTGAAGTTGTTGGTGAATTTCTTGATGTTGTACAATGTTAAGGTTGTAGCAGAATATGTTGGTGATAATCAGTATTGAGTTTCTTTATGAATTTGCTGGGGTTTTTGAATGTTGTAGTAGTTGCTGAATTTGTCGTTGTTTCCAATGTTGAGTTGTTGTTGAATTTATTGCTGTTTTCCAATGTTGGGCTTGTTATTGAATTTGTTGGTGTTTCTGAATTTTGAGGTTGTTGTTCAATTTGTTGGCGTTTCTCATTTTTGCGGTTGTGGTTGAATTTCAATTTTGAATTTCAATTTCAAATGTTTTTTCAATGTTCACGAGCTTGTTGAATTTCTTGCTGTTTTCATTGTTGCTGTTGTTGAATTTCTGTGTGTTTTTCAATGTTTATGTTGCTGAATGTGTTGGTGATTTACAATGTAGAAGTTTTTTGCTGAATGTATACCTATTTGTCAATGTTGAGGTTGTTGTCGATTTGCTGGTGTTTCTTAATGTAGAAGTTGTTGTTGAATTTCATTGAGTTTTTCCAATGTTAAACCACTTATTGAATTTGTTGGTGCTTTGCAATGCTAACCTGATTGTTGAATTTGTTCGTGTTTTTCGTTGTTGAGTTTGTTAATTAATTAGTTGGTGTTTTGCAATGAACCGACAAAACAGGCGTGGTTCTTGGGACAGTGACTGTGCTGATCTTTTTAAAGAACCTTTTCTGGTATTCCATGCTCACAGGAATGTATCAACTGGCAAACGAACCCTGGTTAGGTTCTGTAATACTAGATTTTTATTACTGTACAATCGCGTTTGTCCATTACATTCTATACCCGTTAGCCTCATTTATCCTGATTCTGCTGCTCAATGTTCTTACCGTCAGACACATTTTAGTGAGAAGCAGAGCCCGCAGGAGACTCCGGGATCGCAGAAGTGGGGAGAGTGCCAGAGAGCCAGAGATGGAGAGTCGATAGATATCCATCATTTTACTGTTTGTTATCTCGCCAGTTTCCTCCTGTAGTGGGCACGATATGTTGTGTTCTGTATGAGTGCGGATGTATAATTTGCGCTGTGAGTCCATATTGCGGCATCCTTCTGCGCAGGAATTGGGCTCCTGAATTGCTCCACACATTCTTGCATTTCTGCCCCGACTAAATTCCGGCAGCAATTCAAGGATGTGCTGAGATGTCCCTTTGGCCCTGTTGCAAAATTCATTCAAAAAGGAGAGAGGAGCTGAGACAGGGAGTTTCCAGCATTATATCATTTTAATTCCCATTCCCAATGCATGAGTGGGGTGCAGGGGATTTGGGGGTGGGGAGGGGTGGGTTGCTTTTCGACCGAGTGGTGGGAGCAGTTAAATCTCTCCCCCAATGGCAATGGACACTGCGGGAGGGACCTGTTCCCCATGGTGTTCTGGCTTGTGCTGTGCAGCCTGATCCCGACAGGTCCTTGGGTGCGGGCGGGCGGGCGAAATCTGTTTCCCATGGTGACCGGCTTGTGGTGTGGAGTCTGACCAGCACAGAGCCCGGGGAGGGGGCTGCAGGGACATGTTGCTATTCGGCATGGAAATTGGGGCTGCGCATATTCGCTTTACTGGTCGTACAACGGGCAGGGGGCAGAAAATGTTCCCCAGGGTGACGGCATCATGGAGGGGCGGCTTCCAAAAGTCACAACGAGCAGGGGGAGAGACCTGCTCACCATCGTGACGGTATCATGGGAGGGGCGGCTCCAACACGTCACGAAGTGCAAGGGGCGGGACCTGGTCCCCATGATGACGGCATCATGGGAGGGGCGACTTCTAACTTTCACAAGGGGAAGGGGCCGGGAACTGCTCACCATGGTGACCGAATCATGGGAGGGCGGATCCTAAACGAAACAAAGAGCAAGGGGTCGGATCTGGTCTCCAAGGCGATGGCATAATTGGCGGGGCATCTTTAAACGTCACAATGAGCAGGGGGTCGTACTGGTCCCCGTGATGACCGCATAATGGGAGGGGCGAGTGCTGTGACGGCAACATGGGCAGGAGGCGGGACCTTGTGCCCATGACGAACGCCCTACGTTAGGTCCGGGTCCTCTGGCGACACAATGGACAGGGTGGCGGGACCTGGCCCCCATGATGACGGCTTAATTGGAGGGGCGTGTCCTTTGACTGCACAATGGAAAAGTGGAAGGAAATGGTCCCCATGATGACGGCATAATACGGAGGCGTGGGCCTTGTGACGGCACAATGGACAGGGGTTGGGGCCTGCTCCCCAAGATGACGGCATAACAGAGAGGGGCGTGTCTGGAAGCGGACCATTTGACGGGGCAGTGACCTTGCACCTTTGATGAAGGCGCATTGGAAATGGGCGTGCCCTCCTTCCCTTGGCCAGGGTAAGCTGGACTGGTTTGGAGCAGGTCTGCCGCCGGCCCCGCCCATGACACTCAGCCATTGGAGCAGGCAGAAAATGTGAGGGCGCAAATGGTCACCGCCCCACCATTCCCACCGACGCTCTCCTGAACACCCAATGGACCAGCAGCAACAGGTATAGAAAAGGCATTGTGAAAATTTATGCTGAATATTTCTCCTGCGTTGCCTTCCGTTATGCCCTTCAGTTACCCTTTGATGTTTTAACAATACCCAGGAGAATCAATAAAGAGGAATCTGGTTGTACCAAAGTCAAATTCTGGCCAGGGGTACCTCCGCGAGTTACACCGTGAATATTTCACCAACATCACACAGTAAACACGCCCCAGTTAGAATCCACAGGATCGGAAATGATAAGCATTGGCAGCGGCATATATTGAGAGACCCCCGACACAAACAGACACATCTACACGCACATGGAGGACACATACACACGCAGAAACATACACACACACACACACACAGACACACACTCACAGGTGCATACACACACACACACAAACATACATACACCCACAGACACACAGACACATACGGACACACACAAACAGACAAATGCATCCGCACACATTCACAGGCGCAAACACAGACACACACAACATAGACACTCACATACAGACACACACACAGACACACCCACACGCACACACTCAGAGGCACCAACTCAGACAAGCACACGCACACGCACACACAGACACACACAGATACGCTCTCACACACACAGACACACAGCCTTACACACACAGAGACACACACACAGACGCACACACACAGACAGGCGCAAACACAGACACAAATAATTCACACGCAGACACAGACACATAGGTTGCACAGACACACACTCACACACCTCTGTTAGTTGTAGGATTTGTATAAATTTCAGGGTCTGCATTATTTTCAGTATTCCTATTGGTATCGGGGTCTGTTATATTTTCAGGACCTGTATTAATTTCAGGTTATATATTAGCATAAAGATCTGTATCAGTTTCAGGGTCCGTTTTTTGCTTCAATATCAGTTTAGGTGACTGCATTAATTTTAAATTCTGTATTAGTTTCAGGATCTGTATTAAATTAAATATCTGCATTAATTTAACCATCTGTATTAGTTTCAGGATCTGTTTTAAATTAAAGATCTGTATTAATTTAAAGATCTGTATTAAATTAAAGATCTGTATTGGTTTAAGGATCTTTATTATTTTGAGGATCTGTATTAGTTTCAGGATCTGTATTCGCTTAATACAGTATATTGCAGATTTTTTTGAACCAACAATTCTTCATTCCTTTTCTGCTTCTTTGTCAATCACTTTAGAACCCTGTCAGCCCGTGACTGGCCCCTATTCCAGGATCGCCAGTTCCTTGTTATTTAGCTGATCAAAACCCATCGTGAGTTTAAATCACACTATTAAACCTCCCATTTGCCTGATCTGCTCGAAGGAAAACAACCACAGCTTCTGCAGTGTCTCCACGCAATTCAAATCCCTCAGCCCTCTTTCAGTTCCAGTAACATTCCTCTGCGCCCTCTCCAAGACTATAACATCCTTCCAGAAATGCGCACAACAGAATTAGGCATTATACTCACCAAGCCTCACCAAGGCTTTATGATTTATGCATCCTTTGCCTGAATTTCATATTTTTGTAAACTCTGATTCTCTTGATCAATAAACACGAATTTTTGTTTTAATGCACTAAAAAGCTTGTTCTACCTTCTTCAATGATTTGCTTATATCTGCCGAACTTATTGTTGGGCAGCTCCAAAATGTGTCTACCTTACACTCTTCTATTTACAATATTCCGTCCCTCTAAAGCCATCGTACATCTCAACTTCACCCCTTTAGATTGGTGCAAGTATAATTGTATTGAAAGGGTTATGTGAAGCTGTTTGTTCTGTGGTAGGAATTAATGCCAGTCTCCATGGACCCTAATTATCTAGTTGGAGAGCTTCCCACTCATGTTTATCAGGGAGTCCCTTCAAGGCGTTACCTGACATTGTCAGCGCGAGCCTGGGCCTGTCACTAACAGGGAACTACAATTTCAAGAGAGTGAGAGGCGATCTCAGAATCTGAGAGCAATGGATTGGAAAGTTAAAACAATGGATTAGAACCTGAGAACAACATATTGGAGTGTTACAACAATAAGCAGGAGTTTATCGGAAGCACTTTATGAGCTTTCCGCATATTATAATTGAATGCCATTAAATTACCGGATCTGTTGGGCAATCCAGCTTATTCTGCCATTTTACTATCCGATCCTCGGTATTATTGGCGTCCCTTGTAAGTCTGATTGTGTCCGACGATCAATTTTATAAGCCATGTATAACTGCATTAATCTTCTTCACCAAAATTAGAGTTGTTTTGAGGTTGCAAATTTGTCTAAACTAGTCCAAGAGAGCAGGGGCGACAGTTCAATGATTAACATCTTGTTCAGAAATGTCAGTATCATATGTATTCCTCTTTAATGTCTGCTGTCTTCCACCATATCACAGACATTTCAAGTTATTGTCGCATGTACAGTAATTTCAATAATTCACTGGATGCAACAATATCATGGATCAATTCAGCACCTTCAGCCAAGCTGTATTATTTTTCCTTTAATCTTGATGCATAATTCCACTGTTTTCTCTCTTTCCTACAGCGAACGTCGTGACAATTGTGATCTTAACTCAGGGAAATTGTGGTCTCTCCAACTGTGTCACTCGCTACCTGGTGTCCATGGCAGAAGCGGATCTACCGTTCATTAACTTGGACCTGATATTGAGACACATTCCAATTGTTTATTGGGAACATTTTAATTTCATGCGGGCCATGCATGTGTGTAATATCCATGCCGTCCTGCTTTATGCAGCCTCTGACTGTTCTTTCTGGTTCACGGTCACTTTCACATTTGATCGGTTTGTGGCCATTTGTTGCCAGAAGCTAAATGGTAAATATTGCACAGAGACAACGGCGGCTGTGGTTCTAGGATCAGTGAGTGTGCTGAGCTTCATAAAGAATATTTTCTGGTATTTTATGCTAACAGGTTTGAATACGCTGAGGAACAAATCCTGTTTTTGTATTGTAACATTCACAGTTCAGGATAATCCGGTGTGGATAATCATCAAATTCCTCCATGACATTCTTACTCCCTGTGTCTCATTCATCCTGATTCTGCTGCTCAATGTTCTCACCGTCAGACACATTTCAATGAGCAGCAGAGCCCGCAGGAGACTCCGGGCTCACAGCAGTGGAGAGAGTCCCAGAGACCCAGAGATGGAGAGTTGGAGGAAATCCATCATTTTACTGTTTGTTATCTGGGCCAATTTCATTCTGTTTTGGGCGATGTCAATGGTGTATTCTATCTGCAGGCGAATGATTTATATGGAGGCTTATTCTGTATGGATGGATAACTGTGTGCGGGAATTGGGCTTCATGCTGCAGCTCCTGAGCTGCTGCACAAACTCTGGGATTTACGCTGTGACCCAGACTAAGTTCAGGGAGAGTTGGTGAATGTGTTGAAATATCCCTTTACTCCAATTCCTCGATGCTTTCGATGATTTGAAGAAATTAAACTGTGAGTGTTTCTACTTTTCTTCCATTTGATATCACTCTTCCAGCGGGGCGGTAAGCTGCCTCTGTTGTGTCATAGTGGGGACCAGCCATGTCCCCATTGTAAAAGGTGGGGGCCAGGGCGTTTCTCTGTCACGGCAGAGCGGGCTGCTGCCTATCGCCCTGGTGACAGAGAGGATGATGGATACTGTGACTATGGTTAGAGAGCGGGGAGGTCCCTGCGGCCATGGGGACAATGAGGCTCGTGGCTTTGCAGAGGAAACGAAGAGCGAATGGAGCCTGGCGCTGTGGTGTCAGTGAGGGGCAGGGCCTGTCGCTGAAGTGGGTAGAGCGAGGCATTACCTCTGGCTCTTTTGACAGAGGTGGGGGGGTGTTGGTGGGTGGCGAGCGAGGTCTCTGACTGTGGTTGCAAAATGGGAAGTGCGCTCCCTCTATGGGGACAGAGTCAATCTAGCGCCTGTCATCATTTGCGTAGCCTAATCCCAATCCTGGCGTCCGCTGCCTCCCTTTTGGGCCCTAAAAAATTGGAGCCTGGCTGGAATGGGGGTGGGGGAGTGGGGGTAATGCCACCCTCGGCCTGCAGAGAAATATGAAAAGGAAGTGGGGATGTCAAACCAGGTACACTGCGCGAACTTGCTTCGACTGAACTTTTCTGGGGCAGAGTGAAACATAGCAGGAAGATAGTGGACTGGGGTGTGTGAACAGCTGCATCACTGGGTGATTATTATAAAAATAAATGTGACAATAAATTCCGTCCCATATATTGTTTGTGTTTTCAATATATTTTCTACAACCAAATAATCAGTGTGAGGAATTGAGAAAACGATCTTGGAAACAAATAGAAACTTTTAGCAAGATGCAATGTGTCGGGTTAAACATTGACAATATATTGCAGAGGAATTACAGAGCACAGCAAAGTTCATCTACTCCCATTCTGAATGGGATTAGTGTCTGATAACTGTATCGAATGTGCACATTGCTGTCTGGAATATTCACAAACTACCATCTCCAGCCAATATCTCCAATGGAGAATGTGGAGAGAGTTCATGTACAGGGTCAGTTGGTAGAAGAGCGAATGCCCCACCCGAGTGAACTGTGCACCCTGCTGCAAACTTCAATCCCTTATTGTAATGTTAAATATTCACACTTCATTAATCTGTTTCCAGATGCAGACATGCAGTAACTGAACTTCTCTTTGTCTGGCAAAGAGCAATAGTGGCGATGAGCTGCCAGCAGAGGTTGGGCATGCATTCCTTCAATCGCAGGCGTGGCCTGTTGCTCTCTTGTCAGAGGGGGCGGGGCCTGTTACCTCAATTTTAGAGCAGGGCGGAGCCTGTTGCTGAATTGTCAGAGCGGGGGCTCGGTCTGTTGCTCCATGGTCAGAGCGGGGGCGGGGCCTGTTGCTCCATTCTCAGAACGGGGGCGGGGATTGTTGCTGCATTCTCAGAATGGGGGCGCGGTCTGTAGCCTCATTTTCAGAGCGGGGGCGGAGCCTGTTCTATCTTTGTCAGCGAGGTATCGGCCACGGCCATTGTGATGTCACTTTTCGGCGGGGCCTGTTGTTGCAGTGAGATAGTGGGTGTGGATATGGGTTGAGTGCTCACCTTTTGAAGCAGAGTGGAACAGCTCCTCTCGGCCACGTGGTCATAAGCTGCCCCTCCAAGTATGGTATCCATAGTAACCTGGAAAGGAGTCCAACCAGAACACAAGCAGGCAGGCGCTGATGTCACAGAGACGTGAGAGGAGTGTTGATATCACAGGTATTCGCATAGGGGGAGGTGCACCAGCTTCACTGGGTGGGAGGATGTTCATGACTCCCAGCGAGAAGGCCGATATACATGCTGCATTATGGTTGGGTGTGTATACCCAGTTCCCCGGGGCCAGGAGGTAGACTGAAGAGGTACACGCATCGTTAGATGTAGACCAGATAGGCGGGGGAAGGAGGTGATATGCCAGGCACTCTGGGAGAGAGCGAAGCTGTGGGTCGGTGTCGATATTGCAGTTGAATCTTGGAAAGGGAGAGATATACCAGCTGTAGGAATGCAGCAGAGTGATATACAAGGTACATACTCGGTCCTGGTGGGGAATAGGCCTGGTACACGGGAGCAGCAGGGAGGCGCGATTCATTTCGGAGGCAATGCAAGGGAGGTTGATATAGCAAGTATGGAGAGGCATGGTTAAATGTACCAGCTACACCAGGGGAGGGGTTGTTATGCGATGTGCACTGGGGAGGTTGTTGATATACCTCGGGGACAGATGGAGGTTTACGTTTACAGGGCAAAGTTGGGGGGAATATGCAAGTTGCCCCGGGGCAGCGTTTGTATGAGATTAATGGGGGAACGAGGAGATATATGGACCTGTGCTGAAGCTCTGCATTTATTAAAGAGACTGCAATAGTTTCAGAATCTGTTTCGGGCTCAGAGTTCGTTTCTTAGTTTTCAGACCCTATACTGGGATCAGTGTCTGTTTTACATTCAGGTTCTGATTTATGTACATGCTTGGTACTCATATCAGGGTGTGTTTTGGTCCCTTGCCAAGTTTTCCCCTGGATAAGCGTGATCCCAGTGTGGAGCCCAGATTGATCGATCGCAATTTAATTGTTTGTTTATATATGTGGAGAGTAGCTACTAAACAGAGTCACAGGAGCCAGCTGATGATCATTCAACAAATGAATGAAACATTTATTCAACAAGAAAAGATGAACCATACTACACTACACCTTCACCCACAACTATACCTTTAAGATTACTATAGATTTATGAAAATAACAGAAGTTGAAAAAAGCTATCTTATGCTTTAATGTCCACAGTTTTACTCAGTCCATGTAAACCTAAGGCGCCCTGTGGTCAGGCAGACCAGACTCTGAACTCATGTGACAGATGATTTCTCAACCAGATGCTATGTTTCCCTCATCAACTCCCCCCAGACACGTGATACACCGTGAGCCACCTAGTCTCACTGAATTCTGTCCTTTTGACGAGGGTTTCACATCTTCAATCTCCAATCCCTTGACTTGGAATCTTCTCCCAAATTGGCGTTTTCTCTCAGAAACGTTCGACAAGGGTTCACCTCCAAGGCTTAGAACAATACTTTCAATGTTCCTCTGCGCTTGGTCACCACATGCTTTCAAGCTGTTTTCCATGCCATCTCTCTCACAAGCTCAACTTTAACAGTACATCACTGCTTCACATGCTCATAGCAAAGATTTACAGACCTTCAGTTGTCTCTTTGAAACTTTTTTGTTTTTTGCAAAGTTCTCTCACTTTAAATCTAAAGCTTGGAGCCTTCCTCTCTGCCCCTCACTCTTAACTACGATTAACAGGACCGTTTCCTTGGTTCCACAAGTTCCTTTGGCTATAACTTCTCCTTTGGTCTTTTAGTCATTCACTCTCCCGGCTTTTGGGGATTTTACTTTTGCTTGGTACATTTTTGTTCTTCTGGGGAATCTGCAGCTCCCTCTCCCGGTGCCCAGTCTCTCTGGGGTCCTGACTTCAACTGCACTTAAAACTGTTTTTTCTTTATTTCTGTGTGTATGTCTGTGGGAGGAACCTGCCTAGCTGGCTCCCTCTTGCTACACAACAGCATTGTTTGTCTAATCTTCTGTCTCTAACTTTAACTTCGAGCAGATATAAACTCCAGGTTTAAAATGCAAGCAACCTTTTAAATTTAAACTAAACCTTCCATTTGACCTCATTAAAACACACAGATACAGAAATACATATCAAAAATAAACTTTAATGATAAAACTCATCCTAACCTTCACAAATTAACATATAACATACTTAAACTATCTCTATTTCCTAACATGGCGTATATTAGTTTAAATCTGTGTTGGTTTAAGTGCCTGTGCTAGTTTAAGTAGCCGTATTAGATTCATGGCCTGTAAGTGATTCATTGGCGCTATAAGTTTCTGGACCTGTATTAATTACATTGTCCATATCAGTTTCCTTGTCTGCAATATTTCAGCGACACACTTGTCTCATCGGCTCTCTGGGTTTCTGCGTCTACATTAGTCATACACTGTGTAATAGTTTCAAGGCCTGAATTAACATTTTGCGCCCTATTAGTTTGAAAGGTTTGACAACAATTGGCACTGATTCAAATGCTGCGGACTTTTGTATTTTTAAGTATATTCCCAAATTAGGAAGATAAGCTCAAGGCTTTGAAAAGGTTTGGCAGAAATCTAATTTTTGGCCGAGTTAAAGAATCTGTGATAATTCTAAAGGAAACGGGCTAGACATAATTTAGTGAGATGCTTTTAGGACAATAAAATGATTTTTGAAAAGAAGACAAGTAACCAAAACATGTGAATGCCTGATTTCTGCTTTAAAACTATTATGAGAATACTTTACTGGATTTTAAATTCTCCCCGCAGATCTGAACAAGATAAGATTGTAGTCTGTTGTATGGGTAAAATGGAATGAGGCAAGTAGGAGAAAGAGTTAGGGAAAGAGGACAAAATATACAAACTGTTTTTAGGGAACTGAATTTAATAATCTGGCCAGAAGCTGAGACATTGGAACTGCACAGGGTAGATAAGCAAAGATCTGGAGGCAGAGATCCTCATTGATACGGAATAGTTAATGCTGCCTAAAGAGCAAGGAAACATTATAAACGATCAAGACAATAGAGAACCTGACCTCAAAAGAATCTTATGATGATCATGGTCAGGGGGAAAAAAACAACTTAGAGGTAAAACTATGTGGAATCTATAGTTCAGGAATTGAAATGTAAGGAGAAATAATACTTAACTACAATTTACCACAAGATGGATATAGTTAAAGGGAAAGCTGGAAAAAGGCTAAATAGATGCATTACCGATTGTATTAATGTCCCTGCGAGCTACAAAAATTCAGACCACATGGCTAACACTATGATGACAGACAAAGCTAAGCAGTTGTAGTGGCCTATCGCCTGTTCAAATACAGCTTTGGCAAAGGTGATTTCGGAAAGAATAGCGATTAAATCTTTAATCGTGGCCAACAAATGCAAATATCAGAAAAGGATTAAAACCAGGTGACTGAAAAATACACACAATTCAATCAGCCATTAACATGGAATAATATTAGCAAAGCGTGGATTAATACAGTAAAAAACGTATTACATTGAGAAGCTCAATACCACATTCAATGCAATAATTAATTTCACAGTGCAAAAGGCTTTGGGAACTATCGTTGGACGAGATTGCCCGCTGAGATGCGGCTTGAACAGAATATTTGCTGCAATCAGGCAAAGAGAATTAAATAAAGGTCGAAATATTCATGTTGGGAACTATATCTGTCGGGACCAAAAGAGATTGCACCTTTTGATCCGCAGGGATTGATCTCAGCTCAAATGGTTTCAATCTGCCTTCCCTTCTACTCTTTTATAAGTTTGGAGAGGAATTGGATGCAATACCCCATTTGAGACCGGTAATTACTTCATGAAGATTAGTCCCACGTTTCCCTCTAGTGATAAACATCATGAGCTATTAAGCCTTTTCAACCCCTTTCCAAAATCTCCACAACCAACTGCATACATACTCAAAGGTCACGGTCTAGCTGCACATTCTTTCGAATTGAAACTTTATTTCATATTGTCTTCGAAAATGACAAGTTATCAAAACCTGGCCAGCGACACTTACAGGGCATGATTTTTTTTTTTTTTATCGTGTAATGTCATCTACTTTCCACTGAAAATAGACGGATCACAGTATTTCCTAAATGATCAGACGGTAGAAACTGTAGATTCGCACAGAGGTTGTCAGGTACTGTACAGAAATCTCTGCCGTCAACTGAGAATTGCAACACTGAGACTGACCAGGAAGCAATAATGTGAAGGATTACAGTATCAAGAGAATAGGCACTGTATGTGGGAAGGGATAGTACCTCCTGTGTTTTAAATACAGGGAAGGAGTGGAAAAAAATGCGATGCTTTCAGAATGCTCCATAAAATGTAGGTGATTAAGGAGATCAGTAATTTCCTAAAAAAGAAACATGCTAAGGGAATCAGAGCTTTGGATCAATAACGGAAAGAGTGATGAATGTCTCCTAGGTGCACATTTTCATAGCTGAGTCTGCACCAGATAAAGACATGGATGAGGAGCATAATGTCAGCTGGGCTGAGGTGAGAGCGAACGCAACAAACCCACTGAAGGCAGCATTTTTCAAACTGCGGCCCATGGGCTTGGTAGATAACAAGGCGTCAGATATTGTGCTGATGATCACTAGCAGCAAATGAATATGATGTGGATTTCACTTAGTAACTTTGATATATGGTTTGTTTCGTTTGAGTTGACTTTGGCGCATTCCGCCTTGTCAATGGATGATAAGAAAAACATGTGACCCTTGCAAGCTTGACATTGCATAGTTGTGCAGATTACACAGTGATAGTGGGACGAACTGACGAGAAATAACATCGAGTGAAAAAGCTGATGTCAATATCGTACTAATAAATCAAGCCACACTCCTGCTGATCATATCCCCAATATGAAATATTAGATAGTAAAATGGAGACCCATCAAAGACCATGATATTGCAAAGTCGGGGGAGAAGCCAGTGCTGGAGTTTCTCCGCTTCAGTTAGGGTGTGTAAGAGTGGAATCCAGTTATGGAAACCAAACTAAGAGACGGGTGTCAGAGATAGAGAATGGCCATGGATTGTAAGAGAGGGTTAGAGAGTCTATGTGACAACTACATTTTGCATTCGGAAAATGAGCTCAAGCAGGACAAGCAACTGGTCATATGAGGGATTCAGAAATGTGATGTAGGAGCAATGATACTGGAATCTCGGGTCAGAGGGGAATTTGGAATCGATTCACAATAAATCCATACTCATCTTGAGGCACCAGATAGGGAGGCGAACATGGTCAGTGAAAAGCTAACGATATTGCTGATGAAGCGACTGTAAAGGTTTTAGCTTTTTCCATTCTGGAGAGACTGATGAATTATTTTAATATAGAGGTAGCCGGGAGAGAGAATGGAGGGGCTTTTGGCGGGTGTATTCTAAATACACACACATTAATTCTGGGTCCCTCCCAATCTCCCCAACCCTCCATTTTCTACACTCCTAACCTGCTCTCTTTCTTCTGTCTTTCTCTCTCTCTCTCTGTCGCTTTCTGACGCGGAACCATTTCTGTCAATACCGTTCCATTAACCATCTAAGTTAAACGGCCGAAGCCAATATTACCACCAACAATTTATTTTTCAATCTTTGTTTATTGTTAACTTGCTGCTCGACAATCATAGTTTGCACCTTTATACTCGGGATTTGAGGGATAACATCAAGCCCTTTTTTTTGTTTTGATGCGATTTTGATTCATAATAATCATTTCACAATGTAATTTACATCAGAGTAAAAGCTGATGATGTAATGTGTTTGCTCACCCATGTGACTAATAGCAGTAATCAGGAATACAACCGTCTCAGAGGATCAACATACCCTTTATAAATCAAATCCCATCAGAATGGGTGAGCTCAGAGTGCCTGCCGGGGCTGTGGGTTTGTGTGTCCCTCCCAGTAATGGAATATCCAGTCATCTATCAAATAGAAGATATTTACTTTCTTGTTCTTACGCCAGTTGGAGTATTTGGTGAGCCATTGCGTCCAGTTCTTAATGTTGTAACTCGGTAATTGACACAACTGCTCGAATCGACATTTTTTTTTAGTAACTATATGTTTAAAGCTTACTGATCAGTTTTATACGTTGAGGAACGAAATTTCTTAAATCTTTGCTTTGTCGACCTTTTGTGAATTTAATGTATCTTCATTGACCATTTCGGATGCAATCCTGGCAATTCTAAAAGTTTATTTGTTGTACTGGGTAAATTGTTGTCAGCTGGACACAAGGACATTGGAAACAGGAGGTGAAGTATGGCATACAGCACGAGCTGTAAGGCGTTCAGCATTACAATCAGATTGTGACTCGTTTGATGGCGCCCCAGCTCCCTTTTCCATTGGTTTACCAATAATCCATTATTCCGCTATACTGTAAAAGTGCGTTTACCCAAACCTTGTGTATTTTCAATATCTCGGCATCCAGAGTTCTGTTTCCAAGACAATTCCAGAGATTTCCGACCCTGAGAGTGAAAATAGCCTTAATCATCCCCAGTTTGAATGTGGGGAAGTTGATTGTGAAACAGTGCCCATATGGCCTTTATTATTCCATGAGGTGAAAAATCCTGACAGGAAAAATCCTGTCAATTCCTCTTTAAACGACCTCTGAATCGTGTACGTTATAGTAATATCAGCTCTTATTCTTACCAACTGTTTTGATTGTGGACGCAACCAGCTCAAAATTTTCTCATATGATAACTCCAGCAACACAGGACTAAACCTAATAATCCTTGCCTGAACTACCTCCCATTCAATAATATCACCCGTTATCTCAGTCGATCAATACTGCGTGTGATATTGCACATTGGCTCTCACCAGCGTTGTATCAACACGCAGAAGACGATCGATTGTTCCTGCCAGTATCACTTTGCGGGCCGGACCTGTCCTGGAATATCAATGCTCAAAACTTCTCAGTTATTCATAACGAGGCAGCTAACTGACATAGGAGGCTGCGCAATGTCAGACCTCTAACAATAAACAACATTAATCCGTTTTGCAACAACTTCAATCATTGTTTTGCTTTTCAATGATCTAAAATATTATTCCCTTCTGCCACGTTGTATGCCTTGCTGCAGAACTGAGTGTGTTCCTGTTTCTTTCACATAGTCTTCCCTGAAAGAATATGGATGAAGTTACAGCCTGTTGCCGGAGCTCATTGTGAAATGGAATGTATTGCTCTTATATTGAAAACTTTTACAGTGCACCTGAGGGACTAACAACACTTTCATGTTAGTTGTAATCTAGGATGAGCAGTATCAATGTTTTGTTAAACAATCCCCCTGCTAAATCTACATTTTGCAATTACTACAATTGGAGTTTCAGTTAGGTTTCTGGTTCTCTGACAAAGGAATTATATTTTGCGTGTTCCTTGTTTCGCAGACAGATTGAACAGTGCATGGCGTGGGAATGAATGACATCCACCTGGGATATTTGTCAGCACAAGATGAGATGAAACATAAATAAATAGAGAAAATGCTGGAAAAATTCACTGGGGGCACGTTTCCCGTCCGTGCGGCCCTCCTTCAGCTCTGGAAGAAGAGCCATACCAATACAAAACGCTAATTCCATTTATTTTTCTACAGGTGCTTCACGACCTGCTGAATTTATCCAGTGTCTTCAGTTTTTACTTATGATTTCCAGCATCCACACTATTTTGCATTTAAGTTATGAGAGGAAACAGCATTCTTCTGAAAATTGGATGAATTCACTAAGGGAGATGGAAGCAAAGATGGGGAGCAGATTAAATAAGTGATGTCAATCAATTGTGTTTTTTTTTCTTTCTTGCAAATTTATGATTATGTACTGGCTGTTAAATTAATAAAATTAAATTGATCATATAGTCACGAATCAGTTTCTTTGAGGTTGAGAGAGGATAGCATTGAATCTTCTTTCCATGACTCTGATGTATATTTCTTTGTATTTATGATGCACTATTATCTTAATGTATTTTGCATGAAATCGAGAGTTGAAATGTTGACATATTTTAAGAGGGTTGAAGAAACTCTTACTCAAGCTGGAATGTGAAGTGTGATTTTCATGAGTAATCTCGATAGACCACGTATCATGAGGTAATGATGGTTAAGTCTGCGCAAACAATAAATTATTGCTTGGTATCTTCATTAATTACTCGATTTGGTGGACTTTCATCTGAAACATATGTGCTCTGTATTTTTTGCTTTGAAGTAATGGAATGGATTTGAACAAGAGAAAAAAGCAAGTTAACAAATAGAGACTGTGATCATCTCTCGAAATGTTAAACTTTTCACAAACGTTTCTAAATGAACAAAAATAAATACACGCCGAAATTTACAGGCAAGTAGCATTTATGACTAGGATGCTCGCTCACATAATAACAATGAGTCAGATGTGAAACGGAGCAATACAAGAACGATGTTAGAGGTATAGAGGGATCAACAGGAGATAACAAACGAAAAGTAATGAGGGAGATGAAAGAGAGAGAAACAGAGGATGCAAGTGAAAGAGAGATAGATTTGGAGAGAGAGAGGACGAGAGGGGCGGCGTGGGGTGGGGGTGTTGGAGGGGGGTGCGGGGTGGGGGGAATACAAGTGGGATGTAAATGAGATAAAATACGGTGTGAGTAACTTATGGTGATGAACTTCTCAAGTCTCTTGAACGATTTGTGAGGTAAACTGAGATGAGGACATCTGAAATATGTTGCAGGTTCGTTTAGTTTCACTGCTACACTCATTTGTTATGTGTTTACCTCATTCGGTGAATGTTCTTTTTCTGGATATATGAGTAGAGTGAACAGGCATTATTGAATAATTTCTTTCACTTTCACTAATGGTGATATATTTTTAGATAATGCTCTGAAAATATGTATTTGCACAATTTCATCAAGGACGATGTGCAATATCTTCATTCTCTCCGTTTTTCATTTGTAAGCAATGGAACGTGAAAGATAAATTTCTTGAACGTAGTTCAGGACCATCCTCCTCTTCGCCAACAACAATTATATTAGTTATCAATGGTTAAAAATAATAATTGAGTTGTGTATATAGATGATACGTGTATTAGAATTCGCCTCATGTTTTTATTCCATATCAATCTTGGAATCTCAGTCTCTTATTGCATTGCACTGAATCCTCTATCTTCTCATCCAACACTTAGGTTTACCCACTTTCCAAAACCAAATGCCCAGGCCTCCAAATCCGATCTTAGATGTCTCCCTCCCAATTTCACGGCGGGGTTCAGTTTTTGTATGAATCTCCCCAGCAATTCCCACACTCAATGTCTCTTCCTCATTCTCTTTGTGTAAGCCAAGTTTAGCTTGCATAACCCTGAACAACTAATCAGTTGCTCTCAGTATGTACCCAAATTTTCTTCATCAGCATGGAACCCAAAGCTGGTTTAAACAAACAATGTCCCTGCTTCCTCAATGACATTCACTCCTAGGCAATGGTTCGACGACCTCAATTGTCCTTTTCACTGCATCCAGTGTGCAATGTATTCAAATTAATGACTAATACATCTCCAATACGATTTGACAATAAATTGAAAAAAAAATCCTCTGCTCAAAAACATTTCATAAACATTCCTTTTAGGATGCAAGAGGAAAGGCATCCTATAACCTGAAAGACTGTGATTTTGCTTCCTTGGCGGATCATTGTTTATGTGTTTCATTACTTTTCTCTGTTCCAGTTAACGTGCTAACGATTCTGATTTTATTCAGAGGAAAGTGTGGTCTGTCGAAATGTATCAACCGCTACCTGTTGGGCATGGCAATGGCCGATCTGCTGGTCATCATCACTGATCCTATGTTAAGAGGGATATTTCCAAGATACTTCCCAGGTTCATTTATGGACATTACTCCCGTTTGCTGCCTCAATAACTTCTTGGTTTTTGCAGCCACGACTGTTTCTGTATGGCTAACAGTGGTGTTCACCTTTGATCGTTTTGTGGCAATTTGTTGTGAGAAGCTGAAAACAAAATATTGTACCCCGAAAACGGCAGCTGTGGTTCTAGCAACAGTGAGTGTGCTAGGCTCCTTAGAGTGTACCCCTTGGTTCTTCGCATCTGAAGCTGTATATATAATTGATAACGTTCCCTGGTATTGTACCATTAAATCTAGCCTCATTAATTCCACTGCTTGGGCAACATATCAGTTGTTTCACCGCATTTTGTCTCCCTGTGTCCCGTTTTTTATAATTTCGATTCTCAACCTTCTGACTGTCAGATGCATTTTAGTGACCAGCAGAGTCCGGAGGGGTCTCCAGGGCCTCAGCAGTGGCGAGAACCGCAAGGATCCAGAGATGGATCATAGAAGAAAAGCTATCATTTTACTGTTCAGCATAACAGGCAGTTTTTTAATGTTATGGGTGACACAGTTTGTATTTTATGTTTATCAGCGAATTACAGAACAATATGGTGTTTCTGCCACTGACCCCCTTTATATCACAGAAAGAACAGCAATGATGCTGCAGCTTCTCAGTACATGCACCAACACGTGTATTTACGCTGTGACACAGGCGAAATTCAGAGTGGAGTTTAAGAAACTGTTGATATACCCATTCAAACTGCTTGTTAGATTATTTAAATATATGACCGAGACCTAGGATTTCAAGCATGAGAAATAAATGCCATTTGAAACACTAACGCCTTCAGCCTTCATTTTTAAATTGGCATTGCAAAGGCGCAAACATCTTCGTTGAGCTTATCCTATGACTCTTGTTGAATTTTAAAACTCCGAAGAGAAGTCTTCAAAGTGTCCCTGCAGCGCTTCCTTTGTTTTCAATGAGAGCGCACCCCAGTCTCGAATCCTCCATAGAAATTTCATTTGGTTAACTATTTTAAAGCAATTTGGTTGCATAAACTGGGTGGGACAGCTGTGTCTCTGGTGAAAGACTGAATGTTTGACGTGTCAGTTCAATGTCTGGTATTCTGCCCTGCCATCTGAGCTGCAGCTCTTTCCTCCGGCAGCTCAACTAAAAATGATTGCGCTTTATGACATGGTGTTTGTGCACAATCAGATTTTCAAACTTTTTGCAAAGTTGACAGTCCTATTGCAGTATGGACTTTCAGTTAGGTAAGCGGGCAGATTCCTCTTCACTTCCAGGTTGATTTCAGCAGACATCCGGAGGTTACACTTTTTATGTGTGATTTACATTCTTGCACGTGCCTCATTATCGACAGTGCGATTGAGTGCGCTGCCGAGATAAGTGAAGCCCTCCATTGCAAACACCTTGTGAGCATAGACTGAAACATTGCGCCCTGGTACAGACTGATACATTACTTCATTTTTCGTCATGATGATCATGAGGTACAAGTTTTTGCATGATTGGTGGGCAAGTCTGTGCTGCCTGCATTCCCAGCTCTGAACTGGTAACACGCACACAGTCATCTGAAAACACAAAGTGATGAAAAATGTTCTTAGACACTTTGTTCATTGCCTGCAGTAGCGCAGGATGGTGAGATTTCTGCTTGTGCGATATTTCATTACAATGTCAGCATCGCCATAATAGAGGGCTTTGTAGAGAATGGGGAGATAAAATGAAACATGCTGAAGAGAGTCGATTCCAGTACACAGCCCTGTTTAACTCCATTAGTGACCGGAAACGGGTGAGAAGACTTACACTCATCCAGGGAAGGTTTGAGCATGACGTCGTGGAACGGTTGAACCAGTGTGATGAATTTCCCAGGACAGCAGAATGTTTTCCTGACCTTCTAAAGCCTCTCAAGGCTGACCTGTGTCAGCTAATCATAAGTGGCTTAGAAGCCAAAACCTTGTTCTTGACAATACTAACCCGAAGAGTTTAAGCTGCCTTACTGCAAGAGCCATGTCAGTGATTCTAGGACTATTGATTGAACTGCAGTCTCCACTGGCAGCAGATCCTGGTCGACGTGTTGCACTAAGAAGATCAGAACGATTATGGCGAAGGTTTTCCGAGAGAGGAAGTGGTCTGAGATTTCACTCTGATTGTTTGATGGTTGGCGGGTTACATTCCATTTGTGCAGCTTGGCAATGAGGTACCTTGTAATATTCTGGGGCATTCCCTGTCTACCTCACAGGGTGAAAATTTTAATTAGGCTATTAACGAAGCATTGGCTTCCAGCCATTTAGACAACCGTTGGGACATCATCAGCTTCTTTACTTTAAACTATAGACAGAAGATTGACAGTTTTATTCGTTTTCTGTTTGGTGGAAGCTTTATCAAGAGAATAGTTAATGGAAAACGCATCTCTTCATTGCTGTATGAAAGCTGAATGAGAATGTTTATTATGGCCATCTTTGTAGATTGTGTTTTTGTTCTTCCTATGGTTCTGGCACATAGGCGCCGAGGACTGCTGACAAATCAACCAAGGCTTGTGCCTTCAAACAGTTTTCGAGCATCATATGAACTCTTCAATCTTGTATTTTCGGCAAATTAGGAAATTTATTCGCTCTTCTGATTGAATCATTCGTCTTACATCTTTCTGAGCCTGCATCCTTCAGTCCTGCAGAGGGTTGAGAAGGCTGCGTGCTTAAATATAGTGGACATGTGATTGAGCAAATCCCAGTAAAGGTAATGATTCTGTTGCATTAGTTATTGGATCCGCTCATAAATTTCATTCAACAAATGTTGATTCATACGAACGGTAAGACAAAGGTCATTTACAGCACTGGTAACACTGCAGTCCTGAATGTAGTTCACTTCTCCTCAATTCAGAGCCAAATTTTCACTGTTTATTTGCGACTCAGAAGTTCTCTGAGAAAGATTCCTTCTTGCCTGCCTGATTCAAACTTGTGACTTTGCGAAACTTGTGCACTTTAAGATCTGCCAATGTCAAGGTGTGAGCCAAAAATGTCTATGTTTGAAAGGATAAGACAGTGTTCAGCCCAGCAACCAACGCCTCACATGGCTTCATTATCCGAACACCCTACCTGCCCTGTGCCTGGTGATGACATGGTCAATTAAATGCCAGTGCTCAGAGCTGGGGTGCACCCAATGTCCAGTGTTCCAATTGGAGTGGCGGAAAACCGTGTTGGTGATTAAAAGGCCATGTTCTACAGCCATCTTCAGCACGGCAAACTACCAATGGCAAGTTTCTTGTGAGCCCTTCCGATAAGACCTAGTAGCAGAAAGACCATAAGACATGGGAGAAGAAATTAGGCCAATCGGCCTATCGAGTCTGCTCCGCCATTCAATCATGGCTGATAAGTTTCTCAATCCCTTTCTCCCACCTTCTCCCCGTAACCTTTTATGAGCTTAGCAATGAAGAACCCATCTATCTCCGTCTTAAATACACTCAGTGACCTGTCCTCTACAGCCTTCTGTGGCACGGCATTCCATAGATTCACCACTTTCTCTGACTAAGGAAGTTTCTCCTCATCTCTGTTCTAAAAGGTCTTCCCTTTTCTCTGAGGTTGTGCCCTCGGGTCCTAGTATCTCCTAGTAACGGAAACATCTTCCCCACGTCCACTCTATCCAGGCCTTTCAGGATTCGGTAAGTTTCAATCAGATCCCCCCTCATCCTTCCGCAGTCCATCGACTATAGACACAGAGTCCTCAAACATTCGTCATATGTTAAGCCTTTCAATCCTGGGATCATTCTCGTGAACCTTCTCTGGACCCTCTCCAGGGCCAGAAAATCCTTCCTGAGATACGGTGCCCAGAATTGCTCAGAATATTCTAAATGTGGTCTGACCAGAGCCTTATAAATCCTCAGCAGCACATCCCTCCTTTTATATTCTAGTCCTCTAGAAATAAATGTCAACATTGCATTTGCCTTCCAAACTATCGACTCAACATGCAATTTAAAGATAAGAGACTCCTGCACCAGCACCCCCAAATCCCTTTGCACTCCAGGTTTCCGAATTCCCTCTCCAATTTGAAAATACTCCATGCCTCTATTCTTCCTACCAAACTGAATGACCTCACACTTCCCCACGTTGTTTTCCATCTGCCACCACTTTGCCCATTCTCCTAACATGTCTAAATGCTTCTGCAGCCTCCCGGCCTCCTCAATACCACCTCTCCCTCCACCTATCTTTGTATCATCTGCAAACATAGCCAGGATGCCCTCAGCTCCTTCATCTAGATCATTAATGTATAAAGTGAAAAGTTGTGGTCCCAAAACTGACCCCTGCGGAACTCTACTAGTCACCGGCCGCCATCCTGAGAAGGACCCCCTTATCCCCACTCTGTGCTTCCTGCCAGACAGCCAATCTTCTATCCATGCTAACATCTTGCCTCTAACGCCAAAGGCTCCTATATTAGTAAGCAGCCTTCTGTGCGGCACCTTGTCAATGGCCTTCTAAAAGTCCAAGTAGATAACATCCATGGACTCTCCTTTGTCTAACCTACTCGTTACCTCCTCAAAGAATTCTAACAGATTTGTCAGGCATGACCTCCCATTGATGAAACCATGCTGACTTTGCCCGATTTTACCATGCACTTCCAATTATTCTGAAATCTCATCCTTAATAATTGACTTTAAAATCTTACCAACGACCG
Organism: Cetorhinus maximus; assembly: GCF_964194155.1. Lineage (NCBI taxonomy): Eukaryota > Metazoa > Chordata > Chondrichthyes > Lamniformes > Cetorhinidae > Cetorhinus > Cetorhinus maximus. The sequence goes on along the minus strand of NW_027596257.1, from coordinate 400,520 downwards.
ACGTCAGGCTAATCGACCTGTAATTTCCCATCTTTTGCCTCACTCCCTTCTTAAACAGGGGGGTTACATTCGAGATCTTCCAGTCCTCTAGGACCCTTCCTGACTCCAGTGATTCCTGAAAGATCACCACTAACGCCTCCACTATCTCTTCACTTATCTCCTGCAGAACTCTGGCCTTGTAATCGTCTGCTCCAGGTGATTTATCCAACATCAGACATTTCAGTTTCCTAGCACCTTCTCCTTGGTAATGGCCACCACACTCAACTCTGGCTCCCAACTCTCTTGTACTTTGGGGATGTCACTCGTGTCTTCCACTTTGAAGACTGACGCAATGCACCTAGTCAGTTCCTCCGCCATTTCTTTGTTACCCACTAGTACTTCTCCAGCGTCATTTTCCAGCGGACCAATGTCCACTTTTGTCTCTCTCTTACCATTTATATATCTAAAAAAAAAACTCTTGCAATTTATTTTTTGTTACTAGCTAGTTTACACTCATATTTAATCTACTCCCTCCTTAATTCTCTTTTAGTTTCCTCTGTTGGTCTTTGTAGGCTTCCCAATCCCCTGGTTTCCCACCGCTCTTCGCCGCATTGTATGCTTTACTTTCGCTTTTTTTCTGTCGCTGACTTCCCTTGTCAGCCATGGTTGCCTCGTCTTCTCTTTAGTATGCTTCTTCTTCCTAGGGATGAATTGTTGCTGTGTCTCCCAAATTACTCCCAGAAACTCCTGCCATTGCTGTTCCACTGTCTTTCCTGCTAGGCTCATCTCCCAGTCAATTTTGGCCAGCTCCTATGCCTGGTGATCTGCAACAACCAAAGTGATGAAATCACCAAAAATGATTAAGTTGACTGACATTGGGTAGAAGAAACCCACGTTAACTCTGTCATTTTAAAAGGCGTGCTTTAACGCTTCAGTGCTGTTCATGGACTGGATATACACTCTGGCGAGAGTTGTTTGCAGCGGCACTTCAAGCGCCAACAGACCATCATTAACACGCTTGAGAAGGCAAGACAACTTATTGGCTTGATTATTCATGATAACTTGCACTTTACAAGCTTCCTTCCATTTTACTTTTCCATAGTCTTTAACATCATGTGTGGCCTGAGATTTCCTTCTTTGGACCCTCCTCAGGCCGGCGAAGTTCCCTGATTCTTTCGTTCTGCAAGTGCAACTATCTAGCTAACAACTTAGCAAATAAAGTCTTGCTGCAATATGAGGGCTCTGATGTTTAACTTGAGAGCGCGCCTGTGCAATTCATCATAAGATCCGTGTCACATTTTATTGATTTAATAATTAATATCGTACTTCCGTACCAGTGGCACCCCAGGTTGCGCCCGTGGCTGAAACAGACAATTGTCAGGGAATTTGGCCCAGCCTCTCCCTCATAGCAGGAAGTGAACAGTTTGATTATGAGATGTGTTGCTCAATCGCTTAGTGCCGGCTGATTTCCCCTTCGGTTTCCATCCAGAGTGAAAAATGACCCTTTGACTGAACAGCCTGACTGCAGGTCCGTGGTTATAGCACCCACTGCATCGTGAACTGCTGCTTCATCCCCATCCCATTGTCACTAGAGCTTGTCATTGAGAGATGTTGTATCACAAATAATAATAATAAAAATGATGAACATGCTTTGTTGATGATTTTGAATGCAGTGAGTGAGAATAGCTGACCGTCAGCCTCCAACTCTCCTCCAGGAATATGTGGATGCAGTAAAAGGAGCGGCCTGAGCGGCTGGAGGCCGCTCCAGAGGTAAAGGGTGCTCAGGATGTCTCAGGGCCTTTGTGAGCTCTAACCAACCCGCGATGATCCCCATTCAGGACCGTGGCCATTGATGATGGCCCGATTCGCCGCTCTCTTTGGCGTGGCTCATAAATTATGGTCCTCACATTCGAAAAACTCTCAGCTGTTGCATGAAGTTGCTGTTAACACGCGCCAGTGGCCACAACATGGTCAGCTGCGTCGACGGGTGGACCAAGGATTTCGGCGAGTTTGGCTTTTGTCTACCCTGTCATTTGAATACTGATCCCAGTGGACTGGGAGGATCAATCCAACCGGGGAGCTACAAGGCAGGTAAATACAGTAAATGTAGAATGTCGATATGTTGCCTTTAACAAGCAATGGAGATGTTTGTGAAAGTTGCACTAAAGAGAGAGTCCAGAGGGAGCCAGGAAAGGAAAGAAACAAATAGACACAGGGATGGCACCCAGAAAGCTAAAGACAGATAGGACAGAAGTTGTCGATCAAGACAAATCGCTGAGTGGCATGAAACGTCAGGACGTGATATGGAAACAGTAATTTAGGAAGAACAGAAGAGACAGGATGAAGAAAACTAAAATATTAAAGAAAGTCACCGAAAGTGAAAGATACAGAGAAAATCCAAAATGAACATGAACTGGGGGGACAGTGAAAACTAAAGGACTTGAAGCCAAGAGCAAACAAGATGGAGGAAGGCAAGGAGAAGGAGGAAATACTCAGGATCGAGTTATAGATTCATTAAACACAGAAATAGAATATAAATTAGGAATATATTATCAACGGTTGGGAAAGTTGAGAAGGGAACAAAGATGAATAAATTAACTGATTGCAGAGAAACTGTTAGTTAAACGGAACATTTGCGTCACAGGTATACAAAAGGGGTAAATGTGAAAGGTTGTGAAAGGAAGCAGAAATGAAATCCGGGGAAGGTTGAGTGATGATGATTAAACAGGTGGAGTATTCGGGGAGACAGTAAATTAAATAACAGAAAGGGAGTGAGAAGTGGAGAGAACTGATACAGAAGACGTCACTTAAAGAGAAGTGGAGCCACAGTGTGCGGCAGAGCAGGAATATGATCCAGAAACATTCACAGAGTAAAATCCCAGAAAAAAAGAGGACATCATTCATTACACGCTTTGTTGCTTAAAGTTGCAGACATTCATCAATTTTACATTAAGTTAACAAGATAACTCTGAACAGCTTCCCCCAGACGAGTCTCCACCAACGCCTTTTTTCTTTCTTCAAAATGTTCTCCATTTGGGTCATTTCAAAAATAGGTAACCAGAACAACACTGACAATGCGTTTTAAAACCTGGACCGGCGCCGTTAGTTTTGTCTACTGCAAGGGGCGAGATTTGCATCGTTTTAGAGATCGTTTTATAAAAACTCTGAGGAAGCGAATTATCTTCACAGGGACTGAAAACATAACTGAGAAGCAAACATATTAAGAAGACAATGTTGTGTGAGCGAGTGAGTTCAGCACGGAGAGGTCAAATAATATGTAGCCTTTCATAAATATTAACTTCTAAAAAGAAACTGCTGGGCTGTGCAATGCCAACCTTCAGACGGGCGTTAGAGTTCACTCTGAATTCTAACTGCGCTCTCTGGAGGACGAGCAAGAAAGTCACTCAGTGTGGAATAAATGATTCTGCTCAACAGTACTGGAGGAAATTGACAAGGGACTCCTTTCAATCTGTAATAATACTAGCAACATTCAAGCTGGTGTGATTTAGCAGCAGATTCTTGTGTATTGCTTGGTACATAGTCCATATAAACCACATCCCTCGATCCACTTCATCATTTCTTTAGTGACATCCTCGAAAAATTCAAAGCATGATTTCCATTTCGTAAATGCATGCTGTCTCTGTCCGATTCTGCAACTGCTTTCCAAGTGCCTTCTACTAATTATTTGAAAATGGCCTCTCGAATTTCCCCACGACCGATGTCAGGTTAAATGACCTTTAATCACCTGTTTGCTCCCTACCTCCATTTTTAAATAGCAGGTTTACATTCGCTACACTCCAATCATTAGGAACTGTCCCTGTGTCTATAGAATCAATGCACACGTTATTTCTGTTGACACTCCCTTCTGTAGTCTGGGATGGAGATTATAAGGCCCTGGAGATTTAGTGGCCTTCAATCCCATCAATTTCCTCAACACCATTTCGCTGAAGCTCTGTTTGAATTTGTCCTTCATTTCCAAAGACTATCGATTTCCTTATTCCTCTTTATGTATTTTGTTTTTGTCCTTGATTCCCCCTGCTCTGGCTTTTGCATAGGTTCCCATTCCCCTGCCATTTTAGCTTAAAGCTTCCCCAACCACTCAAGCAAATATTCCCCTTTATGTAGGTGTAACCCTTTCTGTTTGTACTGGTCCCATCTCCCCCAGAAAAGTTGCCCATGTCCAAGGAATCTGGAGCTCTCCCCCTCACATAATCGCTTCAGCCTCCTGTTCATCCGATATATCCCACTATTTCTACTCTGACTAGCACGTGACACTGGCAGTAACACTGCGATCAATACCATTGAGGTTCCACTTTTCAAATTACTTCCTATATTCTCTTTTTAGAACCACGATCCTTTTTACCTGTGTCGTTTGTACCAATGTGTATCACGCTTTTCACCCTCACTTTTCAGAATGTCCTGAAGCTGCTCTGAGATATCCTTCGCCCGAGCACCAGAGAGGCAACATACCATCTTGGAGTCTCGTTTGCGGCCACACAAACGATGATCTATTACCCTTACAATAGAATCCCTTATAAATATCGCACTCCCAAAAATGTTTACTTCTCCCTTGTGGAGCAGAGCCAAGCACAGTACGGCGAATTTGGCTTTTGCTGCTTTCACCAGGGAGGCCGTTCCTCTTAACAGTACCTAAAGGGGTATATCTGTTTTACAGGGGAATAGCCACAGAAGATTCCTGCACTGCCCGCCTAGTCCTCTTTCTCTGCCTGGTGAACACCCATTCCATTCCTGCATGTGGACATTTTAGGCTGCGGTGTGACCACCTCTCTATACATGCTATCCACGATACTCCCCATCGCGCGTGTGTTCCACAGTGTCCCCAGCCGCCGTTCCAGCTTCAGAACCCAGGCTTCCAGGAGCTGCAGTTGGAGACACTTCCCACAAACATGCAGGCTCCGGGCATTGGAAATATTCCCGGCTTCCCAAATTAACTCATCTAACTCCTCCTAAATCATTCTATGCTGCTGAGCTTGTTATAACACGGCAGAGGTTGTGTGCCAGGCGGGCCCAAATCCACGAGGGGAAACTTGGTTCCGGAAATAAAACTGTTTTGTTATTTGTATTTATAACGAGAAGACTGAACACTGAAATGATTGGTAATGAATCCATTAAGAACTTTAGACTTTTAACGTTTCCATTTTAAATGAAAACAAAAGAAAAGATGACAAACACATGCAGATGCTTAATACTGTAGTCATACTAAAATTCCTTTGTAACCTGACTGCTGGGCCCGCCGTCTTGTAAGGCAACAGCCCAAAATAGATTTTAAATGTGGAAAGACAGGCCAGCTCATTTATCACCTTTAAGGTCTGTGCGCAACAGAATCATGAAGACATGGCTCGAGGCTGTTTCGTAAGCTTCGGCTGGATGTCCCAGCGCCTCTCGCAACAAAGCCTTTCACTCTCCACGCTATACCTTTTCTCTCTTTTGAATCTGTAAATTCCAATGGCCCATATGTCTTTGAAAATGTCCTTTTCCAGAATATAAATACTTCATGGTATTAATGTTGTCATAAACCTTTGGGATAAATAACCACACTGCTAGGGCTCACCTAGTTAGGTGTGAACATCCTGCTACGTCTTTGAAATTACAACTGCACTGGTGTACCTTAAAATACAAATTCCCCTCAAACATTACATTCTAATTCCTCAGACATGTTTACATATGTGTCATTTCAAACACCTCCCTAACTTGTTTTCATGCTTCCAAACCTCGAAAGCAGCCGTCTCCAATTCATTAATTCACTCACATACTCAAACACACATACAAAAACACACGGACATATACACACACACATACAAAAACACACACACATTCAAACAAACACACACACAAATATAAAAACACATACACATACAGACACACATACACACACATACACTCATACAAACACACACACAGGAAAACACAAAAACACACACACACAAACTATACAAACCCAGTTAATAAACTTGCTTGCCAAATAAATAAAAATAATATTATTAATCTTAATATTACTCTCCTAACTGTCTCACATCCAAAGAGCAATGTTCATTTGATCAATGCTTTCTTAATAAAGAGGACACTCCTGAAATCCTCAATGGATATGTTTGTGTCAATCTTTACTCTACTATTCCGGAACTGAGTTTTGATACTAGCGACACAAACAGTGCATCCTGATTTCAACTGGCAGCTTGTAACTATTTTTAATCAATATTCAACCATGATCTGCTCAAATAACGGAGCAGGCTCGAAGGGTAGAATCGCCGAGTTCAAATCCTAAGTCCGATGTTGACACATAGCTTCGCTTTTAACAATATTGGAACATAGGTTACACGCATGGAAGCAGAAGGCTGAAAGCAGGATAACTTCCCTGCATTTGGCTTTGCCAAGGAAGAGTATATCGCAACAAGCAAAGCGAAGGAGAATGCCGTTGTAGCATTTAATTTAATAAAGTTGATGCAGATTTTTTCAGGTGATATATTCGATAAGTTGTATGGAGATGACTAATCACGAGGGCCGAAGGATTTGCAGCCGAATAGATTAAGAAAGCGGAGGGCGAATATTGTGAAGGTGCTGACGCGAATCTCCCAATATTCCTCAGATACATGATCGGTTATGGAAAACAGGCAAATGATAAATGTTGCATGTATAATGAAGATAAAGATAATCAAACGGAGAGAGAGAGACAGGGAAAGAGGGACAATCACAGAGAAAGAGAGAGAGAGACAGAGATAGAGGAGAAGAAATAGGGAGAGATAGAAAGAGCTGTTGTTGCTGATCGCATGGAGGGGGCGGGAGAGCCCACTGGGCCATGGGTGAGACAGTTGGACAGCCCCCCTCGGAGTCTGTCTAACACACAGAGGGAGCTCGGTACGCTCTCTGCTGAGTGTCGTGACTTTATGCCATTTTCAAAAAAGCAGTAGCACATAACAAATTATTAACCATAATCAAAAACACACGATGAAGATTAGCACTCCCACTGAACTCAGGAAAGTGCAACATTTGACAGGGACCATAATACAATATTACGGCACTCGCTGAGTTCTTTGTCTGTATCATTATATCGCTCGTGCCACAGTTGTCGGTAAAGCACCCCTAGAGACTGTACCTAGGTTACAGAGCCATGGGCCAGTTATATTAGGTAAACAAATGGGGAGACTGTCACTCAGGTGTCAGAGCTGGTGGAGCAGTCACTATTGGAATGGTTTGGGGAGATGGTTACTCAGGCTGCAAAGTCTGTGGCCAGTCATATGTAGCTATTGATTAAGGAGACTATAACCCAGACTACGGAGCCGGGGTCAGTCTCTATAGGAATTGATTGAGGAGAATGTCACTCCGGTTACAGAGGCAGTGGCCAGTCAGTACAGCAATGGTTTTTGGAGATTGTCACTCAGTTTACAGAGCCTGCTGCCTGCAAATATAGTAATTGATAGGGGAGACGGTCACTCAGGTAACAGAGCCGGGACGAGTCTGTAGAATAATTGATTGCGGAGACGGTCACTCAGGTACCAGAGCCGGGACGAGTCTGTAGAATAATTGATTGGGGAGACGGTTACTCAGGTAACAGAGCTGGGGCGAGTCAGCAGACTAATTGATTGCGGAGACGGTCACTCAGGTACCAGAGCCGGAGCGAGTCACTAGACTAATTGATTGGGGAGACGGTCACTCAGGTAACAGAGCCGGGGCGAGTCAGTAGAATAATTGATTAGGAGTCTGTCACTCAGGCTGCAGGACCAGTGGCCCTATTAGTGCAACAAATAATTGGGGAGACTATCAATCAAGCTGCAGGGCCGGGGGCCAGTCGGCATATTATTTGGTTGAGAAGATTCTCACTCAGTTTACAGGACCAGGGGGCAGTCGGTATATTAATTGATTGACGAGGCTGTCACTCAGGATACAGAGCCCGGGGCCACTGAGTGTAGTAACTGATTGGGGAGACTGTCATTTAGGTTACAGAACGACAGGCCTGTTTGTATAGTAATGTATTTGGGGAGACTGTCACAGAGGTTACAGCGCCAGGTCCTGACACTCTTGGAATTGATTGAAAAGTCTCTAATATCGTAATAGAATGTTGTGATTGTCAGCATTTTGCAGAGACATGGTCCTGTCACTATTTTAACAGAGTGGAGAGACACTCAGCATATTTAGAACATGGGGTCTCTCACAATCGTAATAGAGTGGAGAGACTGCCAGAAATTTTACAGAGCTGGATATTGTCACTATATTAACAGAATCGGGTGACTATCAGTGTTTTTACAGAGCCCGGGGACTGTCACTATAGCAACAGAGTTGGGGATACTGACTGTATTCTGACAAAGCCAGCTCCCTATCACTAACATAATGAAGATGGCAGACCATAAGGTTCACTGGAGCGCCCGGGGCTTGCTAAAGAATTGAATGGGGAAACTGTCAGATATTACAGAGCCAGGGGCCTGTCACTGTGATAATAAACTGGGGAGCCAGTCCGGATGTTTACAGACCCGGGTTCTGCCACTGTGGAATATATTGAATAGACTGTCAGTAAATTTACAGATACGGGGGCCTGTCAGTACAGTAATTGAATGTTGGGACTGTCAGAATGTTTACAGAGCAGGGGGCCTCTCAATGTTGTCAGAGACAGGGCCGCATGTCAAAATGTGTACAGAGCAGGGGGCTTGCCACTAAATGAATAGAGTGGGCAGACTCTGAGGATGTTTACAGAGCCGAGGGCCTGTCACTGTAGTAATAAAGTGCGGACACCGCCAATTCTTTTACAAACCTGGGGGCCTGTCATTATAGTAATTATCTGCGGAGATTACCATATTATTTACAGTGCCGTGTGTGTGTCGGTATATTAATAGAGTGGGAAGATGCCCAATAGGTTTACAGTGCCGGGGGCTATCACGATAGGAACAGAGTTGGTAGACTGTCGTGTGTTTACAGAGCGAGGGAATTGTCACTATATTAATATAGCGGGAGACTGTCAGTCTATTTACAGAACCAGGGTCAATCTATAGGGAGAGGCTGCGTAGGCTGTTATTATGTTTGCAGACCCGGGGACCTGTCACTATACAAAGAGAGTGGTGAGAATGTCAGTATATTCGTAGAGCTGGGGGCTGCCACTTTTGTAATAGAGAGGGGAGACTTTCAGGATGATTAAAGAGCCGGGGACCTTTCAATATACTAATAGAGAGGCTGGACTGTCGGTAATTTGATAAAACTGGGCTTCTTGCTCAACAGTAATAGAGTGGGAAATGTGTTAGAATGTTTACAGAACCTGAGCCTGCCACAATAATTATAGAGAGGGGGAAACAGTCAGTATTTTTACAGTGCTGGTCGCGAGATATTGCAGTAATAGAGTGGGGAGACTGTCAGTATGTTTACAGACCCGGGGGCCGTCACCATGTTAAGAGAGTGGGGTCACAGTCAGCATTGTTAAAGAGCTGCTAGCCTGTCAATATACTAATAGAGAGACTGGCCTGTCGGTACTTTGATAGAAAGGGCGTTCTTCAAGTGCAGTAATAGAGTGGGGAGACTCTGAGTGTGTTTACAGAGCCGTGGCCTTTCTTTATAGTAATAAACCGGGACACTTTCAATAATTTCCGAGAACCAGTGGATGTCAGGAAAGTAATAGAGGGGAGAGATTGTCAATATGTTCACAGAACCGAGGGACTGTCACTACCCTAATAGTGTTGGGAAACGGTATGTTTAGAGAGGCAGCAGCCTCTCACTATTGTCATATACTGGGGTGACTGTCAATATGTTTAAAGCGCATGCGGCCTGTCAGTATAGTTATAGCGTGGACAGATTGTTAATGTTTTGAAAGACCTGCGGGAATGTCACTATAGCAATAGCTTGTGGGGAGGCGTGGGGTTAGGGGTGAAGTAGTGGAGCCCTCACTGTCTTTACAGAGTCAGGGCTTGTCACCATTTTAAAGTGTGGATAGACTGCCAGTACGTTGACAGAGCGTGGGGCGTGTCTCTATAGGAATACTTTGGTGCACTCTCTGCATTTTTACAGAGCCTGTCGCCATAGTAATAGATTCTGGAGACTGTCAGTGCGTTTTCAGGGTAGAGCGTCTGTCATTATAATAATAGATTGTGGAGGTTATCTGTATGTTTACAGGTCAGTGGCCAGCCCCAAAGTAATCGCATGGGGACACAGTAAGTTTCTTTAAACTGCCGGGGTTCTGTCACCATAGTAATAGATTGGGGAGCCTCTCTGTATGTTTAAAGAGCTGAGGGGATGTCAATATATTAATAGAGAGGATAGACTGTCATTATTTTTACAGAACCCGTATTCTGTCACTATAGTAATATCTTGGAGAGAGTGTCATTATATTTACAGAGAGAGTGATCCATCAAAGGAGCAATAGACTGGCCAGACTGTCAATGTGTTTACAGAGCCGGGAGGGTGTCTCTATACTTATAGACTGGGAGACTGTCAGTGTGTTTACAGAGCCGGGAGGGTGTCTCTATACTTATAGACTGGGAGACTGTCAGTGTGTTTACAGAGCCGGGAGGCTGTCTCTATATTTATAGACTGGGAGACTGTCAGCATGCTTAAATAGCCAGGAGCCTCTCGCTATAGTAATAGATTGGGATGACTGTCGGTATGTTTACAGGGCTGGGACCCTCTCACTCTAATAATAGACTGGGATGACTGTCGGTGTTTTTACGTGGCCGGGGCCCTCTCACTATTGTAATAGGTTGGACTGACTGTCAGTAAGTTTACAGAGCAGGGATCCTCTTAATATAGTTACATACTGGGGAGAATGTCACTCTGCTTATCGAGCTGTGAGCCTGTCACTAGCTTAGTAGCGAGGAGGGTTTTTCAGTATGTTTACAGGGCAGGGAGACTCGTATTACAGTTGCATACTTGGGGGGCGGGGGAATTGTCAATGTGCTCATCGAACTGTGGGCCTTTCAGTAGCTGAGTAGCGAGGAGGTACTGTCAGTATGTTTACAGGTCCGGCGGCCTCTCACTACACTAATAGATTTGAATGACTGTCAGTGTGTTTACCGAGCTGGAGGTTCATCCCCGGCTTCTTCCTCTTCACCCTGCAACTTCCTGCAGCCCTCTTGCTGCTTTAATTGACATCAGAGAAATATATTTGCTGTATTTCCGACAGCAGCGACTACGCTTCAAGATGACGCCTTCGCCTTTAGTGTATTTGGCTGCTTTGTTTGTGGGTAAAGATTTTTTTCCTTCTTTGAAAAGTAGTAGCGGGAATCAAAAACGTAGGAGGAGACGATATACTCTGTTGTTTCTTTGATTTCCAAACTCCATGAAACTCTCCTGCAGCCCGGCACCACATAACAAGCTCACAACCCTTCCATCACTTCTGTCCCTCCTCTCCACCTACTGTTAGCAACTCTGCATCCACTAAAGCTCGTCATTCCCCCTTATCCCCGTTCGAAACCCATTGAAACTCTTTACAAACATTTGATCACCCTTTTCCACCCAGTGAATAACTACCCATCCCTCTGCTCGCCCTTCTCCACCACCAAAAACTGTTGCCAACGCTCTGGCCGCCTTTCCCCGCGCATTGAAGCTCCTCCCAATCCTCTGACCGCCCGGTGGCGCCCTCTATAATCCATCCTAACAATTGGATTGTTCTATTGTTCTTCCCCAGGCACTGAAACTCTTCCCAATCCTCTGATCGTCCCTTGGCGCCCTTTAACATCCATTCTAACAATTGGATTGTTTTTCTCCAACCACTGAAACTTTTCCTAACCGTCTGAACGCCCTTCACCGCCCAATAAAACTCATCCCAACCCTCCGATTCCTCATCTCCACACACTGTTAATCTTCCAAATACCCTGATCATCCTTCCCCACTCATTGACATTATTCCCAACCATCGGATCGTTCTTCCCCACCCACTGAAACTCGTCCAAACCCTCTGATAACACTTCGCCACTCACACCATCTATTTCTAACACTCTGATCCCACTTCACCTCCTACTGAAACGATTCCCCACAAATTGAATCGACCTTCCCATACATTGGCCCCTTCACCACACTTTGACCAACATCCTCATACCTGAAACACTTTCCCATCTGCAGAACCTATATATGTACAGTAGTGGTTGTCTAGATTTCCTGACACGAGCAAGGTTTCTGTCTCGAAAGTGTCAAGAACTTTAGTCTGCACGGAGCGTGGATCGCTCAGCTGGTAGATACTCGGATTTGCAAACTGAATGCCCAGTGCTACAAGTTCTGTGTGAGTGCTGCCTTTGCAAAACTCGGTCAATTCCCATAAAACCATTAAAAGTGAGGAATGTCCGCTCAATTTCCCTGCTCCTTCAATGGAACTAATGGAGATGTTATCATAACCTGCAAATAACGTGCATCCTACCGAAATTTCAGCAGCCACCACCGTTGTTATTCTTGAATAACAAGTGGATCAAAGATTATCGGGATAGGCAGAATGAGAACCTGAGGCGAGAATCAGATCAACCATGATGTCATCAAATCGGACAGCAGGCTTAAGGGGCCGAATGTCCTTATCCTGCTAATAATTGCCAAGCCACTAAATCCTTTCCAATTCGTTCAGCCGCTGAAATCCCCTATCACAACGTTACCCACCTCCTGAAGCAATTCCCAAACCCCGATTCAATTTCCATGTCCCCTTCTCCGCCTGAACTCATGCTCTACACCCTGATATTTGTCAGATATCTTGCTCGGTAAATGGCCAGAGTGCTGACATTCCGAGGCACCTGCTTTATATCGGTCCCTTTCTGAAAGTGTTGTTCAGAACTTTCAGAGATTCCCCACATTGACTTCAAATTCCCATCCCGTATGATTCCTAGCATTTCCACCAGTGCCAATACTTTCCCAAGCACCTTGTCCTGGGACATATTCGTCCAAATGAGAAACAAGACAGGAAATGAAACAGTGATCAATGCAGTAAGTTTTATTTTGGTGTACAGCCCATTATTCAGAAAGCAGCAATACAGGGTCAGGGGTCGGTGGACTGAAACAATCAAACAGAGCCTGCTTCCCAGGGACGAAGATTTCATTCAGAAAGAACATGAAGAGCTCGGGCTGCCGGAAATCCATCACTGGATACTACTTTCCTTGTGGGCAGCATGCAACCCACCTGTTTATTTTAAAGACGGCCTCCTGGTGTGGGGCACACGGAACTGTTTGAAATCTTGCTGCTCCCCTATGGCAGGCGAACCACGGTCCTATAATCCAAAATGAATAATTAATTGAGTGATCGTTGTGAACCCAGAGAGAGCGAGATCTTTGGGAAAACACGATGCTGAGTTTCTCAGTGTTATTGGGAATGACTTTGAATCAAACGCCAACCTGAACACTTTTATATTTAATGAAAACCAACACTTCTCTCTCACCCATTGATATCTAAAGGCTCAAGCTTCGCCCTGAAGGGCCGTCCAAGGCTGTTTCTCAAAGTGGACAGCATTACACCCACAATCGGAGACCAGAGATAGTGAAATGAAAGGTCTGTCATTTATATCTAACCCTTTTCCTATCAGGCGAAGAGTCCAAAGTGTTTCATAGAACATGGATGGTTTCTATAACACCGAGACTGTTATATATGAAATAACGTGGTTAATCAGCTTTCAGCAAACTCTCTTAAATAAAGCAGGAGATTTGAAGGGCTGAGAAGTTTGTGGACTCGAAACGTCAACTCTTTTCTTCTCCACCGATGCTGCCGGACCTGTTGAGTTTTTCCAGGTAATTATGTTTTTGTTTTGGATTTCCAGCATCCGCAGTAGTTTTTTGTTTTTAGTTTCTGGTCATGTTGGTTGGGAGGGTGTTGCTGATCGAATGGACATGGAGAACTGCCAGGTTTTCAATAATCGATCAGATATGCTCTGTCCAATGAAGAGTTAGATAGGAGCTCTGTTTAATGTTTCACCCAAAGCATTACACATTTAACAGTGCAGCACTATCCCAGTGGTGGGATGGATCTGCTGAGTGGGAAATCAACCCAGTATTTGTTCACTCAGTTCCCGGCAGATGCAGAGTGACAATGGATAAATTAGCCACTTGTCTTGCAGACATAATTTGTTTTCCCAGACACCAACCACTGTTGACGCTGCAGAAAACATCGAATTAAATAAACCTGTCTGAAACCTTTTTAATCTCTCTCCCTGTCCTCGTTATGGAAAGCTGACTGATGTCTCGGTTGCGTTATCAGGATCATTTCCAGTTTTCCTCCGTTTTCCTCATTTTTCACCTGGGTGGCAGACAGTGAGAGTGCGTGAAATTGACTGAGGGAGCTGTACTGAGGGAACATCCGATCCTGTCCTCACACACAGTATATGCTCTCACACTTTTCAGCAGGTATCAGTGATCGTGAGCAGTGACTGGTGGTTACCCCTATGTAGTGCGTTGGGACTGAGACCAACTGCAGAGTTTCCCAAGCAAATGATTCGTTCCCAATGAACCACCGACTCGGAGCTGCCCTTTTATTGCTGCTCTGCTTTGAACAGCTCCCAAGACCGACAATTCTGTCTAGCTGCTAAGCTAGTGACTGAACATTCAGGGAATTAACCTGTAGAATAAGCTAATGTTACAACTTTCAGTCTCACAAACAATCAGCTTAATACAGCAGATTAAAACATGATTCTCAAATCGAAAAACTTAGTTTAAAAATAGAAATATCCGAGCATTGGCTTCTCAATGATCGGATAGATTTACAAGTATATACCTTGGCGTTCTCCAGGGATTCCCCGTCGGGCAACAGTACTGTGCTGCGCCATGATTAGAACTGCTATCAGCAAGATAAGAGGTTTCTCCATCATCGGTGGATTTCCTCAGAGTTAGTATCAGGATGCTGGAGTTGATGTTTTCTGTATCGAATCTCCGAGATTGTGCTGCTTTTATAATCACACACACACGGGTAGTGACATCACTCACTGAACTTATTAGGGCAGAAGGCGTTTCTCTACCTGCTACATCTCATTTGCATGAGTGAAGCCTTCAGGCATGAGCAACACTCGGTGATAGCTTATTAAACGTAGGGAAGGTGACCCTGAGGCGCAATTACGAGATGCAGTCCAGAAGAAACATGGCCTGCACTTATTCTAAGGAGGTTGAAGCTGAGTGTCCCTGGAGGGGTTGTCCATAAAAATAAATTAAGCAATTTCGATGAGTGAGGGTTCGCAAGGGCACGCTGTGGTCCTTTTGTCCAGGTCTAGGCAGGGGGAGTGAGGCTACTTCTCTGTGGTGGGTGGTGCAGAACAGCCTAAAACAATAAACATATTTGAATGGTTGCAGGCCGCCAGGGAGGTCCGTTCCGAGATTCTCAATTCGTGGAGCTGAAAACATTGTTGCCCGAAGTGGAATTACATCGTAGAGTCATTTGGACAAAGAATGACGACAATCACCCCATCCAGTCCATTCTAGTTCTTGGTCAATCCGATTAGCCCAATTCGGCTGCACTATTCATAGGTGTCAGCTGTGGCTCAGTTCATAGCACCCTCGCCTTTGGATCAGAGGGCTGTGGGTTCATGTCCCACTCCCGGAAATCAAGAACTGTGATTGTACTCGAAAAGAGTTGCAATCTGTGACTGTTGGTAACTCGAAAGATTATCCCCATGCCCCTACATATTTATTTCCTGCTAGTGCTCAAACAATATCCTTTTGGAATCATTGCCTATCTCTGCTTCCACCATCAAAGGCAGCGAGTTCTTGGTCATTGCCGATTGCTGGATCAGAAAGTTATTCCTCCCTACAACCTCTCCCATCACCACCCCTAAGTAGACCTAAGCCAAAACACCCAAAAAATGAGAACATGCACAAAGTGAAGGTATGGAAATAAAGTTGCGCGCGCTATTCAAATAAGTACGTCGATATTTTACAATTACATTAGGAAAAGCACGGTTGCCGTAAGCAATGCAGGCCAAATGAAAACTGATAATCTGCTCCTGTCAATTAAAATAAGCAAGTACCATGCATGATAAATATTAACATTGTTGCAGCGTTTGCTTGGAGGAAAAGCTCAGCATGCCTGGCATCCCATTTGAAACTATCATTGCATCAGGAACAGGGATTCAGCAAAGGTAATTTTAACACAAATAATTGTTATGGAGAGATTATTGACAAGCGGGAGGGACAAATCACCAAGACTGGATTGTTTACTTCCAGCTGTTTAAAGGAAGTATTTGGGAACATTGCAGGTGCCCAAATCAAAAACGTGCAGCGATTTCTACACTAGTTTGCCACTTCTTTCAATTGGAAATATTGTCTGTCACTCCGCTAAATAAGAAAGGTGTTAGACGTAAACCAAGGAATTTTCGGCCATTCTGGCCTCTAATTGGCCCCACCCTTTCCCTAGTTATTATTTTGCTCTTTGTCTACTTTAAAACAGCCCGTTGGGTTTTCCATTATTCTCCCCACCGATGCTTTTACCTGCACTGTCTTGGCTTTCCTAATGTCCATTGTAAGATCCCCATTGCACTTTTAATACTCCCCTAGGGACTCTGCCGTACTGAGCTTCGGTATCTTCCCGAAACTTATTTTCTTTTTCTTAATCCATCTTTAATTTCCCTTGACCCCCCAGCATTCTCCGGAAATGCCTCTAGGTATATATACATATATTATTACAGAGCTCAATACATTCTTGACAAGCAAGGGGCAGAAAATTATAGGGGGTTGGGGCGGGTGGGGGGGGGGGGGAATGTAGATTTCAGGTAACTATCAGGTGAGCCGTGACTTTGTTAAATGTATCAGTAGACCCAAGGGGATGAACAGCTAACTCCTGCTCGCATGTTCGCATTTCAATTAAATTCTTGTAGGGTTCGAAGCCACTGACGGAGGCTGTAACGTCGAGGAAACTCATTTAAAAGCTTGGGGGAGGGGGAGAAACTCCCTTCAGTTCATACCCTGTCCTCAACGTGGTTGCTGGTCATCAATGGAAGCGTGTCTGTTGGTACAGAAATGAAACAGGAATAATTTTAACTATGAAGGTTGGCACAAGAAGAGAGAGAGAGAGACAGAGAGAGAGAGAAGCGCAGATGCAGCAAAAACAAACAAGGAAACCTAGAAACAGAATACTGTGGATGCTGCAAATCCGAATTAAAATCAGAAATTTCTGAGGAAAAATAACTCAGCAGGTCGGGCAGCATGTGAGGGTCGTATGTCAGTGAGGAAAAACAGAGACATATATTGGGAAATAAACAACACAGGGTTAGAGCGAGAGGGAGAGAGAGAGAGAGAGAGAGAGATATGGAGCGAGAGAGAGAGAAAGAGAGGGAGCGAGAGTGAGAGAGATAGAGAGTGTTAAAGAAAAGAGTGTTAACCATATCCACCCATACATGCGTCTGCCCTAAAGCTGACTGTTTTTTTTCTGTTTGTTTTCTAGGTGTCTGTGCAATGCTTTGCTATTTCTTGTTAATTTGCCATGGAAAATAACTCTAAATATTTATGCTTAGCCCTCTTTGTATTTTTTTCGATTTGTTTCAAAGCACCTCCTGTTCATATCTGTTATAAGCTTCCTTCTTGTTGCAGCACATGATGGTGTGTGGATTGAAGCGGAACTACCAGGTGGTGGTGTTCCCATGAATCTGCTGCCCTTCTCCTTCTAGCTGCGAGCGGTTGTGCGATTAGAAGCTGCTGTCAAAGTATCTTGGTGCGTTCCTGCAATCCATCTTGTCGACGTTACACAATTCTTTCACTATGGGCTGGTGCTGGGGAAAGAGGATATTTGTGCATGTGCTGCGAATCCAGCGGCTGCTTTGTTTTGGATGGTGTCGAGCGTCTTGCGTGTTGGAGCCGCACACCTCCAGGCAAGTTCAAAGCATTCCGTACAACTCCTCTCATGTGCCTTCAGGATTGTGGAGGGGCATCTGGGAGTTGTTCGCCGCACGATTCCGAGCCTCTGATCTGTCATTGTAGCCACGATATTTATATGGCTTCCCAGTTCATTCTCTGATCAATGGCAAATCCCATAAAGTTGATTGGGGGGGGGGGGGGGGGGGGGATCAGCTTAGGCAGCCCCATTGATTGTCACGGGCATTGTTTTGATTTGGTTCATTGCTTGGCACTTGTGTGGTGTGAATACTACTTGCCACTTGAAAGTCCATCCTGGATATTGTGCAAGCCATGCTATATTTGCACATGGACTGATTCAGGTTTAGTGCATTCACAAATGACACTAAACATTGTGCATTGAACATTCCCACTTTTAACCTTATAATGGAAATAATGCCATTGATTAAGCAGCCGGGATGGTCGACCGAGGACACTCCAATGTGGAATTCCAGCAATAATGTACTCTGGACAGAAATGATTAAACTCCAAATAACACAAATAAAGTTTTTTGTGCTAGGTATGACTTAAACACTCTCTGATCACAATTGACACCAAATATTATTGGCCGTCTTATTGCCTCACTCTGTCAAAAGCTGCCTTGATGACAGAGACAGAAATTCTCACCTCGCCTCTGTATTTCAGGTCATCTATCTATGCTTGGACCAAGGCTGTACTCAGCTCAAGAATAGAACATAAGACAGAACATCAGTGAACATGTTATCGCTAATTTAATGCCGCTTAATTGTACATTGATGACCCCTTCCATCACTTCACTTTATATGGAGAGCAGACTTATAGGACAACAATTGGATGGGGTGGATTTGACCGGCTTTTTGATTCAGGACGTAGTTGGGCAATTTCCCGTGTTTCTGGGTACATGCCAGTGTTGTCGCTGCACTGGAAAAGTTTGGCTATGGGCGTGGCAAGTACTCGACGTTTAAGTCCTCAGTATTATTGCTAGAATATTGTCAAGGTCCATTGTCTTTGCGTATCCATTCCATTCATCCATTTTTTGATATCACGTGGAATGTATCGAATTGGCTGAGGATTGCACCTCCCCCCCCCTCTTATCTATCAAAAATCGCCTTGAACCTATGCCCGCTCGTCACTGACCCCTCTGCTCATGAAAGTCAGCAATTCCAAACAATCTATCCTGCCTCATCACAGTTTTGTAAATCTCAATTAAATCTCACCTCATTTTCCTGTATTCCAAAGAAAAAAAAAACAAGGCGATCCAAACTTACCTCAAAGCGTAATGCTCCAGTTCTAGCAACATCCTTGCAAATATTTCTGTACCCTCTCTAATGCAATTGCAATCTTTCTGTAAAATGGTGACCAGGTCTGCGCTCAAATTTAAGGTTTTCTTCTAAGTAATTTTTTACATAATTCCAGCATAACCTCCCTGTCTTATATTCTATGTTTTCTGATTCCTGATGATATCTCAGCCATCATACCAACTTTTCCTGCTACCTTCTGGCAACCGTGAGCATTCACCCAGGGCCTCACTTCCTCTAAACCGCTCATTATCCTCCGATTTATTGTGCAATCATTTGCTTATTTGGCTTTCTTAAATGCATCGCCTCACACTTCTGTGGGCTGAATTCAATTCGAAATATTTCTGTCCACCTGACCAGATCATGGATATCTTGCTGCAGTCAACAGAAACCCTCCTCTCTATCACTCGCTCCGTCAATTTTAATGGCGCCTCCAACTTCCTGATCAATCGTCATACAGTTATATTTAAAATCATTAATAAACGCAACACAAAGCAAAGGAACTAGTACTAAGTTTAAAGGAACCTCAACGGAAACAGCCCTCTAATCAAAGAAGCGCCCGACAACAATTATTATTCGTTTCCTGCCACTAAGTAAATTTTATATCCAGCTTTTTACATTCTCCTGGAACTCAAGGGCTTCATATAATGTAACGAGTCAGCCATGTGAGATCTCGTCAAGAAAAAATAAATGTTCCAATTTATTATTAATTCAATCAACCACAATCGCTAATATCATTTTCCCCAATCTATTCGGATAATTTATTATTGTTATTGTTATTATTAGTATTATTACTAAGATTATTTTTTTCATCTTTCTACATCTGGCTGGTATTGCTTCAAATTTCACCTGAAGTCATTCCTTACGCGGGGCATTTAAACATTTCATGACTTTGGTCACATATTTTCATCCAATTTCTTCCAATGTTAGTTGGGCTGAACAATGCACTTCGCGTTATTTAAATTGTCTCTGATCCGCCGTTCGTCGAACAGCCCGTATCCCAGGTGTAAATACGGTTTGCAGCAAGAACCAACTGCTGCCAATTATTTATATGCTGAAGATAATTTTGTAACCTGACGAAATCGCTTCAGTAAGAGAGACAGGCTGTGGAAAATGAGGGTGGGTGGAGGGGGAGGGAAAGCACAGAAGATGACCAGAGCGAAAGACATTGAACGCATCTGTTCATCAGGACATGAGCCATAGACACAAGATTAGATTATTTTGTTATCTTAGCATGCAGCCCCGTTCAATTCAATTGTATCTCGTAAATTTATTTTCTTCAAACGCTGAACCTTAGCCGTTCATCCCAAAAGCAGCATTTTGATTGATTAGAACATTTCTGATTATACTGAACGACCGAGCAATCTGCTTCTTTCTGTTGCACAAACGCTGCAAGGTTCACAACGCTTAGAGTGAATACATTTGTTCACATCTTACTCATAAATGGCTGACCCTTGTCTCGATTCTCCAGAGCTATGACATTCCACACAACATGCATAGATAAGCGAGCAGATGCATTTCACAGCAAATGAACTATAACACATCGAGCTCGGGAATGTTGTTGGGACTGGTCTGCGGCAGAGGTTAAAAGCACAAAGAAGCTTTACAATAAAAATGACAAAACAAAATCAGAGAAAGAGAAAGAGATTTGCTCTTCGTCATTCCCTCCTTTATTCTCACTATACTTACTGCAGGCTTATCGATTTAAATTTAGGATTGTTCTGTTTCATTTGTTCAACTAGACTGTATTATTGTTGCCTATTTTGTTTTTATTTTAGGGAATATATTTCTCCTGGTCATTTTGAAACTTCTAAAATATGTTCTGTGTTGTTCGACAATTTTATATTCCAGTTCATGTACTCAAATTACATCCCCATTGAGAGATTATTAGTTTCCCCCAAACCCCCAATCAATAATTTTTGGGCTTTTTAAAAACTTTTATTGTTTTTCCGAATCCTTTTCAGAACAAGCTATTAATTTCTCAAAGATTACGTTCCCATTTTCACTTAAAGTGATAATTAATTCCTCCTGTGTATTTTATTCAATATCTAGACCTGCCAGGACAATTTTGGTGAATATCCTATTATTGTGATGGTTTCTGGAATGGAATTGTTCATGTTATTTAACTTGGCTTTGACGCAGCATTCACTGAGGAATGTGTTCTCGATTTGGAATTCTGATCAGTAGGTCAGCAGCAATTGCATACAAATTATTCAAATGTTTCGGATAAATTTGTTAGTCGGAAAAAACATCTTCAGTTACAGAGACAGACTGTCAGAAATAAGGGAAAAAATACCAAGAATATTTAAGGAGCAACGCACAACGCAGGTATAGAAACATTAGAAATAGAAGAAGGAGTTTGACATTCGGTTCGCTAATGTTGCAAAGCCAAAAGTTGTGATAATGCTGATATATCATTAACAGTACCTTCCTGCAGTATCTTCATATGGCTTATTATCCAAAGTCTACCAAAGTCAGCCCCAAATATGCACAACGGCTGAACATCGATAACTCTTGGCTGTGGATGATTCCAAATGTCACAAAAAATTTCTGAAATCATTCTTCCTAAAATTACCACTTGGTTATGGAATCTTAGTCTCAGAGGATGTGTCTCATTTCGATTTCCCAGCTCCCAAGTGTAGACAAACTTTGAATATATTCACTTCAAATTGAATTGGAAGAAATGATTTCTGGAATTCTGCTGAGCGATGGAAGGGAGGCTGAACTGCAGCATAATTTAAATCCAAACATTAATTTCCCTCAGGTTAAAAACAATATCGTGCAAGACTCAACGCCACTTTGACACATGCATGAAAGAACGTTTTAAAATTGTGGAAGCAGCAACTGAGGCTGGCTCACACAGCGTGCGGGGTTTGGGGGGTGGGGGTTGGGCAGGGTTGTGGGGGTGGAGGGGCGGAGCCACGGCGGCATAGCGGTAACGTCAGAAGCCCAGTAATCCAGGTGACCACGGCTCAAGTTGCACTGCGGCATCTGTTGAAATTTAAATTGAATTGATAAATTGGAATTGGGGAGCTAGTCTCAGTAACGGTCACAATGAAACGGTTGTCGTAAAAATCCATCTGGTGCACTAATGCCCATCAGTACAGTAAACCTGGCATCCTTACGTGGCCTGGCTTTCATTTGACTTCAGGTCATCTACAAAATGATTGACACTCAACTGCACTCTGAAATCGAATTTCAAGCTACTCAGTTCAAGGACAATTGGGGTTGGGCAATAAATGCCGGGCATACCAGTGACGTTGATCAAAGAATAACATAACATTAAATGTTGTTGTGCTGGCACAAGGAACGACAGAGGACCCGTCTTAATTTAGACCGTTGGCACAGATATGGGAGAGGGACAGAGATAGAGCAGCAAATAAAGAGGAAACACCCTGATCAATACGAATGAAACAGAAAGAGAAGAATGTCTGGTCTGAGGGTTTTTGAAGCGTCCGCAAATGAGAATGAGGAAAATGTTGTGAGTGTAAATTTGTAAAGTCACGTTGATTTCTATACGTGAGGGGTAATAAGCATCTGCTATTTATCAGCTCATGACTTGAGTTACCCTGTCCGCCCGTTAATGGACCTGACTTCATCACAGAATCCGGCAGCGCAGAATACGCACTTCGGCCCATCGAGTCCGTAACCAACACGTGAGAAACAACAGACCTACCTACCTAATCCCCTTCACCAGCACTTGGCCAATAGCCTTGAATGTTCTCACGTGCCAAATACTCACCTAGGTGTTTATAAAGGATGTGTGTCAACCCGCCTTCACCACCCTCCCAGGCCACCCATTCCAGATCGTCACCACCCTCTGGTTAAAACAGTTTTACCTCATCCCCCACGAACTTCCTGCCTCTCACCTTGAACATGTGTCCACTCGTGTCTGGCCCTTCAGATAAGGGGAACAGCTTGTCCTTCTCCACCCTGTCTATGCTCCTCATAATCTTGTGCACCTCAATCAGGTCGCCCCTCAGTCTTCTCTGCTACAAAGATAACAGCTCAAGTCTTTACAACCTCTCTTCATAAATTAAATGTTTCTTCCTAGGCAACATTCCGGTGATCTCTTCTGCACCTCCTCCAGTGCAATCGCATTCTTCCTGTAATGCTGGATCCTTTTTGATATTAGCTTCCCTGTGGTCTTTTGTTACTGTTTCTTGTTATGTAAGGCAAAAAGTAAATGTCATAGTTAAACTTTGCTTCCTAACTTTTTATACTGACCTTAATTCTAAACACTACCGGATCATCTTTGTTGTATTCTTCCTTCTGTTCATTGTACTTTGTGATTACCTTTCACTTTACTTGAATGGTGCCTATTTCCCATCCTGCTTTATTGTGATCAGCTTCTACTTGATTATCAGCAGAATATGTATTATACTGAAGCCCATTGTCCATGTTATAAAATAACACATGATGTTCTTCTACCTATTTGCATTTCATTATTTTTTCTGAGCATTCCTTCCTGAGATCCATTCCCGTTCCCTGAATACCAGTTGTGTGCTAGTTATTAACTTTATATTTGCCTTACTTACATCTTTTTCAGTGCAGCTTCCATTAAGTTTGTCATAAGCAGACCATCACATGCAAGAGAAGTGGGGAGATTCTTGAGTTGTCTGGGAATATTTCCTCTCTGGCAAATACCGAGGGGACCAAGCTGTGAATGAGAAGGACAAACAATATTGGAGGGTTGCTGAAAGGTAATTTAATCGGTTGCAGGGACCAACTCATATACAAACATGCAATACATCTACTTGCCAAAAAGACATCCACGGGCAATTAGGACTCATGAAAGAACATGGCAGGAAAATAAATTAAAGGTGTAAATAAATGCATAAGCACAGATCCAGCTGCATAGAAAGAGCAAAAAATGGTGACAGATGGGAAAGGAAGGATCACAAAAGGACAATATTTAAAGAAACTTGCAGTGAATGCCAAAATAACCATGTAAACCTTTGACAATGTTATGTAACCAGCATAATAGTTAAGGGAGAACCTTTGGAATTGTTGATTTTGAATTCATTGCGTGAGGACTTGATCACAGGAATTTGGATGGCTTCCTGCAGCATTACTGGCGCTCGGTGAGACCACACGTGGAGTATTGTGTGCAGTTTTGTTCTGCCTCCCGAGGGAATTATGCATTTTCATATAGGGAATGCAACGAATGTTTAGCAGAATGGTTCCTGGGTTGGCAGGATTGGCGCATGAAGAGAAATTGGGCCGCTTAAGCCTGTATTTGCTGGAGTTTAAGTGAATGGGGGAGGGTCTAATTGAATGTAGAACATTCTGACAGGGATGGACATACAACATGAAGTGATGATGTTTCCTCTGGCGGTGGCTCGAAATAATGTGGCCACAGTCTCAGGTGAAGGGATATGCACTTGGGACTGAGATGAGGAGAAAGTTATTCACTCACGTTCAGGTAGACATATGGCATTCCCCTCTACAGAAGGTTGTGTTGGCCAGGTCACTTTTCTAATAAGAAAATAGGTAGATTTATGGACGCTCAAGATGTTAAGAAACCTGGAGAGAGCAAGAGAACGCAGAATTACGATAATGCATCACCATACTGAGATTGAATTGCGGAGCAGTTTATAACGGCTAAATGACCTACGCCTGCTCTGATGTTCCATGTTTCTAAGAATGGAATAGCCAGAAGCGATGTGAGGCACGTTACATCCGACAATGACGCCATTTTCAATTAAATAACGAGATGACAGACATTTTGAATAATTCTATAAGACCTGCTGAATTTTTCCAGGTATTTTTATTTTTATTTTTGTTGTGGATTTCCAGCATCAACCGTTTTTGTTTCGATTCTGAATAATTTCATTCCTGTAGTATTGGATTTGAAGGGAGAGGTCAACATGCCAGGCATCCCATGGAAATTAATAGTAAATCAGAAAGAAAAGGCTCGGCAAAGTTCACGTCAGCAGGGGAATAGAATTGGAGAAATTATTGGCACAAAACACTTACAAATTTTCAGGACCAGATTGCTTTATTGCAGAATATTAAAAGATGTACTCAAGTGCTACAAATGTCTTTAACAATAATCTTTTAATATTCTGTACGCTTGGCTACCACTCCTTAAGTTTAGAAAATCTTGCATTTCGTTCCGCCGTATAAGAAATATATCAGCAGGAAGCCAGGCAATTCTAGGTCAGCTGGACAAAGCTTTGTTGTAGGGAAGTTACGACAGGTCACTATGATATAAAGAGCTTGTGAAAGTCTTGAAATGTTTCAGCTGATCCGAGAAAGCCAACATTGTTTTTAAAGGGCAGGTTCTGCCTGAAGAATTGCATTTAATGTTTTGAAGTGATTACTCAAGTGTTTTACAGAGGAATGTCGATGATTTTTATGTTTATCAACATCCAGGGGACATCTGATAAATTCCTGCATAAGAAACTGTCAGCTAAGTTTCATACTGATGGAATTGAAGGCAATATTACTTTAGCTAAGCATTAGTGGAAAGAAGCCAGAGGGCAGAGGCAATGTACAACGATAATGGTTGGCAGGCTGTGACTCCTGGTGTCCCTCAACGATCTCAACTATCCACTGTAGTGACTAATAAATTAGATGAACTTTAGAAGGCCACGAATATAACATTTCCAATGATATAAATATAGGCATCAGTAACAAGCATTTTAAATGGAAGCTTGTCATTTAACCGAGGATTTGACAGTTGAAGTGAATGGACAAAATTGTAAAAAATGGACGGTGATGTAGACAATTGTGATTATTAACGGTAAGAATTGAAAAATAAAAGAGCTACAGTAGATCATATGATCCATCCAGCTTGCACCACTGATGTCAAAGCAACATAATGTGGATGCTGGAACCTTGGAACAATACCAGAAAATGCTGGGAAAGCTATGCAGGTCTAATAGCATCTATGGGGAGATGAGAACTGAGTTAAAGCTTCGAGTGCTTATGGGAAATTCTGCAGAGCTGAAGAGAGGTACAAATGTAATTAAATGTCTGATGTTTTAGTGGGGTAGAGCAGGTGAAGCTAGATAGAAGGCCAGTGATAGGTTGAGGCAAAGGAAAGGGTGCCAGAGATATCATGGACAAAATGATAAAGGAGTGTTAATAATGGTGATACTGGCTAAAGGGGTTGCTGATGGTGGCATTAAGATCAGAAAGAAGATTGTGTTAATGGTAGGACAAGGGCAAGCACTCTGGAAGGAACAACGTGAACAAGTTACAGATGGTAATTGTGGAGGTGGGGTGGGGGAGGGGACTGCTTTGGGGATAAGCATGAAAACATGATGTAAGGTGGGGGCAAAGCAATGAATAAAATTAAACCAATAAAAACAAACATACGTGGATAAAAATAAAACAATTAAAATGAAAAAGGACTCGAAACGTTAGCTCTGTTTTTCTTGATCTCCATGGATGCTTTTCGTGTTATTGCGTTTTTCCAGCATTTTCTGTTTCTGATTTGGGCTTGCACCACTATTCAGTACAATCATAGCTCATCTGCAGCCTCGTGTTGAATTTCACACCAGCTCCCCATATCCCTTGATTGTCTGAAAAAGTAAAAACTGTCTATCTCAGCCCCTTGAATGCACAGGAGGATGGAACAGACAAAGCCCCCTGGTGTCGGGAATGCACAAGATCCACAAAATCTGAATGCAGAAATTTCAACACGTCTCTAGCTAAAATGATCGATCCGTAAGCCTGTGAATGTGCTCATTTGTTCTATTTTCCCAGGCAATGTAGACGGGACTCTCAGTGTCTACGCTTGCTAACCCCTATTAAAACCGTGCATTTATCAATGAGATCACCCCTTATTCTTCGACCCTGCAGGGAGGCCTAATTGAGTCAGCTTTTCATCACTGGTTAACTCTTTCATCCCAGACGCCAACAGCGTGAACCTTTACTGTCCCACTTTCAAGGCAATTATGCTACTCCTTATATGAGACCAAAATTACACACGTTACTCCAGTTCAGGTATCATTAAAGCCGTTTATAAACGTATATATATTGTCTTAATCTCGTGCAAAAATGCCCTTGCAGTGTACGGCCACATGTAACTTGCCTTCCCATGACTTTCCTTAGGTCCATGCAAATGATGTCGTTCCTTTTTCCTGTAATAATAAACTAAAGTACCCGTGAAGCTCAATATTCAGATGTTTCAAAACTTGAAAATGTTTCTGCTTATTCTATTTTCTAAAAACGTATATAAATTCCTACATTTCAATATCAGACACCATCTGACTCCTTGCTTCCCCCTTCATTTAAAATGTATGTATCTTTTTGCAGCCTATCCGTGCCCTCCCTATAGTTTACAATTCTAACCGTGTTTTGTCTGTACACCAAATGTACATACATTACTCTCCATCAGTTGACACAGTTTGTAAATAGCGGAGTCGCCAGCAGTAATCCCTACGGTGCTCCATAAGTTCCAGCCTGACAAGTTGAAAATGTCCCACCTGTTCCATCTCCCTGCAACCTCCCTGTTACCAATCCTCCATCAACAATATCCTGACAATATAAAGTTTATATTGCATGTTATGCTTTGGCGTGGCACATCATAATCCAGATAGCTTCATTTAGAAAGAGACAAGCTGTGTAAAAATGACGCAAAAATACATATAAGTTTCATAGGCCAAAGCTGACTGCAGACATGAGGTCATAAGGACTTCAGTTGTAGCAGCTGGTGGAGGCGACGTGTTCCTTGCAGCTTATTTTTCCACTCACATTAAACATGCCTGCTCTTTTATCTTAGCTCCTAGTCTAAAAGTGTAAAATTTTCCCAACGTCTTTAAACAGCTTTGTACCAAAATCGTCCATGAATTTTGTTTTGTAAAAACTAAAAGGCCGAGCGTCTAGAACTCTCTGCGGTAGAGGGTGTCAAAGATTCTCAATTCTTTGAATGTATACCTTTCTCTACATATTACACCTAAATCGCTGACAGTTATTCGTTGCCTACAAGTTCACAACTATCCAGACAGCTTGTGTATTCGTGCAATATCACATTTTATCAATGTATTTTAGGAATGATGGTTGAGTAAATGGGGTAGCAGGTCTGAGGCAGAGGTTAATCGCAATCAGTCAATATCCCTCCCGATTAAATGCAAAATCATATAGGAACTAAAGCCACTGTCGTAGTCCGGCACAACCAGAAAAACTGATTATTAAAAAGTGGTTTGAAAGCTAAATTTCTTATATTAAATATGTTTCGTGTGCGTGCTCAGCTCCTGGAAAAGGGTTTAAGTAAGTGCGTCCTAATGTAGATATAATCATGACTGAGGAAAGATAGAGAGAGATCGAGAGAGACAGTGAGAGATATAAACATAGAATATCTCGGCCCTTGTCTCTATGATTATTCTTTCTAATTCATCCATACTGTCTCTAAACCTCTATTGATTTGGATTTTGTTACTTTTGAAGGATATTGTAGGGTTTAGCTGATTTATCCATTAATGATTTAATGCCAAGCTTCTGCTTCCCTTCCGCTTCAATATTTGGCCTTAACCTCATGATATGCGGTCCGCCCGACTCTCTACTCTCATTCTACTCTCTGAATGATTTCTACCTTCAGTTATATTGTTGCTCCGTTTCCTTTATTCATGTGGATGTTTTATGGTTGACTTTTATGTTTCTCTTTTATTGGGACTAGTTTACCCGAATACACCCCCCAAACCTTCTCTCTCTCTATCTTATTGCTTCTCGTATCTTTCCATTTTTTTGCCGGATCAGATGGCTAGGTTCAAGTTGATGATGATGCGTCGATTTTCAGATAACATGATTGCTCCTAACTGCCCTGGTTTGCTTCCAATGTCTAAATCTATCGCCACTGCTTTGGTGGACTCGCTGTATAATGGTTAAGGGTGTGTCATTTACTCACTAAAGGCCCAATTGCATTTTCCCCTTTCACCAAAACTCCATCCCTGACTGATTGCACTGGTTGAAATTTATATGATTACTCTCCATGAATGTTGCTCATTTCATAGCTTTGTTTATATATTTACCTTTACCTTTACATTTACAATTAATACCTTCCAATATCTCTGCTACCTGGGTTGTCATTATTCATGCTGTTGAAGCCGGCCATCATGTGCCCTTCCCGAGGCAATTGTCCCTGTTATGTAAATGCGCTCCTCCAACAGCTTATTCAATGTGTTTAAGGTCTATTTTCATTTTGGAGAGAACGATTCAGTTACACTGACAGCCTGCCACAAATACATGAATAACATGTGTACAAGAGCAAAGTGCATCGCACGCATAATGGCTTAACAAATTAAACGAACACGAAGCAATTCACCCTTTGACATTCCATTGATTTTACACATGATGATGCCTGATATATGACTTTCATAAACTTTGCTGCTGTACCTTCCTATCCTTTATAACCAAAAACCCTACATTCCAGCCTTGAATATACTCAGCAGCTGAACAGCCACAGACCTTCGGGAAAGATAATTCCATTGATTCACAAACCTTTTTGAGAAGAAAATGCTCCACACCTTAGCCCCAAAATAGCCACTCTTATTCTCAGGGTGTGTCCCGTCATTCTGGCGATACGCCGCGCACCCACCCCGCCACATAGTCCCATAACCACACCACCCCCCAACACACCCAGCAAGAAAGTGTGTAGAAAAAAGTTCGGATATAGTCATTTATGCTGTAGTGACATTGAAATGATTTAGAGAATGAGAGCGAGAGAGTGAGGCTGTGATGCAGGGAGAGAGAGAGGGATGGAATGAATGAGATAGAGAAAGAGCGGGCAGAGGATAACGCTATCATTTCTTACGAGCTTATATTTACTGAATGCATCCTTGTTATCGCTGTTCCTATTCTGATTTGCCCTTTGTCAATTTTGTCTTTCTGGTATTTATTGATTCTGCAATTTATTTATTCATTATTTAATTTTGAAGTTTTCCTTTGCCTTCCTTTTTATTTCTGTTTTCTTCCCGAAGCTCTTGATTTGCTTCTTGCTGTGTTCTTCTTCCTTGTAATTGCAGTTTTGCATGATTTTCACTCATTTTATTTTATTTCTTGCTCTCTCCTTATATTCATCCAGGAAATTATACTCTTATCTATTTTTTCCATTGCTTGTTTTAGTGTGACATATTATTCCAGACGCCGATTAATCACTGATAAACATATATTTCCTAGTACTATTCTCTCTCTATGTCATCAATACTCGATTTGAGTATACTTTCACAATTTTCATTTTCACTGCTACAATATCAGTTCATTACTAGCTAGTCATATTTTGGAGTTTTGTTCCCTATCGTGTATTTTTCAATATTTCTCAGAAATTTCTAATTGTATTCTGATTGGCAGTGTCTCTATTTCAACCTAATATGGTTCTCATATCTGTGCCGGTGATTTTTCAAAGTCTAGGTTCCAGACCACTGATTTGGTAGATTTGCCTAAGAGGTAAGCATTTCGCCCTGTAACACAGAGATAATGACTTAGTGAAAGTTCCCTCCATATTAGTTGGGCTTTAGAATGAACTTGGCGTTGTTTAACATATCTCTGATCCTCCATTCTTAGAAGAACCTGAATCCCATATGTAAGTACTGTGTTCAGCATGAACAAATTGCATGCCAAATATTTAAATGTTGAAGGTAAAT
Source organism: Cetorhinus maximus (assembly GCF_964194155.1). Lineage (NCBI taxonomy): Eukaryota > Metazoa > Chordata > Chondrichthyes > Lamniformes > Cetorhinidae > Cetorhinus > Cetorhinus maximus. The sequence continues at coordinate 369,906 of NW_027596257.1, read as the reverse complement.
TTGTATACTGATGAAATCGCTTCTGTTACAGAGCAGGCTGTTAAAAATAAGGAGAAAACAAGCACAGAAGTTGACCAGAGCGAAAACATTGAACGCATGTGATCATCAGGATATATGATATAGACGCAGGTTTAGCTCATTTTGTCATCTCAGCTTGCATACCCATTCAATACAGTTGCATCTAATATTTTACTTTCCATCAAACGCAAATAGTCTCCTATAGCCTTTCATCCCAATCACATCAAAAGGTTTGATTAAATCATGCCCTGTTGAGACTCAACACCGATCAATCTGCTGCTATCTGCGGCATAAAAGTACAAAGCATCACAACGCTTTAAGTGAAAAAAGAATGTTCACATCTTACTCATAAATGGCTGTCCCTTGCCTCGTAACGCCAAGGTTTAGACAATGCTACACATATTTATACATAAGTGAGCAGAGATATATATCCCTGTAAGGTTAAATATAACAGAACGGTGCCTGGAATGGAAGTGGGTGAGATGGTGAGGCAGATCTACGGCTGAGGTTCAAAGCAAAAGGAAACTTCCCTCGCATTATAATGACAGAAAAAAATATATATTTCCAGGAATGTAAAAGCTGAGGTCATCGCGTGAAACATTTTCAATGTTTTTTCTGGGCTTGTGTGAAGTTAAATGATTCAAGATTAGTCTTGTCTTTGAAGGTCGGCCCGGAGAAAGAGGGACAGAGAGAAAGAGAGAGAGTGAGAGAGAGAGATGTGCTTTTCGGCATCATCTCCTTTATTGTCATTGTACCATGCAGGCTTAAGAGTTTAAAATTAGTTTTTTTCTGCTCCATTAATTTATCCAGTGTGTTTCATAAATGACAATTTTTGTTCTTATTTTAGTTGAACATTTTTCACCTGAATATGACTGATCACTTTTAAAGAACTTTCAATGCTGTTCGTCTATATTCCATTACAGTTAAATAACACAAATTGCATTCCCATTGCCAGAATACGAGTTCCCCCGCCCCACCCACCCTCTCCCCAAAGAGATTCTATTATTTTCTTCTGGATTTTCTTGCTCCTGTTTTTTCCCAAATACTAGTCAGAACAAGCCATTCATTTCAGATAAATGGAGTTCCCATTTACTCGTAAAACAATTGTTCATTTCTCCTGTGGTTTATGTTCGAAGTCTAATTCCGTCAGTACAATTTTGCTGGGTTTCATAATAACTCGGTAAGGGTAGTGCCCTCTAACTTACATAAAATCATCTCCAAGATTCCCCCCATTTCCCAACCGCCCCTTGCCAGATTATTTGTTGAAGATGAAAACCAACAGGACAATGATCCTGTGAAAGTTACTTATTGAGAAATGTACTGTTTTCTAAATTTAGAAACAACGTTGATAAATTCATAGTATCAGACTGCAACTGGCCTCTTAATTCCTCCTCAATTAACATGTGCTTATTTCTTTGCAGCCTATTCGTTCCCTCCTTAAAATTTACAATTCTCACCGTGTTTGTCTCTACACCAAACGTGAATACAGGTCATCGTTAATACAGGTTGTAAATAGTGGACTCGCCAGCAGGGCGGCGCTCCACGAGTCCCAGCCTGACAAGTTGAAAATGCCCCACCTGTTCCATTTCCCTGCTCCTTCAATAAGACCCTGACCACATCCTTCTGCGCATTACGCTTTTCCGCAGCACGACACAGGCCAGACAGCTTCATTTAGACAGAGAGATAGAGAGAGAGAGAGGCTGTGGAAAAATGAGCTACAAACACAGAGAAGGCTTGCAGAGCTACAGGTTTGCTGGACATGTGGTCAGAAGAAGGTCAGATGTCGGAGCTGGGGAAGGTTACATGTTGCTTGTACTTTATTTACCCACATACTTTTAACATGACAGATATTTTACCTTAGCCCCATTTCTAAAAAAAATTCCAACATCTTTCACCCAACTTGTACCCAAAACAAATATTAACTTTATGTGTTGATTTTACTCATAGGCCGAGCACCTGCATCTCTCTGCGGCAGAGAAATTCAAAGTTTCACAATCCTTTGATTGAAGAAAATTCTTCATATATTACACCTAAATCGCTGACAGGTATTTCGTGACTACAAGTTATCAATTATCCAGCCAGCAGATGCATTCGTGCAAGATCAGATTTTAAATAATGATTTTAGGGAAGATGGTTGGTTAAATGGAGTGGCATATCTGAGGCAGAGGTTAAATGCAATCAGTCAACATTCCTTTTGTTCAATCGCAAAATCATACAGGAATCAATGTCACTGTTGCAGTCCGACACATCCAGACAAAGTGATTTATAAAATGTGGTTGGAATGCTGAGTTCATTCTATTTAATATGCTTTGTGTGCTTTCTCGGTTGTGTGAACGCGTTTATCTAAGGGCGGGATGGTACAGAAATAAGACTGACCGAGAGAGAGAGAGAGGGAGAAAGAGAGGGTGGAGATAGAGAGAGACATAGAAAACATCTGCCACACCTCGCCATATATTCTTTCCAATGCACCTTATTGTCGCTGTCCTATTTGGATTTGCTTTATTTTTAAATTACATTACGTGATGTTTGTGGGATTTATTTGATTTATTCCTTCATGATTTACTGCTGCAGCTCATGTTGTTAAAATGGTACCTCACCTCTTCACATGGTGTTTGCCATACTCTCTTTTATCGTCATTCTACTTACTGAATGATTTTTACCTTCAGTTATATTGTTCCTGATTCCTTTATTCACCTGGATGTTTTTTTGCCTACTATTTTGTTTCTCTTTTATTGGGACATATTTGTCCCAATGCCTCTCTCCCTATCTTCGTTCTTTCTAGTGCCTTTCAATATCGTTGCAAAACAAATAGATGTGTTTGGTTTGAGGTTCATGCCTCGAGTTTCAACTATCAATGTTCACATATCTGCACTGGTTTGGTTTAAATGTCTAGATCCATAGCCACTGATTTTGCGGAAATGCTGTCCACTAGCTGAGGATTGTGCCCTCCGCTCAGTAAAGACCTCATTTCATTTTCCCATTTCCCCACCCCTCCGCCCCTGACTGATTGCTGTATTGGAAATGTATTTGATTTCTATCCATGAATATTACTCAATTCATAGCTTTAGTTAATATATTTCTCTCTAATCCCTTTCCAATATTTCTGCTTTGTAAAATGTCATTCTTCATGCTGTTCAACCGACTATGATACGACCTCCCTCGAGGCATTTCTTCCTGGTATGTAAATGTGCTCCACGAACAACAGCAAATGTTTACAACATAGTCAAATATTTAAATCTATTTACAATTAGGAGAGCACGTTTCAATTGCACTGACTGGCTACCAGAAATGCATGAATAGCATGTGAATAAGAACAAAGTGGAAACACACGCAACTGACATAAGAAATAAACCGAACACAAGCCCATTCGGCCTTTGATATTCCACTGATTTTTAAAATGAAGATAACTGATCTATGACTTTTATCAACTTTCTTGCTGAATTTTGCAATCCTGTATTAGCTAAAGCCAATATTTTCTAGCCTTGAATTTCTGCAGCAGCTGAAGCTTTGGGGTTGGATTCACAACTATTTTGAGAAGGAAATGCTCCACATCTTATCCCAAAATATCCACTCTTATTCTCAGAGTTTGTCCCCTCATTCTGGCAACACACTCGAACACCCAAGCTCCCCTCTCCTCCCACAACACAACGCCTTGGCACACCCCGCCCCTCGCAAAAAAAACACCTGTAGATATATGGGTTGATAGATGCATTTATGTTGGAGTGAAAGAAAATTGCCTCAGGAATATGAGAGAGAGAGCTTGTGATGCCGGGAGAGAGAGAGAGAGAGAGAGAGAGGGGGGGGGGGGGGGGGGGGGGGGGGGGGAGAGAGAGAGAGAGAGAGAGAGAGAGAGAGAGAGAGAGAGAGAGAGAGAGAGACAGGCAGATAGAGAGATTGAAAATATCTCTTGCATTGCTTTCTAGCTTCAATTTCCTCCATGCATCATTATTATTCATGCTCCTATTCTGAATAACCCTTCGTCAATTTGGCCTTTAGAATGTTTTAATTCTCCTGTGTTGTATTTGTTCACGATTTAATCTCCAAGTTTTCCTTTGTCTTCCTTTTTATTTTCTTTCTTTTCTAAACACCTAGGTTTGGTTTTCGTCGTTTTCTCCTTGATTGTCATTGCACTGACTGCATGCTTTTTGCCTTAATTCCTATTTCTGTCTCCCGTCCCTTTTAGTCATCAAGGAAATGTTATTGTCTGCTTGTTTTTGTTTATCTTAATTGAACATATTAATCCAGACGCTATTAATCACTTATAAATACATATTCACCAGTGTTATTCTATCTATATATCAGCAACTCTCCATTCCAGTTTATCTGCACAATTGGCATTTTCATTGCCACAATATAAGCTCCTTAACTATCTACTTTTGTTTTAGAGTTTTGTTATTTCCTTACATCTTCCTCAATCTTTGTCAGAATTTTGTAATTGTTCTCTGATTGGCAGTGCATCTATTTCAACCTGGAAGGATTTCTTACATTTGCCTCAGTGATTTTTTTTTTTAACTCTGGGTTCACGACCACTGCATTGGTAGATTTCCCATCTGCGGGGCACGCATTGGGTCCTGTAGTACAATATAAAAAACCCACTGTAAAATTCCTCTAACATTAATTGGGCTTTAGAATGACCATTGCATTTTGTAAACTGTCTTCGATCCTCCATTCGTCGAACAGTCTGTCCCCTACATAGAATTACTGTTTGCAGCAGGAACGAATTGTTTGCCAATTATTTATATATTGAAGGCAAATTTGGTAACTGACGAATTCGCTTCAGTTACAGAGACAGACTGTGAAGAATAAAAGGGAAAAGCATAGGAGTTGACCAGAATGAAACACATTGAACACATATAATCATCGGGGCCTAAGGTGCAGGAGCTGTTCAATTTGTCATCTCAGCTTGCAGTCCCGTTCAATTCAGTAGCATCTAATCTTACATTTTTCTTCAAAGCTAACAATCTCCATATAGCCTTTCATCCCAATAACGTTAAAAATATTGATTAAATCATGCCCTGATTAGACTTAACGACCGAGAAATCGATTGTTTTGAATGACAAATAAATCTTCGCATCTTACTCATAAAAGGCTGACCCTTGTTCCGTATCTCTATCCTAAAAACATGGATACATAAGCGAGAACATGTATATCACTTTAAAATGAAACATAACAAAACGAGTTCAGGAATGGAAGTGGGTGAAATGGTGACTCTGATCTGCGCCACAGGCTCCAAGCAAAATTAAACTTTCTTCGACTAAAATGACAGAAAAAAAATATATTGCCGGGGATGTAATTGCTGAGGTCTTCTTGTTAAATGTGTTCAATCTGTTTGCTGGAATTGTGTGATGATAAATGTTGCAAAATTAATCATGTGCGATAGGCACGGCCGGAGAAACATAAAGAGAGAGAGAGAGTGAGGCCTGCTTTTCATCACTCTCTCATTTATTGTCATATTACTTACTGCAGGCTTCAGGCTTTAAATTTAGTTTTGTTCTGTTCGATTTATTCATCAATGTGTTTTATTATTGGCTATTTTGTTTTTATTGTAGTTGAATTTATTTCTCCTGATTAATTCTCCTATTGATAACATTTGAAAATAGTTTCAGTTCTGTTCGTCAATATTCTCTTCCAGTTTATTTATCCAATTTACGTTCCCATTGCCAGAATATAAGGTTTTTTCTCACGCAATCTTTTTTTAAAATGATTTTCATGCTTCTATTTCTATTTTCCTGAACCTAGTCAGAACAAGCGATTAATTTTGACAGATGATGATCTCATTTACACCAAAAAATCTTTACCCATTTCTCCTGTGGCTTATATTCGAAATCCAATTACTTCAGCAAAATTTTGGTGGGTCTCCTATTAAATGAGTAAGGTTTGTGTCCTTTAACGTACATAACATAGCCACTTGGGTACCTTTCCCAATCTCTCCTTGCCAGAGTAATTGTTGCAGTTGAAATCCAAAATGATAATTTTCATTTGAATAAAATTTATTCCATAGCTTTATCAACTTGTTTGGTTTCAAGCCCCTGCCACATTGCTATGGTTTCTAAAACAAACATATTAATGTAATTTAACCTGCCTTTGATGCAGCCTTCCCCGAGGCATTCGTTCTCGATATCCAATTATGATCTGCAGATCAGAAGCAATTGCTAATACTTTATCTAAATGTATCGCCTAAAATATGAAGATGACAAATCCAGACTCAGTTAGAGGGACAGATTATCAGAAATACGTGAAAACAGAAAGCGAGATGATTTAAAGAGCAATGCACAGCGCAGGCATTCAAATATCAGGAATATAAGCAACTGCATGCCATTTGGCCCTTCAGTGTTGCAGTGTCAATTAATATGACAATGCTGATTTTCTTTTTTATTCATTCACGGGGTGTGGGCTTCGTTATTTGATGAAGCATTTATTGCCAATCCCTGGTTGCCCTTGAGAAGGTGTTGGTAATTGCCCCCTTGGACGGCTGAAGCCTATGAGGTAAATGTACACACAATGCAGTTAGGAAGAGAGTACAAGGATTTTAGCCGAGCCACATTGAAGGAATTGCGATACATTTCCAAGTCTGGATGGTGAGTGGTTTGGAGGGGACATTCATGATGGTGGTGCTCCCATAACTCTGCTGCCCTTGTCCTTATAGGTGGTAGTGGTCGTGCGTTTGGAAATTACTGTCTAAGGGGCCATGGTGAATTCCCGAATTATATCTTGTAGATGGTGCACACTGCTGCTACAGTCTGGTGGTAGTGGAGGGAGTGAATGTTTGTGGATGTGGTGCCAATTAAGTGACCTGGTTTGTCGTGGACGGTCTCCAGTTTCTTCAGTGTTGTTAGAACAGCACTCATCCATTCCAGCAAGGAGTTTTCTATTTAATTCCTGACTTGTGCCTTTTAGATGGTAGACAGGCTTTGGGGAGTCATGAGCAAGTTACTCATGGCACGATTCCTAGACTCTGGCCAGATTTTGTAGAAAGGGTATTTATATGGATAGTTCATTTCAGTTTCTGTTCAATGGTAACCCCATGATATTGATAGTGGGGATTCAGTAATGAAAATGCCATTGAAAATCAAGGGGCGATGGCTGGAATTTATCTTGTTACAGATGGGCATTGCCTGAAACTGGTGTAGTGAGAATGTTGCTTTCCACATGTCAGCACAAGCCTTGATATTGTCCAGTCCTTGCTGCACTGAACACGGACGGCTTCAGCATCTGAGGAGCCGCCAATTGTGCTGCACATTGGGCAATTATAAGCGAACATCCGCGCCTGTGATCTCATGATGGAAGGAATGTCAGTGATGAAGCAGCTGAGGATGGTTGGGCCTAACACACTACCCTCAGGAGCTACTGCAGTGATGTCCTGGCGTTGGGAGGACTGACATCCAACAACGCTAGGCATAGTCCTATGAGCCAAGTATCACCCCAGCCGGTGGAGAGCTCTGCCCCTGATTCCCATTGACTCCAGTTTAGGTGGGGCTCATTGATTCCACACGCTCTCAAAAGCTGCTTTGATGTTAAGGGCAGTCACTCTCACCACCCTTCGCTAGGTCAGCTCTTTTTTCCATGTTTGAACCAAGGCTGTATCGAGTTCAGGAGCTGAGTGGCACTGGAGGAACCAAAATTGGGCATCAGTGAGCAGGTTAGTGCTATGGAAGTACCGCTTGATAGCACTATGGAAGACCTCTTCCATTAATTTACGAATGATGGAGAGTAGACTGATGGGGCGGCAACTCGGCGGCTGGATGACTGCTGCTATTTCTGTACAGGACATTCCTGGGCAATTTTCCAAATATCTGGATAGATGCCAGTGTTGTAGCTGTACTGGACAGCTTGGTTAGCGGTGTGGGATGTTCTGGAGCACACGTCTTCACAGCCATTGCTGTCATGTTGTCAGGGCCCATAGACTTTGCAATGTACAATGCCTTCAATCGCCTCTAGAGAGCATGTGGAGGGAGTTGAACTGGCTGAAAATTGGCATTTCTGATACTTTGTACCTCCAGAGTGGGCCCGGATGGATCATCCACTCGTCACTTCTGGCTAAAGATTGCTGAGAATTACCAGCCTTAGCTTTTGCACTGTTGTATTGGTCTCCCCCATCGTTGAGGATAGGGATATATGTGGAGCCACGTCCTCCAACGAGCTGCTTAATTGTCCACCACAATTCACGACTACATGTGGCAGGATAGCAGATCAAAGGCATGATCCATTTGTTGTGGGTTCGCTTAGCTCAGTTTATCGCTTGCTGCATTTACTACTTGGCACACAAGTAGTCCTGTTTTATAGCTCCACCAGGATTACGATTCGTTTTTAGGTATGCCTGGCACTGCTCCTGGCATGCACCCCCTGCACTCCCCATTGAACGGAAGTTTCTGACCTGGCTTGATGGTAGTGGGAGAGTGATGTATAGAGCCTGTCCACGAGTTTACAGATTGTGTTCGAGTACAATTGCTGCTTCTGTTTGACCAAGCGCCTCATGGAAGCTCAGCCTTGAGTTTATAGATGGTAATTAGCAGGATGTTCCCATTTTTGTTCTGATGGGGTCTTCGTGGGCTTCGGAGTCGATGTTGAGGAAGCTGGAGTCGATTTTGAGGAGTCCAGGGCAACTCTGTACCCCTGCCTCCCTGCATACCTCTGTGTCACCGCCTCTGCTCGTGGGGCAGGACATAAACAGGGATGGTGATGTTGGAGCCTGGGACTTGGGACATTATCTGTATGGTATGATTGCTTGAGGATGAATGTGTCCGGCTATCGCTTGACTGATCTGTGAGTCAACACTCCCACTTTTGGCATTGTTGCCGATTAATTAGTAAGGAGGACCTTGCAGGGCCAAAAGGGCTCTGACTGCATTTGTTGTTTCTAGTGCCTTGGTCGATGCTCGATGATCCGTCCGGTTTTATTCCTTTACAACTGAGCAGCTTGCGGCTTGCCCGACTATTTGCAGAGTCAATCACTTTGCTGTTTAGTTATTGATAGACGATTGAATGTATTCGCTTCAAATGATATGGGATAAAATGCTTTCTGCAATTGTGCTTGGGGATGGGGGGAAGCAGAACTGCATCACAATTTAAATCCAAAAATAAAATTCCCTCAGGTTAACAGAAATAACTTGAAAGACTAAAAGCCAATTTGGCAAATTCATGGCAAGTATTTATAAAACGGGTGCTGTATCAAATGATTTAAATTCATACCGGGTGGGGGCTGCAGAGGAGGTGGCATTGCGGATAAGTCCCAATGCTAGTAACAGATAAGACCAAGGGAACTGATAATTAGGAATTCAGAAGCTAGTCTCAGTAATGGGCACAAGTAATCAGTTGGCAGAATTAATTACCAACTGAAAAAGCCCAGCAAGCCACCCAGTTCAAGGGAAATGGTCAACAAACGCTGGCTTGGCAGCGCTGTCGATCAAAAAATAAGATAACAAGAGGTTTTTGCATTGGCACAGAAATAATACAGGAGCAGTCATAATTTAGAGCGTTGGCGCAGACAGAGGGAGACTGGCAGCGATCAAGTAGCAAATGAAGACGAAACATACAGAAGAATATAACTGAGACAGATAGAGAGGGAAACCTTGGCTGAGAGGCTTTGAAGCATCCACAAAGGAGTTTGAAATTTATAATTTTTGCAATGGTGTAATGTCACAACGATTGCTGAAATATAGGCACAATATATATGAGTTATTTCTCCCATTTCACTGCCATTACCTGACTTTGCCCGGTCCATCCTTTAATGAATCTGAATGAATGCTGATTCACTGTTTATATTAGGATGCCTGTGGTATGCTGTACTAATTCTGGTTATCTTAGGCAAAAAGTAATTTTCATACTTCATATTTTCTTTCCCAAGACTTCCTGTTCATTTTTTGCTGTATTTTACTTTCTGTGCATTCAACTTGGTGGATACCTTTCTCTTTAGTTTAAATTCTGATGAAAGGAGTGAATATGGCCCATCGTGTTTCATTGTGATTAGATAGTTCTTGTTCTTTTAGCAGGATATTTATTACTCTGCAGTCCGTCGTTGACTTTATAAACTAATACAAGTAGTCATTCTATCTCTTGCTGTTCATTACATTTCTTTGCATACCTTCCTGAGACCCATTCCCGTTCCCTGATCAGCAGCTGTTTTATAGCTAATGACGGCATCCTTGCCTTACGTACACCTTTGTCAATGCACCTTCCAAGAAGATTGTGATACGCTGCCCAGCATATGTATGAAAAGTCCGAAGGTTCTTGAGGGTGACTGAGATAATTTTCCCTCTGACAAACAACAGGGACGCAAAGCTGTGAATGAGAAGGAAAACGACAATTAGTGCTGGCATAAGATATTTAAGGAGTGCAACTTATAGACCAATCTACTTTCCAAATAAAATTAATGGAACAGCAGGAATGAAGAAAAACATGAAAAGACCATTTTTCAAAAACGTAAATAAATGCAGAAAGCTCAGGTCCCGGTGCATGGGGATGGTATAAAGAGCAGCATACGGTGACAGAAAAGAAATGAAGAATAATAAATTGTTAATATTTTGCGAACTTGAAATTAATAGAAAAATCAACATGTAAACTGTTGCAATGACATGTAAGTAGCAGAATTGATAAGGGAGAAACATTGGAAGTGCTGTATTAGGAATATTATCAGGCTTTTGTTTAATTCCCAACGAAGAGGTTAGTGTGTAATATTAAAGCACAAGCCAAAGGGGGTAATATGTTGGCCTGGATTATGAATTCGTGAGCGGACAGAAAATGGAGTATAGGAAGACGCAGGTAAGTTTCGGAGGGGGAGGCAGTAACTAGTGCCATACCGTGGCGATCAGTGTTTGGGTCCTAGCTATTCACAATATATATCAATAGTTTGGATGAGGGAAACAAACGTAATATTTCCAAGTTTGTTGACGAGAAGAAACTTTGTAAGAATATGCGGGGTAAAGAGGGCGCTCAGAGGTTTCAAGGTGATGTAGGCAAGTCAAGTGTGTGAGAAACTCATGGAAGATGCAAAATAACGTGGTAGGTGTGAGTTATCAACTATGGCAGGGAAGCATAAATGTAGAGACTTTTAAAGGTGATGATAGATTGGGAATTGTTGATTTTTAAAAGGACATATAAGCCCTGATACACCAGCTAATGAAAACAAGCAAGCAGGTGCAGGAAGCAATTGAGAAGGCAAATGACATTTTGGCTTCATTGCGAGAGGGTTTGAGCAGAGGAGCAAGCACGTTTTAAGCAGTATTGCAGGCCCTTGGTGAGTCAACACTTGGTGTCTTTTTGTATTTCTCGACTACGCCCCTAAGGAATGAAGTATTTCCAGAGAGGAAGAGCAACGGAGGTTCATTAGAAGGATTCATCTGATATCAGGATTGTCGGATAAGGTGGAATTAGGCAGCTGACGCTTGTATTCATTGGTGATTAGGTAGATGAGAGGGGATAACATTGGAATGTATAACATTCTGACAGGCAGGGACTGACTTGATGCTGTGATTGTATTTGCGCCGGCTGAGTGGTGGAGAAACAGGGTTAACAGCCTCTGGACACGTGATAGGAATATTACGACTGAGATGAGGTGAAAATCCTTCACTCAGAGTGTGCGGACATGTAGAATTCTCAACCACAGGGGGCAATGTCAGCCAGGTCACTAAATATATTTAAGAGGGAAATATATTTCTGGACCTAACGGTGAGAAGGGGCATGTGGAGAGCGCGAGAGCACAGCGTTAAGCCAGAGAATCAGCGATGATGCTATTCAATTACGGAGCAGGTTCGAAGAGACAAATGAACTAATTCCCTTCTGATATTCCACTTTTCTAGGAAATGAATAGCCAGACGCAATGTGAGGCAAGATAGATCTGATAATGTCTCCATTGTCAACAGAAATAAGGAGGTGGCAGGCATGCTGAGTACTTACATTCCTTCAGTATTCGCAGTGAAGGGAGAGCTCAACTTGCCAGGAGTCCCAAAGAAATAATTAGTGAATCAGGAACAAAGGCTCAACAAAGTTCACTTAAGCAGGATGAAATTAATGGAGAAATAAACAATGGCAACATTTGGTTGCAGGGTTTTAAAGGATGTTGTCAGGCGCGTTGCACATGTCTCTTACAAAATAAAAACTTGCACAGTATGCTACAGTTGGATACCACCCGTTGTTTTGGAAAATGTTGCCTGTAACTCCGCCAGTTAAGAAAGGTGTCAGAAGGAAACCAGGGAATTATTGAACACTTAGACTATGCTTTGTTGTAAAGCAAATAAGAAAGGTCACTATGATGAATATAGTGTGTGAACGCCTTGAGATACGTCAGCCCATCAGCGTATGCCAACACTGGGTTTTAAAGAGTAGGTCGTGCCTGAGGAATTCATTGAATTTATTGAAGGACTTACTAAATTAATTGACTGTGCAATGTCTATGGGTTTTATGTGTACCAACATCCAGGGTATTTCTGATAAATTGCTGCCTACGAGAATATTAGCTAAATGACACACTGATGAAATTGGAGGCAAACTATTCCCTTGGTCACGGCTCATTTGGGATAAACCAGATGCTGGGAGCAAACGGCAATTAATACGATTGGCAGGCTGTGACTACCGGAGCACAGAAGGATCTCAACTCTTCACTCGAGATACCAATAATTTAGGTGGCGATTAGATAACCACGAATGTAAAATTGCCAATGGCATAAATTTTTCTTAATTTCAACCATTTTAGATAGAATCATCGCATTACAAAGAGATTTTGTCATCTGAATTGAATGGTCAAAACTGTGACAAGCGGATTACAATGGAAGCAATCGTGAGTTCTGAAACATACTCGTGTCGAGAATTCCAATGATCCACAACCAGCTCAACACAGAAATTGTAACTCATCTCACCCCAGAAAGATCGACCCCTTTTTCAGTTACTGTTCCCATGTGCTCTAGTTTCCCACCCAGGGGAAGAAACTGTAATTGCCTATTCTCGCAAATCCGAGTCAAAATGGTGCACTTTTCAATGAGATCACCCCACACTCTTATACACGGCAGAGAGGCCCAATTGAGACAACTTTGCTTCATTGGGCAACACTTCCATCCCAGGAGCCTATCTAGTGAATATATTACCTCCCACTTCCTGGGCAATTTCGCTTCTACTTACATAAGGAGACCAACATTACGGACACTGCTCCAGATCTGGTCTGATCAAAGCCCTGTAAATTTGTGGATGTGTTACATTATTCTTGTGCAAGAATGCCCTTTCAGTGTACACTAGCATTGAGTTGGCATACCCACTGGCCTTCTTTAGCCCCATGCAAACTTCCTGCTTTCCTTGTTCCAGTATGAGTAAAACCAAGTCCCTGTGAAGATCCACATGTAGAGTCATGCATGGAGCCTGTCCATGAGTTTACAGATTGTGTTCGAGTACAACTGCTGCTTTTGTTGGACCAATCGCCTCATGGAAGCTCAGCCTTGAGTTTATAGATGGTAATTAGCAGGATGTTCCCATTTTTGATCAGATGGGGTCTTCGTGGGCTTCGGAGTCGATGTTGAGGACGCTAGAGTCGATTTTCAGGACTCCAGGGCAACTCTGTACCCCTGCCTCACTGCATACCTCTGTGTCACCGCCTCTGCTCGTGGGGCAGGACATACACAGGCATGGTGATGTTGGAGCCTGGGACTTGGGACATTATCTGAATGGTTTTATTGCTTGAGGATGAATGTGTCCGGCTGTCGCTTGACTGATCTGTGAGGCAACTCTCCCACTTTTGGCATTGTTGCCTATTAATTAGTAAGGAGGACCTTGCAGGGCCAAAAGGGCTCTGACTGCCTTTGTTGTTTCTAGTGCCTTGGTCGATGCTGGATGATCCGGCCGGTTTTATTCCTTTACAACTGAGCAGCTTGTGGCTTGCCCGACTATTTGCAGAGTCATACACTTTGCTGTGGGTCTGGAGTCACATGCAGGCCAAGCCAGTTAAGGATAACAGGTGAAGCAGATGGATTTTTGAAAACAACAAGTGCACAATGTACATTAATTTCCCCTCATTGAATTCTATTCTCGCCATCTGCTGCAGTGGGTTTCAAAACTGGATCTAAAGAGCATTACCATATGTTTTCGGATTACTAGCCGAGCTATACTATAGCTATATCCATTCCCTCCCCTTGGTAAATCATTAAAAGTACCGGTCTGCAGTGTCTTTTCATGACTTAATCTCCCAAAGCTATTAATTTCAGTCCTAAATATGTACAGCAACTGAACATCCACAGCCTTTTGTGGTGTAAATTATCAAAAATGAAAAACGTTTGTGTACAGATATTGCTCCAAACCTCAGCACTCGGCAGTGAAATTATTCTCAAACGTTTTGATGTCATTCTGGAATCGCTAGTTATTGATAAACGATTGAATGAATTCCATTCAAATGATATGGGATAAAATGCTTTCTGAAATTGTGCTTGGGGATGGGGGGAAGCAGAACTGCATCAGAATTTAAATCCAAACATAAAATTCCCTCAGGTTAACAGAAATAACTTGGAAGACTCAAAGACACTTTGGCAAATTCATGCCAAGTCTTTATAAAACTGGTGCTGTATCAAATGATTTAAAGTGATACCGGGTGCGGTCTGCAGAGGAGGTGGCATTGCGGTAAAGTCCCAATGCTAGTAACGGATAAGACCAAGGGAAGTGATAATCAGGCATTTAGAAGCTAGTCTCAGTAATGGGCACAAATAATCAGTTGGCGGAATTAATTACCAACTGAATAGGCCCAGCTGGCCACACAGTTCAAGGGAAATTAGGGTTGGTCAGCAAATGCTGGCTTGGCAGCGCTGCCGACCAAAGAATAATATAACAAGAGGTTTTTGCATTGGCACAGAAATAATACAGGAGCAGTCATAATTAAGAGCGTTGGCGCAGACAGAGGGAGACTGGCAGCGATCAAGTAGCAAATGAAGACGAAACATACAGAAGAATATAACTGAGACCGATAGAAAGGGAAACCTTGGCTGAGAGGCTTTGAAGCATCCACAAGGGAGTTTGAAATTTATAATTTTTGCAATGGTGCAATGTCATGTCGACTGCTGAAATATAGGCACAATATATATGAGTTATTTCTCCCATTTCACTGCCATTACCTGACTTTGCCCTGTCCATCCTTTAATGATTCTGAATTAATGCTGATTCCCTGTTTATATTAGGATGCCTGTGGTATGCTGTACTAATTCTGGTTATCTTAGGCAAAAAGTAATTATCATACTTCATATTTTCTTTCCCAAGACTTCCTGTTCATTTTTTGCTGTATTTTACTTTCTGTGCATTCAACTTGGTGGTACCTTTCTCTTTAGTTTAAATTCTGTTGAAAGGAGTGAATTTGGCCCATCGTGTTTCATTGTGATCAGATAGTTCTTGTTCTTTTAGCAGGATATTTATTACTCTGCAGTCCGTCGTTCACATTATAAACTAAGACAAGTTGTCATTCTATCTCTTGCTGTTCATCACATTTCTTTGCATTCCTTCCTGAGACCCATCCCCTTTCCCTGATCATCAGCTGTTTTATAGCTAATGACGGCATCTTTGCCTTACGTACACCTTTGTCAATGCACCTTCCAAGAAGATTGTGATACGCTGCCGAGCATATGTATGAAAAGTACGAATGTTCTTGAGGGTGTCTGAGATAATTTTCCCTCTGACAAACAACAAGGGGGCAAAGCTGTGAATGAGAAGGAAAACGACATTTAGGGCTGGCCAAAGATATTTAAGGAGTGCAACTTATAAACCAATCTACTTTCCAAATAAAATTAATGGAACAGCAGGAATGAAGAAAAACATGAAAAGACCATTTTTCAAAAACGTAAATAAATGCAGAAAGCTCAGGTCCCGGTGCATGGGGATGATATAAAGAGCAGCATACGGTGACAGAAAAGAAATAAAGAATAATAAATTGTTAATATTTCGCGAACTTGAAATTAATATAAAAATCACCATGTAAACTGTTACAATGACATGTATGTAGCAGAATTGATAAGGGAGAAACAGTGGAAGTGCTGTATTAGGAATATTATCAGGCTTTTGTTTAATTCCAACGAAGAGGTTAGTGTGTAATATTAAAGCACAAGCCAAAGGGGGTAATATGTTGGCCTGGATTATGAATTGGTGAGCGGACAGAAAATGGAGTATAGGAAGACACAGGTAAGTTTCGGAGGGGGAGGCAGTAACTAGTGGCATACCATGGCGATCAGTGTTTGAGTCCTAGCTATTCACAATATATATCAATGGTTTGGATGAGGGAAACAAGCGTCATATTTCCAAGTTGCTGACGAGAAGAAACTTTGTAAGAATATGCAGGGTAAAGAGGGCGCTCAGAGGTTTCAAGGTGATGTAGGCAAGTCAAGTGTGTGAGAAACTCATGGAAGATGCAAAAAAACGTGGTAGGTGTGAGTTATCAGCTGTGGCAGGGAAGCATAAATGTAGAGACTTTTAAAGGTGATGAGAGATTGGGAATTGTTGATTTTTAAAAGGACATACAAGCCCTGATACACCAGCTAATGAAAACAAGCAAGCAGGTGCAGGAAGCAATTGAGAAGGCAAATGACATTTTGGCTTCATTGCGAGAGGGTTTGAGCAGAGGAGCAAGGACGTTTTAAGCAGTATTGCAGGCCCTTGGTGAGTTAACACTTGGTGTCTTTTTGTATTTCTCGACTACGCCCCTAAGGAATGAAGTATTTCCAGAGAGGAAGAGCAACGGAGGTTCATTAGAAGGATTCATCTGATATCAGGATTGTCGGATAAGGTGGAATTAGGCAGCTGACGCTTGTATTCATTGGTGATTAGGTAGATGAGAGGGGATAACATTGGAATGTATAACATTCTGACAGGCAGGGACTGACTTGATGCTGTGATTGTATTTGCGCCGGCTGAGTGGTGGAGAAACAGGGTTAACAGCCTCTGGACACGTGATAGGAATATTACGACTGAGATGAGGTGAAAATCCTTCACTCAGAATGTGCGGACATGTAGAATTCTCGACCACAGGGGGCAATGTCAGCCAGGTCACTAAATATATTTAAGAGGGAAGTATATTTCTGGACCTAACGGTGAGAAGGGGCATGTGGAGAACGCGAGAGCACAGCGTTAAGCCAGAGAATCAGCGATGATGCTATTGAATGACGGAGCAGGTTCGAAGAGACAAATGAACTAATTCCCTTCTGATATTCCACTTTTCTAGGAAATGAATAGCCAGACGCAATGTGAGGCAAGATAGATCTGATAATGTCTCCATTGTCAACAGAAATAAGGAGGTGGCAGGCATGCTGAGTACTTACATTCCTTCAGTATTCGCAGTGAAGGGAGAGCTCAACTTGCCAGGAATCCCAAAGAAATAATTAGTGAAACAGGAACAAAGGCTCAACAAAGTACACTTAAGCAGGTTGAAATTAATGGAGAAATAAACAATAGCAACATTTGATTGCAGGGTTTTAAAGGATGTTGTCAGGCGCGTTGCACATGTCTCTGATAAAATAAAAACTTGCACCGTTTGCTACAGTTGGATACCACTCGTTGTTTTGGAAAATGTTGCCTGTCACTCCGCCATTTAAGAAAGGTGTCAGAAGGAAACCAGGGAATTATTGAACACTTAGACTATGCTTTGTTGTAAAGCAAATAAGAAAGGTCACTATGATGAATATAGTGTGTGAACGCCTTGAGATTCGTCAGCCCATCAGCGTATGCCAACACTGGGTTTTAAAGAGTAGGTCGTGCCTGAGAAATTCATTGAATTTATTGAAGGATTTACTAAATTAATTGACTGTGCAATGTCTATGGGTTTTATGTGTACCAACATCCAGGGTATTTCTGATCAATTCCTGCCTAAGAGACTATTAGCTAAATGACACACTGATGGAATTGGAGGCAAACTATTCCCTCGGTCACGGCTCATTTGGGATAAACCAGATGCTAGGAGCAAACGGCAATTAATACGATTGGCAGGCTGTGACTACCGGAGCAAAGAAGGATCTCAACTATTCACTCGAGATACCAAAATTTAGGTGGCGATTAGAAAACCACGAATGTAAAATTGCCAATGGCATAATTTTTTCTTAATTTCAAACATTTTAGATAGAAGCATCGCATTTCAAAGAGATTTTGTCAGCTGAATTGAATGGTCAAAACTGTGACAAGCGGAATACAATGTAATCAATTGTGAGTTCTGAAACATACTCGTGTCGAGAATTCCAATGATCCACAACCAGCCCAACACAGAAATTGTAACTCATCTCACCCCAGAAAGATCGACCCCTTTTTCAGTGACGATTCCCATGTGCTCTAGTTTCCCACCCAGGGGAAGAAACTGTAATTGCCTATTCTCGCTAATCCGAGTCAAAATGGTGCACTTTTAAATGAGATCACCCCACACTCTTATACACTGCAGAGAGGCCCAATTGAGACAACTTTTCATCATTGGGCAACACTTTCATCACAGCAGCCAATCCAGTGGATATTTTATTTCCCACTTCCTGGGCAATTTCGCTTCTACTTACATAAGGAGACCAACACTACGCACACTGCTCCAGACCTGGTCTGATAAAAGCCCTGTAAATTTGTGGATGTGTTACCTTATTCTTGTCCAAGAATGTCCTTTCAGTGTACACCAGCATTGAGCTGGCCTACCCAGTGGCCTTCTTTAGCCCCATGCAAACTTCCTGCTTTCCTTGTTCCAGTATGAGTAAAACCAAGTCCCTGTGAAGATCCATATTAAGGCGTTTCAAAACTTGAAAAATCTCCCGTTTCCTATATTTTCTAACAATCTGTATCAATTCCTTCCTTTCAATATCTTGTTCCCGCTTATTTAACACGTGTCTACCTCTTTGCAGCCAATTTGTGCCCTCCTTACAGTTTACAATTCTCACCCTGTTTTGTCTGTTATCCATAGTGAATGTATTAACCTCCATCAATTCATCGTTAATAAAGGTTGTGCTTAGCAGAGTCACCAGCAGTAATCCCTGCTGCGCTTTACGAGTTCCAGCCAGAGAAGGTGAAAATTCCCCACCTGTTTCACCTCCCTGCCGCTCCCCTGTTACCAATACTCCATCAATAATATCCTGACCGTGTAAAGGCTGACCTTGCGCTTTAAGCTTTACCGTGGCACGACACAGTCCAGGGAGTTTCATTTAGAGAGATGAATGCTGTGAAAAGTTAGCTAAAATGGCAGAGAAGCTCAACAGGGCGAAACTTTTTGCAGACATGTGGTCATATGAACTTCAGTTATAGGTGCTGGGGAAGGCTACTTGTTCCTTGCAGCTTATTTTCCCACGTAATTTAAACATTCCTGTGTTTTTCTTTTTGCCTCAGCCTCACTTCTCATAAATTCCCCACATTTTTAATGTCCTTTGTGCCCAAAACACCAATGAATTTATATTTTGTACATGTTCAATGGCCGATCATCTGCAACTCTCTACGGTGGAGGATTTCAAATATTCATTTGATTGAAGAAATTTGATTGAAGAAATTTCCTCGCATCGTACAACTAAGGTATCGATTATGTAACCATCCGGCACATGTCAGCAAGCAGACATGTTAGTGCCAAATGAAATGTTACAAAATGGAATTAGGAATGATTTGTTAGCAGGAGAGCCAAGTCTGCAGCAGAGGTTAAACACAAAAGTAAACCATCCTCTGGATGAATCGCCAAATCCTATAGGAGGCAATGTCACTGTGGCAGTCCAGAGAAGCTGATTTCTAAAAAAAATGTTTCCTGGAAGCTGATGCTCGCAGATTCAATATGTTTAGGCCGCCTGCTGGGCAACTTTGAAAGTTTTTATCTAATGACTTAATAATACAGTAACAATCCTGACTGAAAAGAGAGACAGACAGAGAGAGAGAGAGAGAGAGAGAGAGAGAGAGTGAGAGAGAGAGAGCGACGGAGAGAAAGATAAAGAGAGACACCGAATATCTTTGTTCTTGTCTCTTAAGTTTATTCTTTCTGATGAATTTTTATTGCCACTCTCAACATTCTGATTTGTACTTTTTTATTTTTGGTAGGATATTGTGAGATTTTTTTGATTTATTCCTTCCTGAATTACTGCCTTGGCATATTCCATTCTTTTTACAAAATCTTCCCTAACCTATTGATCTGCATTTCGTCCTCCTGTTCATTTTCGCCCTTGTACTTAGTGAATGATGCTTGCTTTCATTTATATAGTCCCTCTGATTTATTTATTCATCCTATTGTTTTATGATTAACTACTTGCTTTCTCTTTTATTGGGAGATAGTTGGCCCGACGTCTTTCTCCCTCCCTCTCTCTCTTTCTTTCCCTCTGTATCTCACTCTCTCTCTCTCTCTCTCTCTTTCTCTCTCTCTCCCTCCCTCTCTCTCAATCTCTCCCTCCCTCTCTCTCAAAATATCCGCCTTTCTGTCTGTCTCTCCCTCTCTCTCTTTGTCTATCTGTCTGTCGTTCTGTCTGTCTGTCTCCCTCTCGCTGCCCCTGTTTCGCCGGGTTAACTTTCTAACATACGATTAATTTTGTCGCACTGAATTCCACACAAGCAAAGAAAACACAATGAAAACATTCAACGCGACGACCTCAGCTTTTCCATCGCCGGCAAGATAACTTCCTGTCATTTCTTTCGAGGAAAGATTCCTTTTGCTTTTAACCTGTGGCGTAGATCTGCCTGAGCATCTCACCCACTTCCGGTCCTGATCTCGTTTTGTTAAATTTCATCTTACAAGGATAGGAATCTGCTCGCCTGTGTCTACATGTTTTTAGGGTAACCTAAACCTTGGAGGAAAGGAACAATTTTCAGTCATTTATGAATACATATCGGATATCTTTTTGACACTTAAAGCGTTGTGAATCTTTGGACATTCCTGCCACAGAAAGCAGCAGATTTCTCGGTCACTGAGTGTAAACAGGGCCTGGTTTAATCCAACTTTTGGATGTGATTGGGGTGAAAGGCTTCATGGAAAATGTCAGCGTTTGGAAATAAGTAAATGATTCGATACAAATAATTGAAAGGGGCTGCAAGCTGAGGTGACAAAATAAGCTCCTGATGCGGTATAGTTATGTACTGGTGATAAGATGCTTCAATGTGTTTCACTCTATTCATCTTCTGTGCCTTGTACCCTTATTTTTCACAACCTGTCTCTGTAACGGGAGTGATTACGTCCGTTTCCATTTTTTATTCAACTCTAAAATAATTGGCATGTGAATGATTCCTACTTGAATACGTATTTCCATGTTGGAGACAGGCCGCTCGACCAAGATCAGAGGCAGTTTAAATAATGTGAAATACATTCTGCAGCACAACTAATCTTGGAGCAAATTTAAAGTGAGGAATTGCACGGGTACTACCGGGCGCAATGCTGATCCCGTAGATGGGAAATCCACCATCGCAGTGGTCATAAATCCAGACTTTGAAAAATCACAGAAACAGGTATCATACATCCTTTTAGCGTGGGATAGGGGAAGCACCAATCAGAATATAATTAGATATTTTTGGTAAACATTGTTAAATAGGTAAGGGGAAAAAAAACTGCCAAAATAAAACTAGGCAGTAAGGAGCTGATATTGTGGCAAGGAAAATGCAAATTTGTGCTTATAAACTGGAGTCGATTATTAATTATATAAAGAGAGAATAACGGCGCGAAATATATATTTATACGGAATGAATAGGCATCTAGAATAGTATGTTCCATTAAAACAACCAAAAAAATAGCTTTTAATCAACGTTCCTGTGTGAATAAATGGATAGGATCAAGAAATAGAAATTTAAGTGAATCACATGCAATAAACAGAATGAGAATAAAGGAGAAGACGATGAAAATAATGCACAGCGTTAGGGAAGAATTCGAAAGAAGGAAGGCAAATAAAAGCTTCGAAATTAAATGATGAATGGATAAATGAAAGAAGTAATATAATATCTTAAAGTCAAAATTAACAAAGGGTAAATCAGTGTGTGAACCGAGATAAATAGGATGCATTCGGTGAATATCAGCTCGAAAGCAATGACATAGTCTCTCTCTCTCTCTCTCTCTCTCTCTCTCTCTCCGTCTCCCTCTACCCCTCCATTCTGGTGAGTTTTTAAAGGTATAACTTCATGACAGCTTTCTCATCCACGGGGTAAGCATTGCGTCCTGTCCTACAAAGTAAATACCTCACCGCATTTCCCCCTTTCCCTTCCCGCCTTTCACAGATCCATTGAGTAATCCAATCTCCTGCTGTACTCATCGCATAATCTTTAATCTGCTTAAAACTTTTCTCCCGGATTTTCCTCGGAGCCCCTTCCATTATTTGGTGGTCTCTTGACCTGCCCTTCCCCTGATATTCAAATTTGCCCTGACACACCCTTCCTCTGCACATCTGTCCTCGAAGATAATAATATGGTCAGTAGTTCAGCAGCATTTGCTTACAACATATTCAAATAATTAAGGTACTTTTGCACGTTGACGAGACAGCGTCAGTTGCATGGTCAAACTGCCAGGGATAAGGAGAGTAATAAAAAAAAATACAGCATCCAGGTGAATTACTGAGCAAAGTACATCACATGCACATGGACACCAGAAACCGAAACAACAGTAGCCATTCAGCCCTTATTGTCCATTGCCATTTAAGAAGGCAATTCCAGATCTATTACTAAACTTTAACCTCCTTCAGTGTCAATTTTGTTTCAAAGCGTGCATTTTCCCCAAGGCATTCTGGCACAATACACCTGTTCTTGTTCTTGTTTCATTGCCCAGAACATTCAATATTCTGATGCCAATTGTTCAAGTTGTAAAAAATGTTCACACTGGTTTCCTCGCGGTTTGCAGGCTATTATCCAGAGTGACCCTTCATTTTGATATTCTTATTTTTGTTCCCCCACTGTCAGATTTTGGCCTATTCATTACGCCGAAAAGAATCACCGAGAAGTGTGTGATGAAGATGGAATATACTTCAATGCAATATGACATGTGAGAAAATATATTTAGTAATAGGCATGGGTGACATATGGAAATAAGCATCCAGCAGAGATTGGAACCACAAAAACAGAGTGAGGGAAATAGGGAGAGTTACACGCTGCTGGATGGGTTATTACCACATCCAGTAAAAAGATTTTTGCATAAAAAGGCCACCGTTCAAACGCAATGACATTCCCGTCCTACCGAGTGAAATTGTTCCTCTCGTCCTGACCATATTGTTCACTCACTGAAATGTTAGGTCACCACTATCCCTTTACTCAGCCACTGAAACTCCTCCCCTCCCCGGTTCCTGCCACCCGATTCAATGAAAACCTGTCGCTCCCTTAACCCCGCCTCCACACCCACTGAAACTCTTCCCCTCCCCTCTCCCCTCCTCCAAACCCACTGAATAATTCCACCTACCGTAAGCCCCTCTGGCCACGGAATGCAACTCCGCACCTCGCTGAACTTATTCCACATCTCCTGAGATGCTCCTTCCCCTCAGAGACTTCCCAAAAACTCTTACTCATCCCTTGATTTTATTATTCCCAGCAACTAAGCAGCTGTCCCAATCTTTCAACAACTTGCACATTCTGTGTACCCTGTCATGATCTCCAGGCCCCTTACCCAGCAACTTGATAGATTCACTCTGCTCCTGACCCCCTTTCCCATCCACTGCGCTGTATTTAATGAAGACGAGGGAGGTCTGAGCTGATAGCCGGAGAGCAGGTGTGAGCCCTGCGTCACCGCCTTGAGTGAAGTCCCACTGAATTTAGGGCCACTCACGCACTTAACTTAATTATGTCGGGGTTTCCCCGTGTTCAGGGATTTCAGCGGTGGAAACCAAGCCCACCGAGAGCTGCCGGCCAATCAGTTACTGGCAGCTCCTGGACGGCATAACCACTACGGATACCACAACCAGCTTCGTCCTCTGGTCATCGCTAAATCCCAGGCCAGAGGTGACTGATGGTGGGATAGAAAATGAATTTAACACTCCCATGTATAACTTTGACACGTACAGAATTAATCCTGAACATACAAATCCACCACTGACAAGTATAGATTGAATCTCAAACATTCACACAACACAAGAGACTGACAAATACATATAATCCCATAAGTGACAATCAAATCGTGGAACTAGGATACATCAGAGAGATATATAATGAATATCAAACACCAGGCAAAGAATGAAAATCCAATACACAATGAAATATAGATAACGATTCTGATATCCAAATGCTATTAGTGAAACGACTATCAATATGACGCACGCTTCGAGGGAATTTTTGCTGCAGACTGAAAACGAGGCTCGCACGCAAAACCACTGACATTCAGAATCAGAATGACGCCCCGGACCCTTATCCAGTTGTAAGGAATGATAAAGATCTGATCACACATTGACATTTACACAAAAAACTAGACATGGTTCCAGGAACTGATTGAGATTGGATATAACACAAGCTTACGACAACAAGATAGTGACCGATGCGGAATGAATGAGACACCCGCTTGCAGTACCAGAGAATGGCAGATAGCGAATGAAACCAAGACGTGCTTACAGTAACAGAAACTGACTGATAGAGAAAAATACTTCCACAACTGCAGTGCAAACGGCAGCTTCACAATGCGGACAAAATTCTTAACAATATCGGGAAATGACCGACAGAAATACAATAGAACACATATACACTGCTCCCGAGAGTAACAAATACTGAATAACCAAACACTCACCTATAATTCCGCTGATAATCAATCCAAAATCACCATCTTGCAATACGGGTTAAATAGGCTGCTTTCGCAGTTCAATCTGCGTCATCACGTAGAAAGATCCAAATTCACGGCACCGACTTCGCCCACTAAATACAAGAGCCTGTTCAGCAGGTTTAAGGAATTCGCAAATTGAAATACTGATAGTCTACCCACTCAATTACTACAGAAACAGACCCCTGGTCCTGTAAAATACTGACAGTCTACCCACTCAATTATAATAGTGACAGGTCCCTGGCCCTGTAAAATACTGACAGTCTACCCACTCAAATACTACAGAAACAGACCCCTGGTCCTGTAAAATACTGACAGTCTACCCACTCAATTACTATAGTGACAGGTCCCTGGTCCTGTAAAATACTGACAGTCTACCCACACAATTACTATAGTGACAGGTAACTGGCCCTGTAAATTACTGACAGTCTACCCACTCAATTACTAAAGTGACAGGCCCCTGGTCCTGTTAAATACTGACAGTCTACCCACTCAGTTACTATAGTGACAGGCCCTGGCCCTTTTAAAATATTGGCAGTCTAACGACTCAATTACTACAGTGACAGGTCCCTGGCCCTGTAAAATACTGACATTCTACCCACACAATTACTACAGTGACAGGCCCGTGGTCCTGTAAAATACTGACAGTCTACCCACTCAATTACTACAGTGATAGGCCCTTGGTCCTGTAAAATACTGACAGTCTACCCACTCAATTACTATAGTGACTGGCCCCTGGCCCTGTTAAATACTGACTGTCTACCGACTCAATTACTAAAGTGACAGGCACCTGACCCTGTTACATACTGACAGTCTATCCACTCAATTACTATAGTGAAAGGCCCTAGCCCTGTAAAATATTGGCAGTCTAACCACTCAATTACTACAGTGACAGGCCCTGGCCCTGTAAAATCCTGACAGCCTACCCACTCAATTACTATAGGGACAGGCCCCTGGCCCTGTAAATTACTGACAGCCTACCCACTCAATTACTACATTGACAGGCCCCTGGTCCTGTAAAATACTGACAGCCTACCCACTCAATTACTACAGTGACAGGTCCCTGGTCCTGTAAAATACTGACAGCCTACCCACTCAATTACTATAGTGACAGGCCCCTGGCCCTGTAAAATACAAACAGTCTACCCACTCAATTACTATATAGAAAGGCCCCTGGCCCATTAAAATCCTGACAGCCTACCCACACAATTACTACAGTGACAGGTCCCTGGTCCATTAAAATACTGACAGTCTACACACTCAATTACTATATAGAAAGGCCCATGGCCCTGTAAAATACTGACAGTCTACCCACACAATTTCTATATAGAAAGGCCCCTGGTACTGTAAAATACTGGAAATCCACCCACTGAATTATTATATTCAAAGGCCACCGGTTCTGTAAAATACTGACAGTCTACCCATTTAATTAATATATGGACAGACCCCTGTCCCTGTAAAATACTGACAGTTTGCCACTCAATTATTACATTAACAGCTCCCTGGCCCTGTAAATTACTGAGAGTCTAAACAATCTATTCGTACAGAATTATGTCCCAGGTACTATAAATATTTTGACAATTCCCCTATGCTACTTTTTTTAAAAAAATCGTTCATGGGATATGGGCGTTCTTGGCTGTGCCAGCATTTATTGCCCATCCCTAATTTCCCTCATACAGATGGTATTTAAGAGTCAGCCACATTTCTGTTGGCCTGGATTCAAATATAGTCCGGATGAAGAAAGAACAGCAGGGCCTTCATTAAAGTAAATTAGCTAAGCAGATGTTTTTTTTTCCAACAATTGGCATTGGTTTGATGTTCATCATTAGAGATTTTAATTCTGCTTATTTTTTTAATTGACGATTTTAATTGAATTTGAATTTTGCCACACACCATGGTGAGATTCGAACCCGGATCCCCAAAGAATTATTTTGTGTCTCTGGATTACTCACCCTAGCCCAGTGACAGACCCCCGCCTCTGTCAACATGCTGCCAGTCTATGCATTCTATTGCTATAGTGACAGCCCCCAGGCTAAGTCAACATTCTGACAGTCTCCCCACTCCATTACTAAAGTAACAGGCCCCCAGCTCTGTTAACATATCGACAGTCTCCCCACGATATTACAATTGTTATAGGCGCCCAGCCCTTCAGGCGTAGAGCAAGTAACCACAAATTGTTACTATAGTGTACAGGCCCAGGGTTCTTCATGCATTCTGACATTTTACCCACTCTATTGCTATATTGACAGAATGACAGAACCCCCAGCTCTGTAACCATATCGACAGCCTATGACAGTCTGTGACTATTGTGATAGGCCCCCAGCTCTGTCATAATGCTGAAGTCTACTCACTCTATTACTATATTGATAGAACCCCCCACTCTGTAAACATGCTGACAGCCTGCACACTCAACAACTATAGTGGCAGGCCCCAGGTTCTGTAATAATACTGACTGTCCACCCATTCTATTACAATATAGGTAGAACCCCCCGCTCTGCAAACATGCTGACAGCCTGCACACTCAGTTACTATAGTGACAGGCCCCCGGCTCTGCAATTATAATGACAGTCTACCCGCTCTATTACTTTAATCACAGAACCCCCCACTCTGTAATCATACTAACAGTCTACCCAATCTATTACTATAGAGACAGAACCCCCAGCTCTCTAAACATAATGACAGCCTACCCAGTCTAGCATTGTAGTTACAGGCCACCGGCTCTGTAATCATGCTGACAGACTATTCACTCTATTAAACTAGTGACAGGGTCCCGAACCTCTGTAAACATACAGACAGTCTCCTCATTCTAATACTATAGTGACAAAACCCGGTCTGTAAAGCTGCTGACAGTCTCTCCACTATATTACTGTTGTGACCGGCTGCCGAGCGGGAAATATACTGACAGCTCCAAATCCACTTACAGGCCCCTGGCTCTGTAAACATCCTGATAGTCTCCCCACTCAATTACTCTGGTAACAAGACCCTGGTTCTGTAAACACTGACAGTCTAGATTCTCTCTAACTGCAGTGGTTGGCCCCGGTCCTTCAAGCATGCTGACAACCCAAACAACCTATTCCTACACTGACAGGTGCCCGGGTCTGTAAACATACCGAGAGTCTTCCCAATTTATTACTACAGTGACTGGTCACCAGGTCTGTACATTTTATGTCATTCTCTCCACGATACTAGCTAAGTGAAAGGTCCACGTCTCTATAAAATTACTGACCAACTGCCCACACTATTGTTATAGTGACAGCTCCCAGGCTCTGTAAATATAGAGACAGTTTCCTTACTCCAGTACTATAGCGACAGGCTCCGGGCTAATTCAACATACCAACAGTCTCCCCACTCTCCTAATATAGTAGCAGGCCCACAGCTCTTTAAACATTCATTCTCCTAGCACTATTAATATAGTAACAGGCCATTGGCAATGAAAACATACTGACACATACCCCGTCTATAACTATATTGTGAGGCCACCTGCTCTTTAAACCTGCTGAATGTCTCTCCACTCTACCACGATAGTGAGAGATCCCCGGCTCTGTAAACATTCAGACAGTTCATCACCATATTCGTATGGTGACAGTCCCCCGCCCTTTAAACACACTATTAGTATCGTCACAGTCCTCAGGCTCTGTAACAATACTGACACTCTCCTTAGTGTAAATTATTCTCCTGGCTCTGTGAGGACAGTGACAATCTCTCCGCTCTATTATTATTATTAAGAAAGCCCCCGCTCTCTAAACTTACTGAAGCTTCTGCACTCCATTAATGTGAAGTTAGGCCCTGGCTCTGTAAACATATCCAGAGCCTCCCCTCTATATAATTATTAAAAAAACAGGCGCTGGCTCTCCAAACATGCCCGCAGTCTCCCCAATTATTTACTTTAGTGACAGCGCCTGGCTCTGTAAGCAAACTTAGAGTCTCCGCACTTAATTTCTATATTGACAAGACGCTGGTTCTGTCAAGATTTACTACTTAAGGGACAGAACACGGGTTATGTAATACTAGTGACATTCTAGGCTCTCTATTACTACATTGACAGTGTCCCAGCTCTTTAATCATACAGTGAGGCTTTCTACTCTATGAGTTATCTGACAAGCCCCCAAGTCTATAATCATGCTTACAGTCTCAATTTCGATTGCTATTGTGACAGGCCGCCGAATCTGCAAACAGAAGGAGAATCGGCCCAGGCTTCTACTGCAGTGACAGACGCCTGGCTTTGATAACATACTGACAGAATAACATTATGTACCTTTAGTGATAGGTCCCCTGCTCTGTAAACAAGCAGGCAGAATAACACTGCATTCATATAGCGTCAGGCCCTCGGCTCTGTAAATCAATTAACAGTCTATTCACGCTAATACAACAATCAAAGGCTCTAGGCTTTAAAAACATAGTGACAATCCCCCACCCTATTAGAATTGTGACAGGCCCCCGGCTCTGTCAAATAACTGAAAATCCATGCACTCTATTACAAATAGTGACAGTCCCCTGGCTCTGTAAGCATGCTGGCAGTCTATGCACTATATTAATAAATTGACAGCCCACCGACTCCGTCAACATGCTGACAGTGTATGCCCTGTATTATTACAGTGTCAGACCACCGTCTATGTCGACATATTGACAGACTATGCACACTATTACTATAGTGACAGCCAAACGGCTCTGCCAACATACAGGCAGTGTAGGCACTCTAATAAACTACTGACAGCCCCCCGCCTCTGTCAACATGCTGACAGTCTATGCATTTTAGTGTTATAGTGACAGTCTCCGGGCTCTTTCAAAATGCTGACAGTCTATGCTCTCTCATACTAGAGTGACAGCGCCCAGGCTCTGTCAACATGCTGCCACTCTATGAACTCTTAGTATAGTGACAGACAACTGGATCTGTCGAAATGCTGACAGTCTATGCAATCTAATACAAAAGTGAAAGCCCCCCGGCTATGTCATAATTACAGTGCAAGCACTCTATTACTTTAGTGACAGCCCCCCGCCTCTGTCAACATGCTGACAGTCTATGTGCTATATTACAATAGAGACAGCCCCCTGGCTTTATCAACATGCTGACAGTCTGTGCACTCTATTACTATATTCACAGCCCCCCGGCTCACACAACCTGCTGACAGTCTATGGACACTTTCACTATATTGAAAGCCACCCGGGCAAGTCAAAGTTCTGACCGTCTATGCAGTCTACTAATGTACCGACAGTCCCATGGCTCTGTCAACATATGGACAGTATAGGCACTCTAATAAGATAGTGGCAGACACCAGACTCTGTCAAGATATGGACAGTCTAAGCACTCTAATACTATAGTGACAGACCCCCGGATCTGTCAACAATATACCAGTCTATGCTCTCTGGTACTATAGTGACAGAGCCCCGGCTATGTCAACATGCTGACAGACTATGCTCTCTATTACTATAAGGACAGAACCCCGCCTCTATTGTAATGCTGACAATCTATGCGCTCTATTAATATACTGACAGACCCCCGGCTCTGTCAACAAGATACCAGTCTCTACTCTCTATTGCCATAGTGACAGTCGCCCGGCCCAGTCAACATGCTGACAGTCTATGCACTCTATTAATATAGTGGCAGACACACGGCTCTGTCAACATGCTGACAGTCTATGCATTCAATTGCAATAGTGAAACTCCAACGGCCCGGTCAACATGCTGCCAGTCTACGCACTCTATTATTATAGTCAGTGGCCCGCCGTTCTGTCAAAATGCTGACAGTATGCAATCTAATACTATAGTAAAAGCCCCAGTCTATAGAACAAAGAACAAGAATAAAGAGAAGTAAAGCACAGTAACAGGTCCTTCTGCCCTCCAAGCCTGCGCCAATCATGTTGCCCGTGAACTAAAACATTTGCACTTCCAGTCTCCTTATCCCTCTATTTAAATCCTATACATGTACATGTCAAGTTGCCTCTTATACACCACTGTCGCACCAGCTTCCACCACCTCCTTTGGCAGCGAATTCCAGACACTCACTACCCTCTGCATAAAAAAAACTTGTCCCGCATATCTCCTCTATAGTTTTCTACTCTCACCTTAATTCTATGCCCCCTTGTAATTGACTCTTCCAAGTTGGGAAAAAGCATCTGACTATCTACACTTTCGATGCCACT
This sequence comes from Cetorhinus maximus, assembly GCF_964194155.1. Taxonomy (NCBI): domain Eukaryota; kingdom Metazoa; phylum Chordata; class Chondrichthyes; order Lamniformes; family Cetorhinidae; genus Cetorhinus; species Cetorhinus maximus. Next base: position 339,108 of record NW_027596257.1, on the reverse strand, counting down.
CATAATTTTGTAAACTTCTATCAAGTCGTCCCTTAATCTACGTCGCTCTGGTGAGAACAATCCGAGTTTCTCCAAACACTTCTCACAGCTAATGAACCCCAGACCAGGCAGCATTCTGGTAAACATGCTCTCCACGCTCTCCAACGCCTCTTTATCCTTCTGGTAATGTGGCGACCAGAATTGCACGCAATATTCCAAGTGTGGCCTAACCAAAATTCTATACAGCTGCAGCATGACTTCCCAGCTTTTATATTCAATGCCCCTGCCAATGAAGGCAAGCATGCCATGTGTCCTGAACCTCTAACAGTGCAACACATCCTGAGCACTGACCCTCCGAGAGTGCGGCACTGCCTCAGAACTGACTTTCCAAATGCGTGGCACTCCCTCAGAACTTACCCTCCTACAGTACAGCACTCCCTCCATACTGACTCACCGACAGTGCGGCGCTGCCTCCATACTGGCATTCTGACAGTTTGGCGCTCCCTCCGTACTGACCCTCCAGCAATGCAGTGCTCCCTCAGCACTGACCGTCCGACAGTGCAGCGCTATCTCAGCCCTGATCCTCCGACAGTGCGACACTTTTACAGTACTGATCCTCTGTCAGTATGGCACTCCTTCAATAATAATCCACTGACAGTGCGGCACACCCCAACTATATACGCTCCAACAGTACGCACTCTCTGACGGGTTATTAAACTAAATAATGATTAAATGTATCAATGAAAATAAATGAAAACAATTAATGCAATGTTAATAACAGATTAAGAGTAACTAATTGTTTCTGCTGTTGATAAACATTTGAGATTACTTTATAAAAACAAATCTTAAAGGTGGACCTTTTAATTATAAAGAAGATGCACAAATCATAAAGCATTGATATTAAATCATCATTAGGTATACTAGAAGTGGAAAAAGATTATTGAATAATGGGATTTTTATGTATAATATTTTGTTACATTTGATTAATAATTAGTCCAATAATGTATAATATATGTTTAGAAATTAATCGATAATTAGATGTTCAATTTTTAATGAATATTTTGACTTTTAAATTCTTAATTTAATGTAATAAATTGGATGACAATTCATAATATGCTGTTGGAATTAATTAATAATTAGGTGTATTATTTGATAATACATGTTTAACTTAATTAATATTTAGACCAATAATAAATAATATGCTAATGATAAAGTTAACAATTGGATGCATTAACGCATAATATGTTGTAGTTTATTAATAATTCAACATATTAATTAAAAATATATTGTTGAAATTGATTAATAGCTATACCTACGAACAGATCGATTAAGAGCAGGAGTGGGCGACTATGCCCCTCGAACCACTCCGCCATTCAATAAGAACACGTCTGATCTGGAATATTCCTCAACCCCACATGCCCACAGCACCTCAATAACCTTTCGCAACCTTGTTAAGCGAGATTCTATCTCGCTTGGTCTTAAATATATTCAAAGGCTGTGCTCCCACAACATTCTGTGGAAGACAGTTCCAAAGACCCCCGACGCTCTCTGTCAAAATGCTCTACCACATCTCTGAATGAATTGTGAATGTTGAGATGTTTGCACTGTTTATTCTGATCATAATTTGAATACAGCATGATCCGCAGCTGGGAAATAAGGCTGCTGGTGTTCATGGTGCATTACTGAGGGAGTGCACCATTGTTGGAGGGTCATTGATGAAGGCGAACCTCCCTGTTGGATGGTGAGTGCTAAGGGCGTGCTGCACTGCCGGAGGGTGAGTAATGAGGTTCTGCCGTACAATTGGAGGGTCAGTACTAAGAGTTTGCCGCAGCAGCGGAGGGTCAGTACAAACGGAGTGCAACACTGTCGGACGGTCAGTACTGAGGGAGAGCTGCACTGTGGGAGGGTCACGACTGATGGAGTGTCGCACTGTCACAGGGTCAGTTCTGAGGAAGCACCCCAATGTCGGATGGTCAGCTCTGAGGTAGAGCCGCACTTTCTGAAGGTCTGTACTGAGGGACAGCTGCACCGTCGGATGTTCAGTACAGAAAAAGCGCCTCAGTGTCGAATGGTCTGCTTTGGAGAAGCAAAGCACTGTTGCAGGGTCAGTACTGAGGGAGCGCCTCACTGCCGTTGGCTCAGTTCTGAGCGATTGTCGCACTGTCGGAGAGTCAGAACTGAAGTAGTTCCACACGCTTGGTGAGTCCGACTTGAAGGTGTGCTGCATTATCGGATAGTCAGCACAGAGGGCCGGCCGCACCTTCAACGTGTCAGTATTCAGGGGTCGACTGACTGCCACAGGCTCAAGATTCAGGAAGCGCCGCACTGTCGGAGGGTCAGTGCTGAGAGAGTGCTGCACTGTCAGAACATCATTACTGAGGGAGTAATGCGCTGTCGCCTGGTCATTACTTAGTGTCTGGTTCCTTGTAGGAGAACCACTTACTAAGGGTGTACCTCTCTGACTGAGGGAGCGCTGCACATTCGGAAGGTTATTACTGAGGAAGCACCTCGCTGTCCGATGGTCAGTAATGAGGAAGTGTCGCTCTGTCGGAGGGTCAGTTCTGAGGGACTGCCACAATGTCAGAGTTTCAGTTTTTAGGAAGTGCCACACTGTCAGAGGATCATTACTGTGGAGCAACAAACTATCGGAGGTTCAGTACTGGGGTATCACTGCACTTTTGCAGGGTATGTGCCACAGGAGTCCCGCTTTGTGGAGGGTCAGTACTGAGTGATTGTGTCACTGTCAGATGATCACTAATGAGGGAGCGTCGCACAGTTTGTTGGGCAGTTCCGAGGGAGCGCCGCACTGTCAGAGGGCCAGTACAGAGGGAGTGTCGCAGAGCCGGACGGTCAGTGCAGACTAAGTGCATTACTGTCAGATGGGATGTCCTGAGGAAGTGCCACGCTGTCGGATGGTCTTTATTGAGAGGATGCAAAACTGTCGGAGGCTCAGTGCTGATGTAGTGCCAACCTTTCGGAGGGTCAATAATGTGGGAGTGCCGCCCTGTCCGAGGGTCAGTGTTCAGGGCGTACTGAGCCTTCAGACATCAGTACTGAGGGTGTGCTGCACTGTCCGAGTAACTTCACAGAAGGATCCACACACTGCTGAATGGTAATTACTGAAGGAGCACCGCAATGTTGATGTATCTAATTTGATGATGTACCGCAATGTCAGGGAGTCAGCACAGAGGGAGTGCCACACTGTCGGAGTTGAAGAACTGCGGTAGCCCCGCACTAAGTGGGATCGGTATTGGCAGCAATTCTAACATGCAGAAATAACCTTTTGGCCATGTATTGAGATCACAGAATTGTATGCTCCGTAGGGACATAAGCTTAAAATTAGATTTAGGCCATTCAGGATTAATGTCAGGAAGCAGACAGAAAGACACAAGCCAGTCGGACGTTGTTTGATGTGTCAATTGCGAAAGTCAAGTCATAAATTAATGAGTCTGCGTTATGTAAGAATATTAAAGTTTCTGTGTGCCAGCTGGGACACTGTTGTAATAACACAGATGTGCTGTAAACTCCCTGAGTCTTGGAACAAGGCTAAGGGAATGTTTTACCTTCTCCTGTTCTCATGTTTGAAACAGCTCTCTGTTCCCTTGCTCCTGTTTGTATATGTTCCTGGGTGTGTGGTATCTCAGAGATCTTACCGGCGGCTCTGTTGCATACAATTGCTTGCCAAACACATTAACGTCATTAATCTATATAGGCTGACATTTTCTTGTTCCTGAAACACGGTGTGCTGATTCAAATCTGCTCGGCACAGAGCATCTCTCCATCAAGCTACCTCGGTATTGACAATGCCCCCATAATGTTGGCGGAGGGTGAACTGGAAAACTACCCAGCACCCTGGAGTTAGCTCACTGAACAAGAACATTAGAAATGGGGGCAGGAGGAGGTTAATTTCACCCTGTACAGTTAAATTTGCTTTGATAAATTAGATTTCACTAAATTTAGCAGTAGGATTACTGGAACCTGAATTAAACCGTGAAAATGACTTAGCTCAACAGAGACAGTACCATCAGGCAGAGTCTGAGATACTGAATTTACGAATAATACTGACGTTTATTGAACAGATTCAAAATAAAACTACAATGCCCTTATAAAACATTCAAAGATTCATCGACCAACTTGCAGAATTATTTATAATCTATGAAACATCTAATAAGAGGAGACAAAAAGAATAGTGTATTTTTCAAAGTAATGCTGCCAGACTCACACTAGAAGCGTTAACACATTGATGATAATGATCTGGTGGAACTCAGTACCAATCAGTCAAAATGGTGACAAGGTGTCCATCATTCTGCGTCACGCTCGAGAATCGGCCTGTTCATCCAGATGAATACCCAGGGCAGGAAGTGACACCCGAGTAGTCACCATTCTCGAATCGAGGGACAGCCGAATGTGAGGTCAATTTGCTATCCGGCTTGGTGATGCGACCAAGCTTGGGCACAGAACACTCCGTCCCTCATTAATTGATTAATATAGATTGTAAATTTGGTGAGATTGTGGATTGATGAAAATTACTGGGGGCCAGGCGAAGGACAAGTGGTGGGGGGGGGGGGGGGGGGGGGGGGGGGGGGGGGGGGTGGTGTGTGTGTGAGATTTAAAATCAATACGTCGCTACTAATCCAGAGAGTTTGACATGAAATTGCATCCCGGAGGTTTGATAATTTTAATTTAAATTAATTTTGTGTACAAACGGTGCAGTTATAGCACGAAGCAAGATACAAATTAAAGATCTCTCTAAAATATCACCATCAAACAATCCCAGGACAGCTGCAGCATGAGGGTTGGATTCAGATTAAATCTCCCTCTACACTGCCCCCATCAAACACTCCCAGGACAGGTACAGCACGGGATTAGATACAGAGCAAAGCTCCCTCAACTCTGTCCCTATCAAACACTACCAGGATATATACAACACGGGATAAGATACAGAGTGAAGCTCCTCGAGTAGGTTGCCCTCCCCGCTGGCCCTCCCTGGCTTTTTATCCTTTCACTGGTGATCATGCTTCTCTCGGTTTCGCCCGATGAGTCCGTGGTCTCCCCGGCACTCATCTGCTCATCATCGCATTCCGAACGCCTCTGTTCACTGATTATTAGAGATTCAGCCATGGTTATTGTTTACATTTTAAAGTTGAATAATTCAATGAAAATGATACATTATTTATTGAGTATTCGGTCATTAGCATGTTGAAAATGTCAGGTTAGATGAACTGAATGTGATTATTTAAATGCTATTTGATATTCTAAATAAAAATTTAAGGACGTTAAACTTTATTTTACTAAATATTGTTACTAACATCCAATGGCATGTTTAAGTGGCATATGGTTTTTAAATCACATAATTAGTAATTTGCAGAGAGAGAAAGCCAGTGAGCCAAGCAATGAGGAATATAAATGTATAAGAGCGAGAGACAACAACCCAGTGTGCAAATACCGGGGGAATGAAATTAATAAATTAGAGAGGGCGAGAGAGCAAACCAATGTGCAAATAGAGGAGGTATACAATTAACAAATGAGAGAGTGAGAGAGGGAGTAACCCAGTGTGAAAATCGAGGAATGTAATGAACAAATTAAAGAAAGTGCAATACAGAGTGCCAATAGAGGAGGAATGAAATTAATAAATAAGAGAGACAGAGCAGCAAACTGTGCAAATGGAGGAGGAATGTAATTAATCAGTTAGAGAACGAGAGACAGAGAGGAACCCAGTGTGCAAAAAAGGAAAAATGTAATTGATTAATTAGAGAGAGAGAGAGAGAGAGAGAGCAAGAGAGAGAAACCCAGTGTGCAAATAGAGGAGAAATGCAATAACTAAACTAGAGACAGAGAGAGAAAGAGGACAGCCAGTGCGAAAGTGGATGACGAATTAAACTAATTAATTGGAGGTAGGGTAACCCAGTGTGCAAATAGAGCAGGAGCATGATTACCAAATTAGAAATGGAGAGAGCAACACAGTGTGAATATAGATGAGAAATGTAATTAATACATGAGCGAGAGAGAGAGAGAGAGAGAGAGAGAGAGATAGAGAGGAAGCCAAAGTGCAAATAGTGGAGGAGTGTAAAAAGTAAGCGTGAGATAGAGAGAGAGAGAGAAAGAGCAATCCAGTGGGCACAATGCGGCGGAATGGCATTAATAAATGAATGATAGAAAGCAACCCAGTGTGTAAATAGAGGAGGACTGTAAATAATTTTTAGAGAGAGAGAGAGGGAGAGAGAGAGAGAGAGAAATCCATTATGCAAAAAATAGGAGGAATTAAATTAAAGAACTATGGAGAGAGAAAGAGAGCAGCCCAGAGCCACTACTGTGGGAGCACCTCACTGTCGGAGATTAAGTACAGACTGAGCGCTGCACTGACGGAGGGTTAGCACTGAGGATGCACATTGCTGTCTGATGGTCAGTAATGAGGAAGTGCCTCTCTGTCGGAGGGTCAGTTCTGAGGGAATGCCACACAGTCAGAATTTCAGTTATGAGAAAGTGCCACACTTTCAGATGGTCAGTACTGGGGAGCAACAAACTAGCGGAGGGTCAGTACTGGGGGATTACTGGACTTTAGCAGGGTAAGTCTGCAGGAGTGCCGCAAATTCACAGGGGGAGTACTGAGCGAGTGCCGCCTTGGCAGAGGGCCAGTACTGAGGGAGCGTGGCACTGACAGCGAATGAGTAATTAGGGTGCATCACGCAGTTGGAGGGTCAGTTTCTAGGGAGCGGCGCACTGTCAGAGGGCCAGTACAGAGGAAGTGCCGCACAACCGATGGGTCAGTGCTGACGAAGTGCATTAATGTCAGATGGGATATGCTGAGGAAGTGCCACACTGTCGGATGTTCTGTATGGAGAGGGTACCGCACTGTCGGAGGCTTAGTGCTGATGGATTGACCTCACTGTCGGTGGGCCATTACTGAGGGAGTGTCGCCCTGTCCGAGGGTCAGTATTCAGGGCGTACCGCGCTTTCAGAGATTCAGTAGAGAGGGAGTGCTGCACTGTCCGAGTAACAGCACTCAAGGAGCGCCACACTGCTGGATAGTCAGGGCTAAGGGAGCGCCCAATGTCGGCGTATCTAATTTGAGGAAGTACTGCACTGTCAGAGAGTCAGTACAGTGGGAGTGCTGCACTGTCGGAGTGGCAGCAGTGAGGGAGCCCCGCACAAAGGGCGATCTGCTTTGGCAGCAATTCTTACATGCAGTAATAACCTGTTGGCCATGTATTGGGATCACGGAATTGTCTGCTCCGTAATGACATAAGCTTAAAATTTGATTTGAGCCATTGAGGGTTAATGTGAGGAAGCAGACAGAAAGACACAAGCTGTAGGACGTTGTCTGATGTTCCAATTCCGAAAGTCAAAAAATGAATTGAAGGATCTGTGTTACATAAGGATATTAAAGGTTCTGTGTGCCAGCTGGGTTACTGTTGTAATAACACAGATGTGCTGTAGACTCACTGAATCTTGGAACAAGGCTAAGGGAATGTTTTACCTTCTCCTGTTCTCATATTTGAAACAGCTCTCTGTTGCCTTGCTCCTGTTTATACATGTTTCTGGATGTGTGGTATCTGAGAGATCTTATCTCCACCTCTGTTGTAAACAATTGCTGCCAAATACAATAACGTCACAAATATATATAGGCTGACATTTTCTTGTTCCTGAAACACGGTGTGCAGATTCAACTCTGCTCGGCATAGAGCCTCTCTCCATCAGGCTATCTCAGTATTGACAATGCCCCATAGTGTGGGCGGAGGTGAGCTGAAAAACTACCCAGCACCCAGGAGTTAGCTCACTGAACAAGAAAATTAGCAATAGCGGTAGGAGGAGGTTAATTTCACCCTGTACTATTGAAAGGGGCCGTTTGCTTTGATCAATTAGATTTCAATTAATTTAGCAGTCTGATCACTGGAACCTGAATTAAACCTTCAAAATGACTTAGCACAACAGAGACAGAACCATCAAGCAGAGTCTCACATACTGAATTAACGAATAATACAGTCGTTTATTGAACAGAAGCACAATCAAAATACAATGCCCTTATAAGACAATCAAAGATTCATCAACCAACTTGCAGAATTATTTATAATCTATGAAATATCCAATAAGGGGAGACAAAAAGAAAAGCGTATTTTTCAAAGTATTGCTGTCAGGCTCACACTTGAAACGTTAACACATTGGTGTTAATGATCTGGAGGAGCTCAACACCAATCAGTCAAAATGGTGACAATGTGTCCATCTTTCTGCATCACGCTCGAGAATCATCCACATGAATACCCACGGCATAAAGTGACAACCCCGAGTAGACGTCATTCTCGAATCGAGGGACAGCCGAATGTGTGTTCAATTTGCTATCCAGCTTGGTGATGCGATCAAGCTTGGGCACAGAACACTCCGTCCCCTCATTAATTCATTAATATAGATTGTAAATTTGGTGAGAATGGGGATTGATGAAGATTACTGGGGGCCAGGAAATGGACAAATGGGGGAGTGTGAGTGAGATTTATAATCAGTCCGTCAAATGGCTACTAATCCAGAGAGTATGACTTCAAATTGCTTCCCTCAAGTTTGCGTATTTTAATTTAAATTAAGTCTGTGGACAAACAGGACAGTTATAGCACGAAGCTAGATACAAAATAGAGATCTCTCTCAAATGTCACCATCAAACAATCCCAGGACAGGTGCTGCATGAGCGTTAGATGCAGATTAAATCTCCCTCTACACTGTACCCTTTAAGCATTCCCAGGACAGGTACAGCACTGGGTTAGATAGAGAGTTAATCTCCCTCTACACTGCTTCCAGCAAACGCTCCCAGGACAGGTGGAGCACGGGGGTTAGATAGAGAGTAAAGCTTCTCTACACTCTCCCCATCAAACAATCCCAGGACAGGTACATCACGGGGGTGAGATAAAGACAAAAGCTCCCTCTACATTATCCCCATGAAACACTCCAAGAAAGGTACAGCCCGGGGTTCGACATAGAGTAAAGCTCCCGATGCACTGTCCCCAACAAACATTCCAAAGTCATGTACAGCACGGGTTTAAGATAAAGAGTAAAGCTCCCTTTGCACTGTCCCCATCAAACACTCCAAGGAGAGGTAAAACATGATGTTAGATACAGAGTGAAGCTCCCTCGATTTGCCAGCCCTCCCCGCTCGCTCTCCCAGGCCTCATGTCCTTTCACTGGTGTTTGTACTTGTCTCGGTTTCGCCCGGTGAGGCCGTGGGCTCCCCTGCGCTCATCTGCTCATTCCGAATGCCATTTTTACTGATTATTAGAGATTTACCCATGGTCACTGTTTACAGCTTAAAGTTGAATAATTCAATGAATGCGATTCATTATTTATTCAAGATTCGGTCATTAAAATGTTGCAAATGTAAGTTTATATTAACTGAATGTGATTATTTAAATGCTATTTGATATTCTAAATACAGATTTAAGTACTTTAAACTTTATTTTACTAAATATTGTTAATAACAGCCAAGGGCATGTTTAAGTGGCATATGGTTTTTAAATTACATAATTAATAAATTGCAGAGATAAAAAGCCATTGAGCAAATCAATGAGGAATATAAATGTATAAGAGAGGGAGCGAGAGAAAACAACCTAGTGTGCAAATATAGGGGGAATGTAATTAATCAATTCGAGAGCGAGAGAGCAACCCAGTGTGCAAATAGAGGAGGAATACAATTAATAAATGAGAGAGTGAAAGAGAGAGTAACCCAGTGTGAAAATCAGGAATGTAATGAACATATTAAAGAGAGAGAGAGAGCAACGCAGAGTGCCAATACACGAGGACTGTAATTATTAAATTAGAGAGACAGAGCAGCACAATGTTGCAAATGGAGGAGGAATGTAATTAATCAGTTAGAGAATGAGAGACAGAGAGGAACCCAGTGTGAAAATAGAGGAGGTAAGTAATTGTTTAATTAGAGAGAGAGAGCGAGAGAGAGAGAAAGAGAGAGAGAGAGAAAGAGAGCAGCCCAGTGCGAAAGTGGAAGAGGAATGAAACTAATGAATAGGAGATAGGCAAATAGATGTGGAGCGTGATTACCAATTTAGAGAGGGATGGAGCAACACAGTGCACTTAGAGGAGGACTGTAATTAGTAAGAGAGAGATAGAGAGAGAGAAAGAAAGAGCAATGCACTGTGCACATCGAGGCGGAATGTCTTTAATAAATGAGAGAGATGAACAACCCAGTGTGCAAATAGAGGAGGAATGTGATTACTAAATTAGAGAGAGAGGGAGAGAGAGAGAGAGAGAGAGGGAGAGAGAGAAAGAGAGCAGCCCCGTGCGAAAGTGGAAGAGGAATGAAACTAATGAATTGGAGATAGGCTAACCCAGTGTGCAAATAGATGAGGAGCTTGATTACCAATTTAGAGAGGGATAGAGCAACACAGTGCACTTCGAGGAAGACTGTAATTAGTAAGAAAGAGATAGAGAGAGAGAAAGAAAGAGCAATGCACTGTGCACATCGAGGCGGAATGTCTTTAATAAATGAGAGAGATAAACAACCCATTGTGCAAATACAGGAGGAATGTGATTAATAAGTTAGAGAGAGAGAGAGAGAGCGAGAGAGGGAGAGAGAGAGCGATATCCTGTATGCAAAAAAGGAGGAATGAAATTAAAGAATTATGGAGAAAGAGCGAGCAGCCCAGTGTGCAAATAATGCAGGGATGCAATTTAAAAATAGATATAGAGAGAGAGCAACACAGTGCTAAAATATAACACGAATATAATTAGTCAATTAGAGAGGGGGATACAGAGAAAACCAGCGTGCAAATAGAGGAGGAACGTAATTAATCAATGAACTAGCGAGCCCAGTCTGCAAATAGAGGATGAATGTAATCGTTTAAAGATAGATAGGACAACCCAGTGTGCCAATAGAGAAGGAATGTAATTAATAAATTAGAGAGAGAGAGAGCAACCCAGTGTGCAAGGAATGTATTTTGTACATTAGAGAGAGAGCAAGCTATTGTGCAAATGGAGGAGGAATGTGATTAGTACATTAGAGAGAGCGAGAGACAGCAACCCATTTTACAAATAGAGGAGCAATGTAATTAATGAACGATATGTAGCAACCCAGAGCCCAAAGAGAGGATGAATGAAATTAATGAATTAGAGAAAGAGAGTAACTCGCTGCGAAAATAGAGGAGGGATCTAACTAAAAATTTAGAGTGATAGAGAAACCTAGTGTGCAAAGAGAGGAGGACTGTAATTCATATATGAGAGAGAGAGAGGGCAACCCAGTGTGCAAAAACATGAGGAGTTCAGTTCATTAATGAGTGGGAGAGGGATCGAGAGCAAGCATATTAACGGAGAGGGGAGTCATAGGGTCACTGAAGTCTTCAGCACCGAAAAAGGCCATTCGGTCCATCGAGCCTGTCCCGGTCAAACTATTACCTAAATATGCTAATCCCATTTTCCAGCACTGACATTGCAAGTGCACATCCAAATACATCTTACATGTGCTGAGGGTTTCTGACTCTTTCACCCTTTCAGGCTTTGAGTTCCAGATTTCCACATCTTTCTGGGTGAAAAAAAAAATTTTCTTCACATACCCTCTAACCCTCCAAGGGGAAATCCGAGGGGAAAAGTTGCTTCCTCTCTACACTATCTATGCCCCTGAGAATATTATACACCTAAATCTACCAAGCCAACACCCCTCCACCCACCCCCACCCCCCCCCACCCCCCCATACCAACCCCCCCACCCCACCAACCCCCCCACCCCCCACCACCACCACCCCCCCAACCCCCACCCCACCATCCCACCCCCCCCACCCCCCCCCCCCCCCCACCACCACACCACCCCACCCACTCCAGTACTCCAGTAACTCTCCTGTAGCCTGAGAAGTATTGAAATTTATTACCAGCGCCCCTGACAACTCCTCCCTTGCCTCACGCAACTGCCTGGAATAAATTTCATCCGAGCGTGGAGATTTATCTACTAGAAGCCTGCCAGACCACTTTCAACCTCCTTCATTTCAATGCTAATTTCATTAATTATATCACTGCACTTCTTCTTGATTTCCATACCCATGTCGATCCTCTCACTTGTGGACACCGACACAAAGTACTCACTTAAAACCCGACTTACGTCTTCCGGCTCCACACACAAATTACCACTATGATCCTTAATAGGCCCGCCTCTTTCCCTAGTTATCGTCTTACTCTTAATGCAATTTTGAATTAACTTCGTATTTTCCTTTATTTTACCAGCCAATGTTTTCTCAGGCCACCTTTATGCTCTCCTAATTTTCTTTTTAAGTGCCCCCTCTACATGCCCTATTCTCCTCTAGGGCTTCCGCTGCTTTGAGCCCTTTCTATCTGGCATAAGCCTCCCCTTATCTCTTTATCCAATCCAGTATATCCCTTGACATAGAGGTTTCCCTGGATTTGTTGGTTCAACTCTTTGTCTTTCTTGCAATACGTTTGCCGTGTACTCTTCCTATTTCCCTATTGAATGACCCCCACTGCTCTGACGCAGATTGGCCAAATCATATCTGATCTTATTAAAATCGGCCTTCCCCCAATTTCGAACTCTGATTCCTGAACTTCTCCTTTTCCATAACAACCTTGAATCTCATGGTGTTATGATCATTATTTGCAAAATATTCCCCACTGATACCTCTCTTAATTGACCGGCTTCATTCCATAATATTAAATCCAGAGCCGCTCCGTCTCTTGTAGGACCCTCTGCGTGCTGGCTTAAAATTTCTCTTGGATGCATTTGAAGAATTCTACTAACTATAATCCTATCACACCATGATCAAACCAGCTAATGTTGGTGAATTTAAAAATCCCTTAATAGTATTGCCCTATTATTTTTACCCTTCTCTGAAATATGCCTAAACATCTGCTGTTCTATCTGGCTATTTGGCGGCATATGGGACACTCCCAGCAATGTTATTTCTCCTTTCTTGTTATTCAGTTCTACCTATATAGCATCTCTTGAGGAGCCATCTAAGGTGCCATCAATCCTTACTGCTGTAATTGATTCCTTGTTCAATATTGCGAATATACCTCCTCATTTACCTCCTTCCCTGTCTCGCCTGAAGTCCCGATATCCTGGAACATTGAGCTGCTAATACTGGCTCTCTCTCAACCATGTGTCTGTGCAGCAATGACTTCATAATTCCAGGTGTTTATTTGTGCCCTCAACTCATGTGCCTAATTCGTCAGTCTCCATGCATTGACATATATACTGTCCAACCCTACCAAACCCCCTTGTGCCTTAACTGGTCCATAATTCCTATGCCTTCCACACTCACTTGCCCTCTCTTCTAATTTTTGTAGTGCTTCTCCCCCTGCTGAACCTATGATCCCATCCCCCTGCCAATTTAGTTTAAATTCCACCCAGACGACGAATGCAATTGATAAATTAGGAAGAGAGACTACGCAGACCCCAGGGCAAATGGGGTTGAAATATAACATAGATAATAATGAGAGAGCAATCCAGTGTGGAAGTAGAGAGCGAATGCAAGTAATTAATCACAGAGAGAGCAACCTAGTATCCAAATACAGGTTGAATGCTTTTAAATAAATAAAGCGGAATAGAGAACAATGCCGTGTGGAAATAGATAACGAATTCAGTTTATAAATTGGTGAGAGAGATGGCAACCCAGTGTGCAAATAGAGGAGAAATTCAATTAATATGACCCCATGGGTTGTCCAGAATGGCTTACTCGCCTCATTATTGGTCAGTACTGAGGGGGCACTGCACTGTGAGTTCGTGATTGCTTAGGAGGTGATGAAATGCCTGAGGTTTAACAATGAGGGAGCGCCACAATGTCTGAGGGTCGGCACTGAGGAGGTGCCGCAATGTCGGAAGGTCAGTACCGAGCGTGTGCTGCACTGTTGCGGGGTCACTACTGAGGGGGCGCGGCACTGTCAGTGGACAGTAATGGGTGAGTGTCGGACTGTCAGAGGATCACTGCTGTGGGACTGGTGCACTGTCAAAGAGTAAGTCCAGAATTACTCCTGGACTGTCGGATGGTATGTATTGAGGGAGTTCTCTACTGTCGGCTGAATATACTGAAGCAGTGATCGTAACATGGAGACATAATCGGTTGCCCTTCTATGGAGATCATTGAGTGACCTGCTCCCGACGGAAACATGCTTCAGCTTAGTATTGGGCCATTTAGGGATAAAGTCAGCAATCACAGAATCAAACACTAAACAGTGGAAAGCTGTTTGTTGTGTCAATTGGGAAAGTCAAGGCACAGATTGATGGGTTTCTGTTGCGTAAGTTTATTACATACTCTGGGTGAAAGCTGTTTCACTGTTGCAATAATACACGTGAAGGCAGCGGTAGGCAGCCTGAACCCTGGAACAAGGCTAAGGGAAAGTATCACCTTCTCCTGTTCTTACATTACAAACAGCTCTCTGTCCCCTTGTTCCAGTTTGTACATTTTCCTGGGTTTGTGGTTTCTGAGAGATCTTTTCTCCACCTCTGTTGTGAACAGTTTGCTGCCAAACACAGTGCCAGACAACTTTTCAAGCAGCTGTCATTTTCTTGTTTCTGTCATATGACGTGCAGCATTCAAATCTGCTCAGCACAGAGCCTGTCTCCATCACACAACCTCAGGATGGACAATGGCCGAATAGTATGGGGTGGGAGGAGCTGAAAATCTACCGTGCACCCTGGCGTTAGCTCACTCAACCGGCCATTGAAGAACATTAAAAAATAAGAACAAAAGGAATTTAATCTCACCCTGTACTTTTTAACAGGGTTGTATGTTTTTATAAACTTAGACTTGAATTAATTTAGCAGTGAAGAGGCTTATTACTGGAACCAGAATTAATCCTTCAAACTGATTTATTCCAACAGTGACAGAAGCATCAGACAGAGGTTCAGACACTGTATTAACGAATAATACTGACGTTTACTGAACAGAAGGAAAATCAAACAACAACGCAATTATCAAACAATGAAAGTTTCATCAATCAACTTTGATAATTATTCATAACACTTCAAGTAACTGATAAGAGTGGACAAAGGGAAAAGTATATTTATCACCGAACCCCTACAGGACTCACATTCGAATTTCTAACGCTTTGATGTTAATGACTTGGAGGAGTTCACTACCAATCGGAGAAAATGGCGACAACGTGTCCATCATTCTGCAGCACGCCTTGAGCCGCCATCTCTTAATGATGAAGCAGAGCGACCGCAGGGAAGGGAAGGGAAGGAACCAATTCCTGCTCTCCGGATCCAACTACTAGGTGGCACGCCCTGTCCCATGTGTCCGAAGCTCCGCATCTCGAGATTCGGCCTGTTCATCCACATGAAGACCCACGGCAGGAAGTGACCAGCCCAACGAGAAATCATCCTGAACTCGAGAGACAGCCGAAGATGAGGACAATTTACTATCCAGGTTGGTATTGTGACCAAGCTTGGACATAAAACACTCAGTCCCTTCATTAAGTCATTGGTATCGATTGGGAACTTGATGATAATGGTAATTGATGAAGATTATTGGGAGGCGATGGACAATGCGGGGGTTGGGAGTGAGATGCAAAGCCAGTACGTCACAGGGCTACTACTCCAGGGAGTGTGACTTCCAATTGCATTACTGAAGTTTAAGAATTTGAATTTAAAAACAAGTCTGTTCATAAATGAGAGAGTTAAATTAAAGCGTTATTGACTGTGTAAAGCTCCATCTACGCACTCCCCATCAAACATTCCCAGGATAGGCACAGCACTCGGTTATACACCGAGCACAAAGCTCCCTCTTCACCGTCCCCATCAAACACTCCCAGGAAATTTACAGCCCGGGGTTAGATAGAGAGTAAAACTTTTTCCTTACCGTCCCCATAAAACACTCCCAGGACAGGTGCAGCACGGTGTTAGTCACTGAGAAAAACTTATTCTACGCTGTCTGCATACAAAAACCCCAGGGCAGGTACAGAACGGGGTTAGATACAGAGACAATCTCCCTCTACACTGTCCCCATCAAACAGACGCAGGACAGATAAAGCACGGGGTTAGATACAGAGTAAAGTTTCCTCTTCACTGCCGCCATCGAACGCTCTCAGTGCATGCACAGTCCTTGGTTAGATACATGGTAAAGCTCCCTCTACACTTTCCCTAACAAACACTCCCAGGACAGGAACAGCACTGGTATATATACAAAGTGAAGCTCCCTCTACACTGTCCAAAACAAGCCTCACAGGGCAGGTGCAGTATGGTCTTCGAAAAAGAGTGAAGCTAGCTCTACATTGTCCCCATCAGAAACTCCCAGTACAGGTACAGCACGGGGTTAGATACAGAGTAAAGCTCCCGCATAACTGTCCTCATCAAACACCCCCAGGACAAGTACAGCACGGGGTTAGATACAGAGCAAAGGTCCCTCTACACTGTCCCCATCAAACACTCCCAGAACAGGTACAGCACGGGGTTAGATACAGAGTAAATCTCCATCCACAGTGTCCCCATGAAAACTCACAGGGCAGGTGCAGTATGGGGTTCTTTGCAGAGTGAATCTCCCTTTAGTTGCCAACCCTACCCGCTGACACCTGTTTAAGTGGAAAATGATTTTTAAATCAGATGATTTAAAGCTGTACTAATTCTGGTTATCTTAGGCAAAAAGTAATTTTCATAATTCATATTATCTTTCCGAAGACTTCCTGTTCATTTTTTGCTGTATTTTACTTTCTGTGCATTCAACTTGAGGATTCCTTTCTCTTTAGTTTAAATTCTGTTGAAAGGAGTGAATTTGGCCGATCGTGTTTCATTGTGATCAGATAGTTCTTGTTCTTTTAGCAGGATATTTATTACTCTGCAGTCCGTCGTTCACATTATAAAGCAATACAAGTTGTCATTCTATCTCTTGCTGTTCATTACTTTTTTTTGCATTCCTTCCTGAGACCCATCCCCGTTCCCTGTTCATCAGCTGTTTTATAGCTAACGACGGCATCTTTTCCTTACGTACACCTTTGTCAATGCACCTTCCAAGAAGATTCTGATACGCTGCCTAGCATATGTATGAAAAGTCCGAAGGTTCTTGAGGGTGTCTGAGATAATTTTCCCTCTGACAAAAAACAGGGGGGCAAAGCTGTGAATGAGAAGGAAAACGACATTTCGGGCTGGCCAAAGATATTTAAGGGGTGCAACTTATAGACCAATCTACTTTCCAAATAAAATTAATGGAACAGCAGGATTGAAGAAAAAGATGAAAAGACAATTTTTCAAAAACGTAAATAAATGCAGAAAGCTCAGGTCCCGGTGCATGGGGATGGTATAAAGAGCAGCATACGGTGACAGAAAAGAAATGAAGAATAATAAATTGTTAATATTTCGCGAACTTGAAATTAATATAAAAATCACCACGTAAACTGTTACAATGACATGTAAGTAGCAGAATTGATAAGGGAGAAACATTGGAAGTGCTGTATTAGGAATATTAGAAGGCTTTTGTTTAATTCCCAACGAAGAGGTTAGTGTGTAATATTAAAGCACACGCCAATGGGGGTAATATTTAGGCATGGATTAAGAATTGGTGAGCGGACAGAAAATGGAGTATAGGAAGACACAGGTAAGTTTCGGAGGGGGAGGCAGTAACTAGTGGCATACCATGGCGATCAGTGTTTGGGTCCTAGCTATTCACAATATATATCAATGGTTTGGATGAGGGAAACAAACGTCATAATTCCAAGCTGCTGACGAGAAGAAACTTTGTGAGAATATGCGGGGTAAAGATGGCGCCCAGAGGTTTCTAGGTGATGTAGGCAAGTCAAGTGTGTGAGAAACTCATGGAAGATGCAAAATAACGTGGTAGGTGTGAGTTATCAACTATGGCAGGGAAGCAGAAATGTAGAGAGTTTTAAAGGTGAAGAGAGATTGGGAATTGTTGATTTTTAAAAGGACATACAAGCCCTGATACACCAGCTAATGAAAACAAGCAAGCAGGTGCAGGAAGCAATTGAGAAGGCAAATGACATTTTGGCTTCATTGCGAAAGGGTTTGAGCAGAGGATCAAGGACGTTTTAAGTAGTATTGCAGGCCCTTGGTGAGTCAACACTTGGTGTATTTTTGTATATCTCGTCTACACCACTAAGGAATGAAGTATTTCCAGAGAGGGAGGGCAACGGAGGTTCAGCAGAATGATTCATCTGATATCAGGATTGTCGGATAAGGTGGAATTAGGCAGCTGACGCTTGTATTTATTGGTTATTAGGTAGATAAGAGGGGATAACATTGGAATGTATAACATTCTGACAGGCAGGGACTGACTTGATGCTGTGATTGTATTTGCGCCGGCTGAGTGGTGGAGAAACAGGGTTAACAGCCTCTGGACACGTGATAGGAATATTACGACTGAGATGAGGTGAAAATCCTTCACTCAGAGTGTGCGGACATATAGAATTCTCGACCACAGAGGGCTATGTCAGCCAGGTCACTAAATATATTTAAGAGGGAAATATATTTCTGGAGCTAACGGTGAGAGAGCGCATGTGGAGAGCGCGAGAGCACAGCGTTAAGCCAGAGAATCAGCGATGATGCTATTGAGTGACGGATCAGGTTCGAAGAGACAAATGAACTAATTCCCTTCTGATATTCCACTTTTCTAGGAAAAGAATAGTCAGACGCAATGTGAGGCAAGATAGATCTGATAATGTCTCCATTGTCAACAGAAATAAGGAGGTGGCAGGCATGCTGAGTACTTACATTCCTTCAATATTCGCAGTGAAGGGAGAGCTCAACTTGCCAGGAGTCCCAGAGAAATAATTAGTGAAACAGGAACAAAGGCTCAACAAAGTTCACTTAAGCAGGTTGAAATTAATGGAGAAATAAAGAATGGCAACATTTGATTGCAGGATTTTAAAGGATGTTGTCAGGCGCGTTGCACATGTCTCTGACAAAATAAAAATTTGCACAGTTTGCTACAGTTGGATACCACTCGTTGTTTTGGAAAATGTTGCCTGTCACTCCGTCATTTAAGAAAGGTGTCAGAAGGAAACCAGGGAATTATTGAACACTTAGACTATGCTTTGTTGTAAAGCAAATAAGAAAGGTCACTATGATCAATATAGGGTGTGAACGCCTTGAGATTCGTCAGCCCATCAGCGTATGCCAACACTGGGTTTTAAAGAGTAGAACGTGCCTGAGGAATTCATTGAATTTATTGAAGGATTTACTCAATTAATTGACTGTGCAATGTCTATGGGTTTTATGTGTACCAACATCCAGAGTATTTCTGCTAAATTCCTGCCTAAGTGACTATTAGCTAAACGTCACACTAATGGAATTGGAGGCAAACTATTCCCTTGGTCACGGCTCATTTGGGATAAACCAGATGCTAGGAGCAAACGGCAATTAATACGATTGGCAGGCTTTGACTACCGGAGCACAGAAGGATCTCAACTATTCACTGGAGATATCAATAATGTAGGTGGAGATTAGAAAACCACGAATGTAAAATGGCCAATGGCATAATTTTTTCTTAATTTCAACCATTTTAGATAGAAGCATCGCATTTCAAAGAGATTTTGTCAGCTGAATTGAATGGTCAAAACTGTGACAAGCGGATTACAATGTAGGCAATTGTGAGTTCTGAAACATACTTTTTTTTTTGCAAAAATATACTTTATTCATAAATTATCTTCAATCACATTCCAAACCATTCCAAAAACAGCATTACAAAGGTACAATCCGATTCAACTTTTACAAAATGTATCACCAGGTGCATCAGTACAAACAATATTACAATCATTTACAGCCTTTCATCTTGAGCTGTACAGCCCGAGGGGATTTAAACAGTTCCCAGACCCTCGGTGCGCTGTGGCAGAAAGGTCTTAGACAGCGACCCTTCCCCATTGCGCCTTTGCGGCAGCTGCCCCAAGCTTTAGTGCATCCCTCAGCACGTAATCCTGGACTTTGGATTGAGCCAGTCCGCAACACTCTGTCGGGGAAAACTCTTTGTGCTGGAAGACCAACAAGTTTCGCGCAGACCAAAGCGCGTCTTTCACCGAGTTCACCTAAGGAATGATGCATTTCCAGAGAGGGAGTGCAACGGAGGTTCAGCAGAATGATTCATCTGATATCAGGATTGTCGGATGAGGTGGAATTGGGAAGATTACGCTTTTATTTATTGGTGTTTAGGTAGATCAGAGGGGATAACATTGGAATGTATAACATTCTGACAGGCAGGGACTGACTTGTTCCTGTGATTGTGTTTGCTCTGGCTGAGGATTGGAGAAAAAGGGTTAACAGTCTCTGGATATGTGACAGGGTAATTACGACTGAGATGAGGTGAAAATCCTTCACTCAGAGTGTGTGGACATATAGAATTCTCGACCACAGGGGGCATTGTCAGCCAGGTCACTAAATATATTTAAGAGGGAAATAAATTCCTGGAGCTAACGTGAGACGGGGCATGTGGAGAGCACGAGAGCACAGCGTTAAGCCAGAGAATCAACAATTATGCTATTGAATGACAGAGCAGGTTCGAAGAGACAAATAAACTAATTCCCTTCTGATATTCCACGTTTCTAGGAAAATAATAGCCAGACGCAATGTGAGGCAAAATAGATCTGAGAATGACTCCATTGTCAACAGAAATAAGGAGGTGGCAGGCATGCTGAGTACTTACATTCCTTCAGTATTCGCAGTGAAGGGAGAGCTCAACTTGCCAGGAGTCCCAGAGAAACAATTAGTGAATCAGGAACAAAGGCTCAACACAGTTCACGTAAGCAGGTTGAAATTAATGGAGAAATAATTGGCGCTAAACAATGGCAACAGTTGATTGCAGGATTTTAAAGGATGCCATCAGGCGCATGGCACATGTCTCTGACGAAATAAAAACTTGCACAGTTTGCTACAGTTGGATAACACACGTTGTTTTGGAAAATGTTGACTGTCACTCCGCCATTTAAGAAAGGTGTCAGAAGGAAACCAGGGAATTATAGAACACTTAGACTATGGTTTGTTGTAAAGCAAATAAGAAAGGTCACTATGATCGATATAATGTGTGAACGCCTTGAGATGCGTCAGCCAATCAGCGTATGCCAACACTGGGTTTTAAAGAGTAGGTCGTGCCTGAGGAATTCATTCAATTTATTGAAGGATTTACTCAATTAATTGACTGTGCGATGTCTATGGGTTTTATGTGTACCAACATCCAGAGTATTTCTGATAAATTCCTGCCTAAGTGACTATTAGCTAAAGGTCACACTAATGGAATTGGAGGCAAACTATTCCCTTGGTCACGGCTCATTTGGGATAAACCAGATGCTAGGAGCAAACGGCAATTAATACGATTGGCAGGCTGTGACTACCGGAGCACAGAAGGATCTCAACTATTCACTCGAGATACCAATAATTTAGGTGGCGATTAGAAAACCACGAATGTTAAATTGCCAATGGCATACATTTTTCTTAATTTCAACCATGTTAGACAGAAGCATCGCATTTCAAAGAGATTTTGTCAGCTGAATTGAATGGTCAAAACTGTGACAAGCGGATTACAATGTAGGCAATTGTGAGTTCTGAAACATACTCGTGTCGACAATTCCAATGATCCACAACCAGCCCAACACAGAAATTGTAACTCATCTCACCCCAGAAAGATTGACCCCTTTTTCAGTGACTGCTCCCATGTGCTCTAGTTGCCCACCCAGGGGAAGAAACTGTAATTGCCTATTCTAGCATATCCGAGTCAAAATGATGCACTTTTCAATGAGATCACTCCACACTCTTATACACTGCAGAGAGGCCTACTTCAGACAACTTTTCATCATTGGGCAGCACTTTCATCCCAGGAGACAATCTAGTGAATATTTTATCTCCCACTTCCTGTGCAATTTCGCTTCTACTTACATAAGGAGACCAACATTACGCACACAGCTCCTGACCTGGTCTGATCAAAGCCCTGTAAATTTGTGAATGAGTTACGTTATTCTTGTGCAAGAATGCCCTTTCAGTGTACACCAGCATTGAGTTGGCCTACCCAGTGGCCTTCTTTAGCCCCATGCAAACTTCCTGCTTTCCTTGTTCCAGTATGAGTAAAACCAAGTCCCTGTGAAGATCCATATTAAGGCGTTTCAAAAGTTGAAAAATCTCCCGTTTCCTATATTTTCTAACAATGTGTATCAATTCCTTCCTTTCAATATCTTGTTCCCGCTTATTTAACACGTGTCTACCTCTTTGCAGCCAATTTGTGCCCTCCTTGCAGTTTACAATTCTCACCCTGTTTTGTCTGTTATCCATAGTGAATGTATTAATCTCCATCAATTCATCGTTAATACAGGTTGTGCTTAGCGGATTCTCCAGCAGTCATCCCTGCAGCTCTCCACGAGTTCCAGCCAGAGAAGTTGAAAATTCCCCACCTGTTTCACCTCCCTGCCGCTCCCCTGTTACCAATTCTCCATCAATAATATCCTGACCGTGCAAAGGCTGACCTTGCGCTTTAAGCTTTAGCGTGGCACGACACAGTCCAGGGAGTTTCATTTAGAGAGAAGAATGCTGTGAAAAATTAGCTAAAATGGCAGAGAAGCTCAACAGGGCGAAACTTTTTGCAGACATCTGGTTATATGAACTTCAGTAATAGGTGCTGGGGAAGGCTACTTGTTCCTTGCAGCTTACTTTCCCACGTAATTTAAACATTCCTGTGTTTTTCTTTTTACCCCAGCCTCACTTCTCATAAATTCCCCACATTTTTAATGTCCTTTGTGCCCAAAACACCAATGAATTTATATTTTGTACATGTTCAATGGCCGATCATCTGCAACTCTCTACGGTGGAGGATTTGAAATATTCATGATCCTTTGATTGAAGAAATTTCCTCGCATCGTACAAGTAAGGTATCGATTATGTAACCATCCGGCACATGTCAGCAAGCAGACATGTTAGTGCCAAATGAAATGTTACAAAATGGAATTAGGAATGATTTGTTAGCTGGAGAGCCAGGTCTGCAGCAGAGGTTAAACACAAAAGTAAACCATCCTCTGGATGAATCGCCAAATCCTATAGGAGGCAATGTCACTGTGGCAGTCCAGAGAAGCTGATTTCTAAAAAAAATGTTTCCTGGAAGCTGATGATCGCAGATTCAAAATGTGTAGGCCGTTTGCTGGACAACTTTGAACGTTTTTATCTAATGACTTAATAATACAGTAACAATCCTGACTGAAAAGAGAGTCAGACAGAGAGAGAGAGAGAGAGATAGAGATAGAACGACGGAGAGAATGATAAATAGAGACACCGAATATCTTTGTCCATGTCTCTTAAGTTTATTCTTTCTGATGAATTTTTATTGTCACTCTCAACATTCTGATTTGTATTTTTTTATGTTTGGTTGGATATTGTGAGATTTTTTTGATTTATTCCTTCCTGAATTACTGCCGTGGCATATGCCATTCTTTTTACAAAATCTTCCTAACCTCTTGATCTGCATTTCGTCCTCCTGTTCATTTTCGCCCTTGTACTTAGTCAATGATCCTTGCTGTCATTTATATAGTCCCTCTGATTCATTAATTCATCCTATTGTTTTATGATTAACTACTTGCTTTCTCTTTTATTGGGAGATAGTTGGCCCGACGTCTTTCTCCCTCTCTCTCTCTCTTTCTTTCCCTCTGTATCTGACTCTCTCTCTCTCTCTCTTTCTCTCTCTCTCTCCCTCCCTCTCTCTCAATCTCTCCCTCCCTCTCTCTCAAAATATCAGCCTGTCTGTCTGTCTCTCCCTCTCTCTCTTTGTCTATCTGTCTGTCGTTCTGTCTGTCTGTCTCTCTCTCGCTGCCCCTGTTTCGCCGGGTCGACTTTCTAACATACGATTAATTTTGTCGCATTTAATTCCACACAAGCAAAGAAAACACAATGAAAACATTTAACGCGACGACCTCAGCTTTTCCATCGCCGGCAAGATAACTTCCTGTCATTTCTTTCGAGGAAAGATTCCTTTTGCTTTTAACCTGTGGCGTAGATCTGCCTGAGCATCTCACCCACTTCCGGTCCCGATCTCGTTTTGTTATATTTCATCTTACAAGGATAGGAATCTGCTCGCCTGTGTATACATGTTTTTAGGGTAACCTAAACCTTGGAGGAAAGGAACAAGTTTCAGTCATTTATGAATACATTTCGGATATGTTTTTGACACTTAAAGCGTTGTGAATCTTTGGACTTTTCTGCCACAGAAAGCAGCAGATTTCTCGGTCATTGAGTGTAAACAGGGCCTGGTTTAATCCAACTTTTGGATGTGATTGGGGTGAAAGGCTTCATGGAAAGTGTCAGCGTTTGGAAATAAGTAAATGATTCGATACAAAATAATTGAAAGGGGCTGCAAGCTGAGGTGATCAAATAAGCTCCTGATGCGGTATAGTTATGTACTGGTGATAAGATGCTTCAATGTGTTTCGCTCTATTCATCCTCTGTGTTTTGTACCCTTATTTTTCACAGCCCGTCTCTGTAACTGAAGTGATTACGTCCGTTTCCATTTTTTTCTCCACTCTAAAATAATTGGCATGTGATTGATTCCGACTTGAATACGTATTTCCATGTTGGAGACAGGCCGCTCGACCAAGAACAGAGGCAGTTTAAATAATGTGAAATACATTCTGCAGCACAACTAATCTTGGAGCAAATTTAAAGTGAGGAATTGAACGGGTACTAACGGGCGCAATGCTGATCCCATAGATGGGAAATCCACCATCGCAGTGGTCATAAATCAAGACTTTGAAAAATCACAGAAACAGGTATAATAAATCCTTTAAGCGTGGGATAGGGGCACCACCAATCAGAATATAATTAGATATTTTTGGTAAACATTGTTAAATATGTAAGGGAAAAAAAAAAACTGCCAAAATAAAACTAGACAGTAAGGAGCTGATATTGTGGCAATGCAAATGCAAATTTGTGCTTATAAACTGGAGTCGATTATTAATTATATAAAGAGAGAATAACGGCGCGAAATATATATTTATACGGAATGAATAGGCATCTGGAATAGTATGTTCCATTAAAACAACCAGAAAAATAGCTTTTAATCAACGTTCCTGGGTGAATAAATGGATGGGATAATGAAATAGAAATTCAAGTGAATCACATGCAATAAACAGAATGAGAATAAAGGAGAAGACGATGAAAAGAAAGCACAGCGTTAGGGAAGAATTCGAAAGAAGGAAGGCAAATAAAAGCTTCGAAATTAAATGATGAATGGATAAATGAAAGAAGTAATATAATATCTTAAAGTCAGAATTAACAAAGGGTAAATCAGGGTGTGAACCGAGATAAATAGAATGCATTCGGTGAATATCAGCTCGAAAGCAATGACATAGTCTCTCTCTCTCTCTCTCTCTATTCTCGCTCTCTCTAGATCTCTCTCTCTCTCTCTCTCTCCGTCTACCTCTACCCCTCCATTCTGGTAAGGTTTTTTAAAGGTATAACTTCCTGACAGCTGAGTTGGTAGATTTCTCATCCACGGACTAAGCATTGCGTCCTGTCCTACACAGTAAATACCTCACCGCATTTCCCCTTTTCCCTGCCCGCCTTTCACAGATCCATTGTGTAGTTGCAATCTCCTCCTGTACTCATCGCGTAATATTTACTCAGCTCATAACTTTTCTCCCGGATTTTCCTCGGAGCCCCTTCCATTATTTGGTGGTCTCTTGACCTGCCCTTCCCCTGATATTTAAACTTGCCCTGGCACACCCTTCCTCTACACATCTGTCCTCGAAGATAATAATATGGTCAGTAGTTCAGCAGCAATTGCTTACAACATATTCAAATAATTAAGGTACTTTTGCACGTTGACGAGACAGCGTCAGTTGCATGGTCAAACTGCCAGGGATAAGGAGAATAATAAAAAAAATACAGCATCCAGGTAAATTACTGAGCAAAGTAGATCACATGCACATGGAAACCAGAAACCGAAACAACAGTAGCCATTCAGCCCTTATTGTCCATTGCCATTTAAGAAGACAATTCCAGATCTATTACTAAGCTTTAACCTCCTTCAGTGTCAATTTTGTTTCAAAGCGTGCATTTTCCCCAAGGCATTCTGGTACAATACACCTGTTCTTGTTCTTGTTTTATTTCCCGGAACATTCAATATTCTGATGCCAATTGTTCAAGTTGTAAAAAATGTTCACACTGGTTTCCTCGCGGTTTGCAGGCTATTATCCAGAGTGACCCTTCATTTTGATATTCTTATTTTTGTTCCCCCACTATCAGATTTTGGCTTATTCATTACGCCGAAAAGAATCACCGAGAAGTGTGTGATGAAGATGGAATATACTTCAATGCAATATGACATGTGAGAAAATATATTTAGTAATAGGCATGGGTGACATATGGAAATAAGCATCCAGCAGAGATTGGAACCATAAAAACAGAGTGAGGGAAATAGTCAGGGAGAGTTAAACGCTGCTGGATGGGTTATTACCACATCCAGTAAAAATATTTTTGCATAAAAAGACCACCGTTCAAACGCAATGACATTCCCGTCCTACCGAGTGAAATTGTTCCTCTCGTCCTGACCATATTGTTCACTCACTGAAATGTTTGGTCACCACTATCCCTTTACTCAGCCACTGAAACTCCTCCCCTCCCCGGTTCCTGCAACCCGATTCAATGAAAACCTGTCCCTCCCTAAACCCCGCCTCCACACCCACTGAAACTCTTCCCCTCCCCTGCCCCCTCCTCCAAACCCACTGAATAATTCCACCTACCGTAAGCCCCTCTGGCCACGGAATGCAACTCCGCCCCTCCTGAAGTTATTCCACATCTCCTGAGATGCTCCATCCCCTCAGCGACTTCCCAAAAACTCTTACTCATCCCTTGATTTTATTATTCCCAGCAGCTATGCAGCTGTCCCAATCTTTCAACAACTTGCACATTCTGTGTACCCTGTCCTGATCTCCAGGCATCTTATGCAGCAACTTGATAGATTCACTCTGCACCTGACCCCCTTTCCCATCCACTGCGCTGTATTTAATGAAGACGATGGAGGTCTGAGTTGATACCCGGAGAGCAGGTTTCAGCCCTGCGTCACCGCCTTGAGTGAAGTCCCACTGAATTTAGGGCCACTCAGGCACTTAACTTAATTATGTCGGGGTTTCCCCATGTTCAGGGATTTCAGCGGTGGAAACCAAGCCCACCGAGAGCTGCCGGCCAATCAGTTACTGGCAGCTCCTGGACGGCAGAACCACTACGGATACCACAACCAGCTTCGTCCTCTGGTCATCGCTAAATCCCAGGCCAGAGTGAACTGATGGTGGGATAGAAAATGAATTTATCACTCCCATGTATAACTTTGACAAGTACAGAATTAATCCCGAACATACAAATCCACCACTGACAAGTATAGATTGAATCTCAAACATTCACACAACACAAGAGACTGACAAATACATACAATCCCATAAGTGACAACCAAATCGTTGAACTAGGATACATCAGAGAGATATATAATGGATATCAAACACCAGGCAAAGAATGAAAATCCAATACACAATGAAATATAGATAACGATTCTGATATCCAAATACTATCTTAGTGAAACGACTATCAATATGATGCACGCTTCGAGGGAATTTTTGCTGCAGACTGAAAACGAGGCTCGCACGCAAAACCACAGACATTCAGAATCAGAATGACGCCCCACACACTTATCCAGTTGTAAGGAATGATAAAGATCTAATCACACATTGACAATTACACAAAAAACTGGACATGGTTCCAGGAACTGATTGAGATTGGATATAACACTCGTTTACGGCAACAAGATAGTGACCGATGCGGAATGAATGAGACACCCGCTTACAGTACCAGAGAATGGCAGATAGCGAAAGAAACCAAGACGTGCTTACAGTAACAGAAACTGACTGATAGAGAAAAATACTTCCACAACTGCAGTGCAAACGGCAGCTTCACAATGCGGACAAAATTGTTAACAATATCGGGAAATGACCGACAGAAATACAATAGAACACATATACACTGCTCCCGAGAGTAACAAATACTGAATAACCAAACACTCACCTATAATTCCGCTGATAATCAATCCAAAATCACCATCTTGCAATACGGGTTAAATAGGCTGCTTTCGCAGTTCAATCTGCGTCATCACGTAGAAAGATCCAAATTCACGGCCCCGACTTCGCCCACTAAATACAAGAGCCTGTTCAGCAGGTTTTAGGAATTCGCAAATTGAAATACTGATAGTCTACCCACTCAATTATTATAGTGACAGGCCCCTTGCCCTGTAAAATACTGACAGTCTTATCAATCGATTACTACAGTGACAGGCGCCTGGTCATGTAAGTTACTGACAGTCTCCCCTCTCAAATACAATAGTGACAGGCCCCTGGTCCTGTAAAATACTGACAGTCTACCCACTCAATTACTACAGTGACAGGCCCCTGGTCCTGTAAAATACTGAAAGTCTACCCACTCAATTACTATAGTGACAGGTCCCTGGCCCTGTAAAATACTGACAGTCTACCCACTCAATTACTACAGAAACAGGCCCCTGGTCCTGTAAAATACTGACAGTCTACCCACTCAATGACTATAGTGACAGGTCCCTGGTCCTGTAAAATACTGACAGTCTACCCACACAATTACTATAGTGACAGGTCCCTGGCCCTGTAAAATACTGACAGTCTAAACACTCAATTGCTAAAGTGACAGGCCCCTGGTCCTGTTAAATACTGACAGTCTACCCACTCAGTTACTATAGTGACAGGCCCTGGCCCTTTTAAAATATTGGCAGTCTAACGACTCAATTACTACAGTGACAGGTCCCTGGCCCTGTAAAATACTGACATTCTACCCACATAATTACTACAGTGACAGGCCCGTGGTCCTGTAAAATACTGACAGTCTACCCACTCAATTACTAAAGTGACAGGCCCCTGGTCCTGTAAAATACTGACAGTCTACCCTCTCAATTACTATATTGACAGGCCCCTGGCCCTGTTAAATACTGACTGTCTACCGACTCAATTACTAAAGTGACAGGCCCCTGGCCCTGTTACATACTGACAGTCTATCCACTCAATTACTATAGTGAAAGGCCCTAGCCCTGTAAAATATTGGCAGTCTAACCACTCAATTACTACAGTGACAGGCCCCTGGTCCTGTAAAATACTGACAGTCTACCCACTCAATTACTACAGTGACAGGCCCTGGCCCTGTAAAATCCTGACAGCCTACCCACTCAATTACTATAGGGACAGGCCCCTGGCCCTGTAAAATCCTGACAGCCTACCCACTCAGTTACTACAGTGACAGGCCCCTGGTCCTGTAAAATACTGACAGCCTACCCACTCAATTACTACAGTGACAGGTCCCTGGTCCTGTAAAATACTGACAGCCTACCCACTCAATTACTATAGTGACAGGTCCCTGGCCCTGTAAAATACAAACAGTCTACCCACTCAATTACTATATAGAAAGGCCCCTGGCCCTTTAAAATCCTGACAGCCTACCCACACAATTACTACAGTGACAGGACCCTGGTCCATTAAAATACTGACAGTCTACACACTCAATTACTATATAGAAAGGCCCATGGCCCTGTAAAATACTGACAGTCTACCCACACAATTTCTATATAGAAAGGCCCCTGGTACTGTAAAATACTGGAAATCCACCCACTGAATTATTATATTCAAAGGCCACTGGTTCTTTAAAATACTGACAGTCTACCCATTTAATTAATATATGGACAGACCCCTGTCCCTGTAAAATACTGACAGTTTGCCACTCAATTATTACATTAACAGCTCCCTGGCCCTGTAAATTACTGAGAGTCTAAACAATCTATTCGTACAGAATTATGTCCCAGGTACTATAAATATTTTGACAATTCCCCTATGCTACTTTTTTTAAAAAAATCGTTCATGGGATATGGGCGTTCTTGGCTGTGCCAGCATTTATTGCCCATCCCTAATTTCCCTCATACAGATGGTATTTAAGAGTCAGCCACATTTCTGTTGGCCTGGATTCAAATATAGTCCGGATGAAGAAAGAACAGCAGGGCCTTCATTAAAGGACATTAGCTAAGCAGATGTTTTTTTTCCAACAATTGGCATTGGTTTGATGTTCATCATTAGAGATTTTAATTCTGCTTATTTTTTTAATTGACGATTTTAATTGAATTTGAATTTTGCCACACACCATGGTGAGATTCGAACTCGGATCCCCAAAGAATTATTTTGTGTCTCTGGATTACTCACCCTAGCCCAGTGACAGACCCCCAGCTCTGTCAACATGCTGCCAGTCTATGCATTCTATTGCTATAGTGACAGCCCCCAGGCCAAGTCAACATTCTGACAGTCTCCCCATTCCATTACTATAGTAACAGGCCCCCAGCTCTGTTAACATATCGACAGTCTCCCAACGATATTACAATTGTTATAGGCGCCCAGCCCTTCAGACGTAGAGCAAGTAACCACAAATTGTTACTATAGTGTACAGGCCCAGGGTTCTTTATGCATTCTGACATTTTACCCACTCTATTGCTATATTGACAGAATGACAGAACGCCCAGCTCTGTAACCATATCGACAGCCTATGACAGTCTGTGACTATTGTGATAGGCCCCCAGCTCTGTCATAATGCTGAAGTCTACTCACTCTATTACTATATTGATAGAACCCCCCACTCTGTAAACATGCTGACAGCCTGCACACTCAACAACTATAGTGGCAGGCCCCAGGTTCTGTAATAATACTGACTGTCCACCCATTCTATTACAACATAGGTAGAACCCCCTGCTCTGCCAACATGCTGACAGCCTGCACACTCAGTAACTATAGTGACAGGCCCCCGGCTCTGCAATTATAATGACAGTCTACCCACTCTATCACTTTAATCACAGAACCCCCCACTCTGTAATCATACTAACAGTCTACCCAATCTATTACTATAGAGACAGAACCCCCAGCTCTCTAAACATAATGACAGCCTACCCAGTCTAGCATTGTAGTTACAGGCCACCGGCTCTGTAATCATGCTGACAGACTATTCACTCTATTACACTAGTGACAGGGTCCCGACCTCTGTAAACATACAGACAGTCTCCTCATTCTAATACTATAGTGACAAAACCCGGTCTGTAAAGTTGCTGACAGTCTCTCCACTATATTACTGTTGTGACCGGCTGCTGAGCGGGAAATATACTGACAGCTCCAAATCCACTTACAGGCCCCTGGCTCTGTAAACATCCTGACAGTCTCCCCACTCAATTACTCTGGTAACAAGACCCTGGTTCTGTAAAACACTGACAGTCTAGATTCTCTCTTACTGCAGTGGTTGGCCCCGGTCCTTCAAGCATGCTGACAACCTAAACAACCTATTCCTACAGTGACAGGTACCCGGGTCTGTAAACATGCCTAGAGTCTTCCCAATTTATTACTACAGTGACTGGTCACCAGGTCTGTACATTTTATGTCATTCTCTCCACGATACTAGCTAAGTGAAAGGTCCACGTCTCTATAAAATTACTGACCAACTGCCCACACTATTGTTATAGTGACAGCTCCCAGGCTCTGTAAATATAGAGACAGTTTCCTTACTCCAGTACTATAGCGACAGGCTCCGGGCTAATTTAACATACCAACAGTCTCCCCACTCTCCTAATATAGTAGCAGGCCCACAGCTCTTTAAACATTCAGTCTCCTCGCACTATTAATA
Organism: Cetorhinus maximus; assembly: GCF_964194155.1. NCBI lineage: Eukaryota > Metazoa > Chordata > Chondrichthyes > Lamniformes > Cetorhinidae > Cetorhinus > Cetorhinus maximus. The sequence goes on along the minus strand of NW_027596257.1, from coordinate 307,512 downwards.
TAGTAACAGGCCATTGGCAATGAAAACATACTGACACTTACCCCGTCTATAACTATATTGTGAGGCCACCTGCTCTTTAAACCTGCTGAATGTCTCTCCACTCTATCACGATAGTGAGAGATCCCCGGCTCTGTAAACATTCAGACAGTTCATCACCATATTCGTATGGTGACAGTCCCCCGCCCTTTAAACACACTATTAGTATCGTCACAGTCCTCAGGCTCTGTAACAATACTGACACTCTCCTTAGTGTAAATTATTCTCCTGGCTCTGTGAGGACAGTGACAATCTCTCCGCTCTATTATTATTATTAATAAAGCCCCCGCTCTCTAAACTTACTGATGCTTCCGCATTCCATTAATGTGAAGTTAGGCCCTGGCTCTGTAAACATATCAAGAGCCTCCCCTCTATATAATTATTAAAAAAAACAGGCGCTGGCTCTCCAAACATGCCCGCAGTCTCCACAATTATTTACTTTAGTGACAGCGCCCGGCTCTGTAAGCAAACTTAGAGTCTCCGCACTTATTTTCTATATTGACAAGACGCTGGTTCTGTCAAGATTTACTACTTACGGGACAGAACACGGGTTATGTAATACTAGTGACATTCTAGGCTCTCTATTACTACATTGACAGTGTCCCAGCTCTTTAATTATACAGTGAGACTCCCTACTCTATGAGTTATCTGACAAGCCCCCAAGTCTATAAAGATGCTTACAGTCTCAATTTCGATTGCTATTGTGACAGGCCGCCGAATCTGTAAACAGAAGGAGAATCGGCCCAGGCTTCTACTACAGTGACAGACCCCTGGCTTTGCAAACATACTGACAGAATAACATTATGTACCTTTAGTGATAGGTCCCCTGCTCTGTAAACAAGCAGGCAGAATAGCACTGCATTCATATAGTGGTAGTCCCTCGGCTCTGTAAATCAATTAACAGTCTATGCACGATAATACAACAATGAAAGGCTCTAGGCTTTAAAAACATACTGACAATCCCCCACCCTATTAGAATTGTGACAGGCCCCCGGCTCTGTCAAATAACTGAAAATCCATGCACTCTATTACAAATAGTGACAGTCCCCTGGCTCTGTAAGCATACTGGCAGTCTATGCACTATATTAATAAATTGACAGCCCACCGGCTCCGTCAACGTGCTGACAGTGTATGCCCTGTATTATTACAGTGACAGACCACCGTCTATGTCGACATATTGACAGACTACGCACTCTATTACTATAGTGACAGCCAAACGGCTCTGCCAACATACGGGCAGTGTAGGCACTCTAATAAGCTACTGACAGCCCCCCGCATCTGTAAACATGCTGACATTCTATGCATTTTATTGTTATAGTGACAGTCTCCGGGCTCTTTCAAATTGCTGACAGTCTATGCTCTCTCATACTAGATTGACAGCGCCCAGGCTCTGTCAACATGCTGACACTCTATGAACTCTTAGTATAGTGACAGACAACTGGATCTGTCGTAATGCTGACAGTCTATGCAATCTAATACAATAGTGAAAGCCCCCCGGCTATGTCATCATAATTACAGTGCAGCACTCTATTACTATAGTGACAGCCCCCCGCCTCTGTCAACATGCTGACAGTCTATGCATTTTATTGTTATAGTGACAGTCTCCGGGCTCTTTCAAATTGCTGACAGTCTATGCTCTCATATACTAGATTGATAGCGCCCAGGCTCTTTCAACATGCTGACACTCTATGAACTCTATTACTATAGTGACAGACACCCGGCTCTGTCAACATGCTGACACTCCATGGACTCTTACTATAGTGACAGATGCCTGGATCAGTCGAAATGCTGACAGTCTATGCAATCTAATACCAGAGCGAAAGCCCGCCGGCTCTGTCATCATAATTACAGGGCATGCACTATATTACTATAGTGACAGGCCCACGGCTCTGTCAACATGTTGACATTCTATGCAGTCAATTACTATAGTGACAGGCCCTCCCGCTCTGTCAACTTGCAACCAGTCTATGCACTCCATTTCTATACTGACATACCCCCGGCTCTGTCAACATGCTTACAGCCAATGCACTGTATTACTCTTGTGAAAGCACCCCGGCTCTGTCAACATGCTGACAGTCTATACACTCTATTACCCTTGTAACATCAACAGGGCTCTGACAACATTCTGACAGTCTATACAGTCTATTGCAATAGTGATATCCTCCCGGCTCTGTCAACATGCTAACAGTCAATGCACTCTAATGCTCTTGTTACAGCCACGGCTCTGTCAACATACTGACAGTGTCTGCAGGCTATTACTATAGTGACAGACCCCCGGCTCTGTCAACATGCTGACAGTCACTGCACTCTGATAATATAGTGACAGTATACGGCTCTGTCAAGATACTAACAGTGTCTGCAAACTATTACTACAGTGAAAGACAACCGGCTCTGTCAGCAAGAAGCCTGTCTAGGCACAAAACTACAAGAATGACAGGTCCCCGACTTTATCAACATGCTGACAGTCTATGAACTCTATTACTATAGTGACAGCCCCCCAGCTCTGTCAACATGCTGACAGTCTATGTGCTTTATTACAATAGTGACAGCCCCCCGGCTCTCACAACCTGCTGACAGTCTATGGACACTATCACTATATTGAAAGCCACCCGGGCCAGTCAAAATTCTGACCGTCTATGCAGTCTACTAATATACCGACAGTCCCATGGCTCTGTCAACATATGGACACTATAGGCACTCTAATAAGATAGTGGCAGACACCAGAATTGTCAATATATGGACAGTCTAAGCACTCTAATACTATAGTGACAGACCCCCGGCTCTGTCAACAAGATACCAGTCTATGCTCTCTATTACTGTAAGGACAGAACCCCGGCTCTATTGTAATGCTGACAATCTATGCGCTCTATTACTATACTGACAGACCCCCGGCTCTCTCAACAAGATACCAGTCTAAACTCTCTATTGCTATAGTGACAGTCGCCCGGCCCAGTCAACATGCTGACAGTCAATGCTCTCTATTAATATAGTGACAGAAACCCGGCTCTGTCAGCATGCTGACAGTCTATGCATTCAATTGCAATAGTGAAAGCCTCCCGACCCAGTCAACATGCGGACAGTCGAAGCACTCTATTATTATAGTCAGTGGCCCGCGGCTCTCTCAAAATGCTGACAGTCTATGCAATCTAATACTATAGTAAAAGCCCCAGTCTATAGAACAAAGAACAAGAATAAAGAGAAGTACAGCACAGTAACAGGTCCTTCTGCCCTCCAAGCCTGCGCCAATCATGTTGCCCGTGAACTAAAACATTTGCACTTCCAGCCTCCTTATCCCTCTATTCCCATCCTATTCATGTACATGTCAAGCTGCCTCTTATACACCACTGTCGCACCAGCTTCCACCACCTCCTATGGCAGAGAATTCCAGACACTCACTACCCTCTGCATAAAAAAAACTTGTCCCGCATATCTCCTCTATAGTTTGCTACTCTCACCTTAATTCTATGCCCCCTTGTAATTGACTCTTCCAAGCTGGGAAAAAGCATCTGACTATCTACTCTTTCGAAGCCACTCATAATTTTGTAAACTTCTATCAAGTCGCCCCTTAATCTACGTCGCTCTAGTGAGAACAATCCGAGTTTCTCCAAACACTTCTCATAGCTAATGAACCCCAGACCAGGCAGCATTGTGGTAAACATCCTCTCCACCCTCTCCAACGCCTCTTTATCCTTCTGGTAATGTGGCGACCAGAATTGCACGCAATATTCCAAGTGTGGCCTAACCAAAATTCTATACAGCTGCAGCATGACTTCCCAGCTTTTATATTCAATGCCCCTGCCAATGAAGGCAAGCATGCCATGTGTCCTGATCCTCTAACAGTGCAACACATCCTGAGCACTGACCCTCCGAGAGTGCGGCACTGCCTCAGAACTGACTTTCCAAATGCGTGGCACTCCCTCAGAACTTACCCTCCTACAGTACAGCACTCCCTCCATACTGACTCACCGACAGTGCGGCGCTGCCTCCATACTGGCATTCTGACAGTTTGGCGCTCCCTCCGTACTGACACTCCAGCAATGCAGCGCTCCCTCAGCACTGACCGTCCGACAGTGCAGCGCTATCTCAGCCCTGATCCTCCGACAGTGCGACACTTATACAGTACTGACCCTCTGTCAGTATGGCACTCCTTCAATAATAATCATCTGACAGTGCGGCACACCCCAAGTATATACGCTCCAACAGTACGCACTCTCTGACGGGTTATTAAACTAAATAATGATTAAATGTATCAATGAAAATAAATGAAAATAATTAATGCAATGTTAATAACAGATTAAGAGTAACTAATTGTTTCTGCTGTTGATAAAAATTTGAGATTACCTTATAATAACAAATCTTAAAGGTGGACCTTTTAATTATAAAGAAGATGCACAAATCATAAAGCATTGATATTAAATCATCATTAGGTATACTAGAGGTGGAATAAGATTATTGAATAATTGGATTGTTATGTATAATATTTTGTTGCATTTGATTAATAATTAGTCCAATAATGTATAATATATGTTTAGAAATTAATTGATAATTAGATGTTCAATTTATAATGAATATTTTGACTTTTAAATTCTTAATTTAATGTAATAAATTGGATGACAATTCATAATATGCTGTTGGAACTAATTAATAATCAGGTGTATTATTTGATAATACATGTTTAACTTAATTAATATTTAGACCAATAATAGATAATATGCTAATGATAAAGTTAAGAATTGGATGCATTAACGCATAATATATCGTAGTTTATTAATAATTCAACATATTAATTAAAAATATATTGTTGAAATTGATTAATAGCTATACCTACGAACAGATCGATTACGAGCCGGAGTGGGCGACTAGGCCCCTCGAACCACTCCGCCATTCAATAAGAACACGTCTGATCTGAAATATTCCTCAACCCCACATGCCCACAGCACGCCAATAACCTTTCGCAACCTTGTTAAGCGAGATTCTATCTCGCTTGGTCTAAAATATATTCAAAGGCTGTGCTCCCACAACATTCTGTGGAAGACAGTTCCAAAGACCCCCGACGCTCTGTGTGAAAATGCTCTACCTCATCTCTGAATGAATTGTGAACGTTGAGATGTTTGCACTGTTTATTCTGATCATAATTTGAATACAGCATGATCCGCAGCTGGGAAATAAGGCTGCTGGTGTTCATGGTGCATTACTGAGGGAGTGCACCATTGTTGGAGGGTCATTGATGAAGGCGAACCTCCCTGTTGGATGGTGAGTGCTAAGAGCGTGCTGCACTGCCGGAGGTTGAGTAATGAGGTTCTGCCGGACAATTGGAGGGTCAGTACTAAGAGTTTGCCGCAGCAGCGGAGGGTCAGTACAAACGGAGTGCAACACTGTCGGACGGTCAGTACTGAGGGAGAGCTGCACTGTGGGAGGCTCACGAATGATGGAGTGTCGCACTGTCAGAGGGTCAGTTCTGAGGAAGCACCCCAATGTCGGATGGTCAGCTCTAAGGTAGTGCCCCACTTTCTGAAGGTCTGTACTGAGGGACAGCTGCACCGTCGGATGTTCAGTACAGAAAAAGCGCCTCAGTGTCGAAGGGTCTGCTTTCGAGAAGCAAAGCACTTTTGCACGGTCAGCACTGAGGGAAAGCCACAATGCCGTTCGGCTCAGTTCTGAGCGATTGTCGCACTGTCGGAGAGTCAGAACTGAAGTAGTGCCACACGCTTGGTGAGTCCGACTTGAAGGTGTGCTGCATTATCGGATAGTCAGCACAGAGGGCCGGCCGCACCTTCAACGTGTCAGTATTCAGGGGGCGACTGACTGCCACAGGCTCAAGATTCAGGAAGCGCCGCACTGTCGGAGGGTCAGTGCTGAGAGAGTGCTGCAATGTCAGAAGATCATTACTGAGGGAGTAATGCGCTGTCGCCTGGTCATTACTTAGGATCTGGTTCCTTGTTGGAGAGCCACTACTAAGGGTGTACCTCTCTGACTGAGGGAGCGCTCCACATTCGGAAGGTTAGTACTGAGGAAGCACCTCGCTGTCCGATGGTCAGTAATGAGGAAGTGTCGCTCTGTCGGAGGGTCAGTTCTGAGGGACTGCCACAATGTCAGAGTTTCAGTTTTTAGGAAGTGCCACACTGTCAGAGGATCAGTACTGGGGAGCAACAAACTATCAGAGGTTCAGTACTGGGGTATCACTGCACTTTTGCAGGGTATGTGCCACAGGAGTCCCGCTTTGTGGAGGGTCAGTACTGAGTGATTGTGGCACTGTCAGAGGATCACTAATGAGGGAGCGTCGCACAGTTTGTTGGGCAGTTCCGAGGGAGCGCCGCACTGTCAGAGGGCCAGTACAGAGGGAGTGTCGCAGAGCCGGACGGTCAGTGCAGACTAAGTGCATTACTGTCAGATGGGATGTCCTGAGGAAGTGCCACGCTGTCGGATGGTCTTTATTAAGAGGATGCAAAACTGTCGGAGGCTCAGTGCTGATGTAGTGCCACCCTTTCGAAGGGTCAATAATGAGGGATTGCCGCCCTGTCCGAGGGTCAGTGTTCAGGGCGTACCGAGCCTTCAGACATCAGTACTGATGGTGTGCTGCACTGTCCGAGTAACTTCACAGAAGGATCCACACACTGCTGGATGTTAATTACTGAAGGAGCGCCGCAATGTTGATGTATCTAATTTGATGAAGTACCGCAATGTCAGGGAGTCAGCACAGAGGGAGTGCCACACTGTCGGAGTTGAAGAACTGCGGTAGCCCCGCACTAAGTGGGATCGGTATTGGCAGCAATTCTAACATGCAGAAATAACCTTTTGGCCATGTATTGAGATCACAGAATTGTATGCTCCGTAGGGACATAAGCTTAAAATTAGATTTGGGCCATTCAGGGTTAATGTCAGGAAGCAGACAGAAAGACACAAGCCAGTAGGACGTTGTTTGATGTTTCAATTGCGAAAGTCAAGTCATAAATTAATGGGTCTGTGTTACGTAAGAATATTAAAGTTTCTGTGTGCCAGCTGGGACACTGTTGTAATAACACAGATGTGCTATAAACTCCCTGAGTCTTGGAACAAGGCTAAGGGAATGTTTTACCTTCTCCTGTTCTCATGTTTGAAACAGCTCTCTGTTCCCTTGCTCCTGTTTGTACATGTTCCTGGGTGTGTGGTATCTGAGAGATCTTACCTGCGGCTCTGTTGCATACAACTGCTTGCCAAACACATTAACGTCATTAATCTATATAGGCTGACATTTTCTTGTTCCTGAAACACGGTGTGCTGATTCAAATCTGCTCGGCACAGAGCATCTCTCCATCAAGCTACCTCAGTATTGACAATGCCCCCATAATGTTGGCGGAGGGTGAGCTGGAAAACTACCCAGCACCCTGGAGTTAGCTCACTGAAGAAGAACATTAGAAATGGGGGCAGGAGGAGGTTAATTTCACCCTGTACAGTTAAATTTGCTTTGATCAATTAGATTTCAATAAACTTAGCAGTAGGATTACTGGAACCTGAATTAAACCGTAAAAATGACTTAGCTCAACAGAGACAGAACCATCAGGCAGAGTCTGAGATACTGAATTTACGAATAATACTGACGTTTATTGAACAGAATCAAAATAAAACTACAATGCCCTTATAAAACATTCAAAGATTCATCGACCAACTTGCAGAATTATTTATAATCTATGAAACATCTAATAAGAGGAGACAAAAAGAAAAGTGTATTTTTCAAAGTAATGCTGCCAGACTCACATTTGAAGCGTTAACACATTGGTGATAATGATCTGGTGGAACTCAGTACCAATCAGTCAAAATGGTGACAAGGTGTCCATCATTCTGCGTCACGCTCGAGAATCGGCCTGTTCATCCAGATCAATACCCAGGGCAGGAAGTGACAACCCCGAGTAGTCATCATTCTCGAATCGAGGGACAGCCGAATGTGAGGTCAATTTGCTATCCGGCTTGGTGATGCGACCAAGCTTGGGCACAGAACACTCCGTCCCCTCATTAATTGATTAATATAGATTGTAAATTTGGTGAGATTGTGGATTGATGAAAATTACTGGGGGCCAGGCGAAGGACAAGTGGTGGGGGGGGGGTGTGTGTGTGAGAGATTTAAAATCAATACGTCAAATGGCTACTAATCCAGAGAGTTTGATATGAAATTGCATCCCGGAGGTTTGATAATTTTAATTTAAATTAATTCTGTGTACAAACGGGGCAGTTATAGCACGAAGCAAGATACAAATTAAAGATCTCTCTAAAATATCACCAATCAAACAATCCCAGGACAGCTGCAGCATGAGGGTTGGATTCAGATTAAATCTCCCTCTACACTGCCCCCATCAAACACTCCCAGGACAGGTACAGCACGGGGGTTACATAGAGACTAAAGCTCCCTCTACAGTGTCCCCATCAAAGAATCACAAGACCCGTACAAACACGGGGTAAGATGCAGAGTAAAGCTCCCTCTACACTCTGCCCATCAAGCACTCCCAGGACAGGTACAACACGGGATTAGATACAGAGTAAACCTCCCTCAGCTCTGTCCCCATCAAACACTCCCAGGACAGGTACAACACGGGATTAGATACAGAGTAAACCTCCCTCAGCTCTGTCCCCATCAAACACTACCAGGATAGGTACAACCTGGGTTTAGATACAGAGTGAAACCCCTCGAGTAGCTTGCCCTCCCCGCTTGCCCTCCCTGGCCTTATGTCCTTTCACTGGTGATCATACTTCTCTCGGTTTCGCCCGATGAGGCCGTGGTCTCCCCGCCACTCATCTGCTCATCATCCCATTCAGAACGCCAATGTTTACTGATTATTAGAGATTCACTCACGTTTATTGTTTACAGTTTAAAGTTGAATAATTCAATGAAAATGATACATTATTTATTGAATATTCGGTCATTAGAATGTTGAAAATGTCAGGTTAGATGAACTGAATGTGATTATTTAAATGCTATTTGATATTCTTAATACAAATTTAAGGACGTTAAACTTTATTTTACTAAATATTGTTACTAACATCCAAGGGCATGTTTAATTGGCATATGATTTTTAAATCACATAATTAATAATTTGCAGAGAGAGAAAGTCAGTGAGCAAAGCAATGAGGAATATAAATGTATAAGAGCGAGAGCGAGAGACAACAACTCAGTGTGCAAATAAAGGGGGAATGTAATTAATAAATTAGAGAGGGCGAGAGAGCAACCCAATGTGCAAATAGAGGAGGTATACAATTAATAATTGAGAGAGTGAGAGAGAGAGTAACCCAGTTTGCAAATCGAGGAATGTAATGAACAAATTAAAGCAAGAGCAATACAGAGTGCCAATAGAGGAGAATGTAATAAATAAATAAGAGAGACAGAGCAGCAAACTGGAGGAATGTAATTAATCAGTTAGAGAACGAGAGACAGAGAGGAATCCAGTGTGCAAATAAAGGAAATATTTAATTGATTAATTAGAGAGGGAGAGAGAGAGAAACCCAGTGTGCAAATAGAGGAGAAATGCAATAACTTAACTAGAGACAGAGAGAGAAAGAGGGCAGCCAGTGCGAAAGTGGATGACGAATTAAACTAATTAATTGGAGGTAGGGTAACCCAGTGTGCAAATAGAGCAGGAGCATGATTACCAAATTAGAAATGGAGAGAGCAACACAGTTTGCACATAGATGAGAAATGTAATGAATACATGAGGGAGAGAGAGAGCGAGAGAGAGAGAGAGAGAGCAACCCAAAGTGCACATAGTAGAGAAGTGTAAAAAGTAAGAGTGAGATAGAGAGAGAGAGAGAGAGAAAGAGAGAGAGAGAGAGACAGAGAGAGAGAGAGATAGAGAGCGACACAGTGTGCACATAGAGGAGGACTGTAATTAGTAAGAGTGAGATAGAGAGAGAGAGAGAGAGAAAGAGCAATCCAGTGTGCACAATGCGGCGGAATGTCATTAATAAATGAAAGATAGAAAGCAACCCCGTGTGTAAATAGAGGAGGACTGTAATTAATTTGTTAGAGAGACAGAGAGAGAGAGAGAGAGAGAGAGAGAGAGAGAGGAGAGAGAGAGAGAGAGAAATCCATTATGTTAAAACAGGAGGAATGAAATTAAAGAACTATGGAGAGAGAGAGAGCATCCCAGGTCCACTACTGAGGGAGCACCTCACTGTCGGAGATTAAGTACAGACTGAGCGCTGCACTGACGGAGGGTTAGCACTGAGGATGCACATTGCTGTCTGATGGTCAGTAATGAGGAAGTGTCGCTCTGTCGGAGGGTCAGTTCTGTGGGAATGCCACACAGTCAGAATTTCATTTATGAGAATGTGCCACACTGTCAGATGGTCAGTACTGGGGAGCAACAAACTAGCGGAGGATCAGTACTGGGGGATTACTGCACTTTTGCATGGTAGGACCTGCAGGAGTGTCGCAAATTCGGAGTATCAGTACTGAGCGAGTGCAGCCTTGGCGGACGGCCAGCACTGAGGGAGCGTGGCACTGACAGAGAATGAATAATTAGGGTGCATCACGCAGTTGGAGGGTCAGTTTCTAGGGAGCGGCGCACTGTCAGAGGGCCAGTACAGAGGAAGTGCCGCACAGCCGATGGGTCAGTGCTGGCGAAGTGCATTAATGTCAGATGGGATATGCTAAGGAAGTTCCACACTGTTCGATGTTCTGTGTGGAGAGGGTACCGCACTGTCGGAGGCTTAGTGCTGATGGATTGACTCACTGTCGGTGGGTCATTACTGAGGGAGTGTCGCCCTGTCCGAGGGTCAGTATTCAGGGCGTACCGCGCTTTCAGAGATTCAGTAGAGAGGGAGTGCTGCACTGTCCGAGTAACAGCACTCAAGGAGCGCCACACTGCTGGATAGTCAGGGCTAAGGGAGCGCCGCAATGTCGGAGTATCTAATTTGAGGAATTAAGAGAGCCAGTGCAGTGGGAGTGCTGCACTGTCGGAGTGGCAGCAGTGAGGGAGCCCCGCACAAAGGGGGATCTGCTTTGGCAGTAATTCTTACATGCAGAAATAATCTGTTGGCCATGTATTGGGATCACGGAATTGTCTGCTCCGTAGAGACATAAGCTTAAAATTTGATTTGAGCCATTGAGGGTTAAGGTGTGAAAGCAGACAGAAAGACACAAGCTTTAGGACGTTGTTTGATGTTTCAATTCCGAAAGTCAAGAAATAAATTGAAGGATCTGTGTTACATAAGGATATTAAAGGTTCTGTGTGCCAGCTGGGTCACTGCTGTAATAACACAGATGGTCTGTAGACTCACTGAAACTTTGAACAAGGCTAAGGGAATGTTTTACCTTCTCCTGTTCTCATATTTGAAACAGCTCTCTGTTCCCTTGCTCCTGTTTATACATGTTTCTGGATGTGTGGTATCTGAGTGATCTTATATCCACCTCTGTTGTAAACAATTGCTGCCAAACACAATAACGCCACAAATATATATAGGCTGACATTTTCTTGTTCCTGAAACACGGTGTGCAGATTCAACTCTGCTCGGCATAGAGCATCTCTCCATCAGGCTATCTCAGTATTGACAATACCCCCATAGTGTGGGCGGAGGGTGAGCTGAAAAACTACCCAGCACCCTGGAGTTATCTCACTGAACAAGAACATTGGCAATAGCGGTAGGAGGAGGTTAATTTCACCCTGTACAATTGAAAGGGGCCGTTTGCTTTGATCAATTAGATTTCAATTAATTTAGCAGTCTGATCACTGGAACCTGAATTAAACCTTCAAAATGACTTAGCACAACAGAGACAGAACCATCAGGCAGAGTCTCACATACTGAATTAACGAATAATACTGTCGTTTATTGAACAGAAGCACAATCAAAATACAATGCCCTTATAAGACAATCAAAGATTCATCAACCAACTTGCAGAATTATTTCTAATCTATGAAATATCTAATAAGGGGAGACAAAAAGAAAAGTGTATTTTTCAAAGTATTGCTGCCAGGCTCACAGTTGAAACGTTAACACATTGGTGTTAATGATCTGAAGGAGCTCACCACCAATCAGTCAAAATGGTGACAACGTGTCCATCTTTCTGCATCACGCTCGAGAATCATCCACATGAATACCCAGGGCAGGAAGTGACAACCCCGAGTAGACGTCATTCTCGAATCGAGGGACAGCCGAATGTGAGGTCAATTTGCTATCCAGCTTGGTGATGTGACCAAGCTTGGGCACAGAACACTCCGTCCCCTCATTAATTCATTAATATAGATTGTAAATTTGGTGAGAATGTGAATTGATGAAGATTACTGGGGGCCAGGCAATGGACAAATGGGGGAGTGTGAGTGAGATTTAAAATCAGTCCGTCAAATGGCTACTAATCCACAGAGTTTGACTTCAAATTGTTTCCTGAAGTTTGAGTATTTTAATTTAAATTCAGTCTCTGGACAAACAGGACAGTTATAGCACGAAGCTAGATACAACATAGAGATCTCTCTAAAATGTCACCATCAAACAATCCCAGGACAGCTGCTGCATGAGGGTTAGATGCAGAATAAATCTCCCTCTACACTGTCCCCATCAAATATTCCCAGGACAGGTACAGCAAGTGGTTAGATACAGAGTAAATCTCCCTCTGCACTGCACCCAGCAAACACTCCCAGGACAGGTACAGCACGGGTTTAGATACAGAGTAAAGCTCCTTTTGCACTGTCCCCATCCAACACTCCAAGGACATGTAAAACATGGTGTTAGATAGAGAGTGAAGCTCCCTCGAGTTGCCAGCCCTCCCCACTGGCTTGCCCTGGCCTCATGTCCTTTCACTGGTCTTTGTACTTGTCTCGGTTTCGCCCTGTGAGGCCGTGGTCTCCCCGGCACTCATCTGCTCATTCCGAACGCCACTTTTACTGATTATTAGAGATTAACCCATGGTCATTTTTTCGAGCTTAAAGTTGATTAATTCAGTGAAAGTGATTCGTTATTTATTCAAGATTCGGCCATTAAAATGTTGCAAATGTAAGGTTAGATTAACTGAAAGTGATTATTTAAATGTTATTTTATATTCTAAGTACAGATTTAAGTACTTTAATCTTTTTTTTACTAATACTGTTAATAATAGCCAAGGGCATGTTTAAGTGGCATATGGTTTTTAAATCACAGAATTAATAAATTGCAGAGAGAAAAAGCCATTGATCAAAGCAATGAGGAATATAAATGTAGAAGAGAGGGAGCGAGAGACAGCAACCCAGTGCACAAATATAGGGGGAATGTAATGAATAAATTAGAGAGAGAGAAGCAACCCAGTGTGCAAATAGAGGAAGAATAAAATTAACAAATGAGAGAGTGAAAGAGAGAGTAACCCGGTGTGAAAATCAAGAATGTAATGAACATATTAAAGGGAGAGAGAGAGAGCAACGCAGAGTGCAAATAGAGGAGGACTGTAATTAAACAATTAGAGAGACAGAGCACCACAATGTGCAAATTGAGGAGGAATGTAATTAATCAGTTAGAGAACCCAGTGTGAAAATAGAGGGGGTAAGTCATTGTTTAATTAGAGAGAGAGAGCGAGAGAGAGAAAGAGAGAGCGCGAGAGAAAAAGAGATAGATAAACCCAGTGTGCAAATAGAGGAGGAATGCAATAACTAAATTAGAGAGAGATAGAGAGAGAGCATCCCAGTGCGAAAGTGGAAGAGGAATGAAACTAATGAATTGGTGATAGGCTAACCCAGTGTGCAAATAGATGAGGAGCGTGATTACCAATTTAGAGTGGGAGAGAGCAACACAGTGCCCTTAGAGGAGGACTGTAATTAGTTAGAGAGAGATAGAGAGAGAGGAAGAAAGAGCAACCCAGTGTGCAGATCGAGGCGGAATGTCTTTAATAAATGAGAGAGAGAGAGAAAGCAACCCAGTGTGGAAATAGAGGAGAAATGTAATTAATACGTTATAGAGAGAGAGAGAAATCCCGTATGGAAAAAGAGAAGGAATGAAATTAAAGAATTATGGAGAAAGAGAGAGCAACCCTCTGTGCAAATAATGCAGTAATGCATTTTAAAAATATATATATAGAGAGAGCAACCCAGTGCGCAAATATAACACGAATATAATTAGTCAATTAGAGAGGGGGATACAGAGAAAACCAGCGTGCAAATAGAGGAGGAACGTAATTAATCAATTAGATAGTGAGCCCCGTCTGCAAATAGAGGATGAATGTAATCGTTTAAAGACAGATAGGACAACCCAGTGTGCCAATAGAGAAGGAATGTAATTAATAATTTAGAGAGAGAGAGAGAGAGAGAGCAACCCATTGTGCAAACAGAGGAATGCATTTTATACATTAGAGAGACAGCAACCCATTTTGCTCATAGAGGAGCAATGTAATTAATGAACGATATGTAGCAACCCAGAGCCCAAACAGAGGATGAATGAAATTAATGAATTAGAGAAAGAGAGCAACTCTCTGCGAAAATAGAGGAGGGATCTAACTAATAATTTAGAGTAATAGAGAAACCTAGTGTGCAAAGAGAGGAGGACTGTAATTCATATTGAGAGAGAGGGAGCAATCCAGTCTGCAAATGCATGAGGAGTTCAGTTCATAAATGAATGGGAGAGGGGTCGAGAGCAAGCATATTAACGGAGAGGGGAGTCATAGAGTCACAGAGGTCTTCAGCACGGAAAAAGGCCATTCGGTCCATCGAGCCTGTGCCGGTCAAACTATTACCTAAGTATGCTAATCCCATTTTCCAGCACTGGCATTGCAAGTGCACATCCAAACACTTCTTAAATGTTCTGAGGGTTTCTGACGCTTCCACCATTTCAGGCTTTGAGTTCCAGATTTCCACCACTCTCTGGGTGAAAAAAATCTTCTTCACATCCCCTCTAAACCTTCTGCCCCTTACGTTAAATCTATTCACCCTGGTTATTGATCCCTCCACCGAGGAGAACAGTTCCTTCCTGTCTACACTATCTATGCCTCTGACAATATTATACACCTCAATCATTGCCTTCTTAACCACCTTGTCTCCCTTTCCCACTACCTTAAGGGGGCGGTGGAACATGAACACCAAGATCGGTCTGATCCTTAGTGCTTCCAAGGGTCCCACCATTCATCGTGTGTTCCCGGGCCTTGTATGCCCTGCACAAGTGTCTCATCTCACACTTATTTGGATTAAATTCCATTAGCCATCTGAACATCCAGTCTACATCTTACTGTAATCTGAGTCTATCCTTCCAAATGTTTACCACCCCACCAATTCTCGGGTAATATGCAAGCATACTGATCACCCCACGACATTCAAGTCTAAATCGTTTATATATACAACAAACAGCAAGGGGCTCAACATCGATTCCTGTGGACACCACTGTACGCAGGCATCCTGTCACAAAACCACCCCTCGACCGTCAACCTCTGCTTCCTGCCACTCAGCAAATTGTGAATCCAATTTGCCAAATAGTCTTGGATCCCATGGACTCTTACCTTCGTTAATAGTCACCCATGCGGGACCTTATCAAAAGTCTTGCTGAAGTACAAGTAGGCTACATCAAATGTATTATCCTCTATAAACTAGGTCAACCTTTCGAAAAAATCAATCAAAATGATCAGACATGATCTCTCCTTAACAATTCCATGTTGACTCTCCTTGATTAATCCCTGCCTGTCCAAGCGTAGATTAATTCTGTCCATCAGAATTGCTTCCAATGGTTTCCCCACCACTGAGGTTAGACAGGTTGGTCTGTATTTACCTGCTTTATTCCCCCCTCCCTTCTTGAATAATGGTACCACATTTTCTGCACTCCAGTACTTTGGTAACTTTCCTGTGGCCAGAGGCGTATTGAAATTGATTGCCAGCGCCCCTGCCAACTCCTCACTTGCCTCACGCAACAGCCTGGGATACATTTCATCCGAGCGTGAAGATTTATCTACTAGAAGCCTGCCAGGCCACTTTGAACCTACTTCATTTCAATGTTAATTTCATTAATTATATCACAGGACTTCTGCTTGATTTCCGCACCCATGTCGATCCTCTCATTTGTGGACACCGACACAAAGTACTCACTTAAAACCCGACTTATGTCTTCCGGCTCCACACACAAAATAACTCTATGATCCTTAATGGGCCCGATTCTTTCCCTCGTTATCGTCTTACACTTAATGTAATTTTAAAATAACTTTGTATTTTCTTTTATTTTTCCAGCCAATGTTTTCTCAGGCCCCCTTTATGCTATCCTAATTTTCTTTTTAAGTGCCCCCTCTACATGCCCTATTCTCCTCTAGGGCTTCCGCTGCTTTGAGCCCTTTGTAGCTGCGATAAGCCTCCCCTTATCTCATTATCCAATCCAGTATATCCCTTGACATAGAGGTTTCCCTGGATTTGTTGGTTCAACTCTTTGTCTTTCTTGGAATATGTTTGCCCTGCACTCTCCCTATTTCCCTATTGAATGAGCCCCACTGCTCTGACGCAGATTTACCTGAAAGTAGCTGCTCCCAATCCAAGCTGTCCAAATCATATCTGACCGTATTAAAATCGGCCATCCCCCAAGTTCGAACTCTGATTCCTGACCTTGTCCTTTTCCATAACAACCTTGAATCTAATGTAGTTATGGTTACTATTTGCAAAATGTTCCCCACTGATACCTCTGTTAATTGATTGGCTTCATTCCCTAATATTATGTCCAGGAACGCTCCCTATCTTGTAGGACCCTCTACATGCTGGCTTAAAAATTTCTCTTGGATGCATTTGAAGAATTCTACTAACTATAAACGTAAAACACTATGATCAAACCAGCTAATGTTGGGAAATTATAAATCCCTTAAAAGTAGTGCCCCACTATTTTTACACTTCTCTGAAATGTGCCTAAACATCTGTTCTTCTCTCTGGCTATTTGGCGGCATAAAGGACACTCCCAACAATGTTATTTCTCCTTTTTTGTTATTCAGTTATACCTATATGTCTTCTCTTGAGGAGTCTTCAAAGGTGTCATCAATCCTTACTGCTGTAATTGATTCCTTGTTCAATATTGCGAAAATCCCTCCTCATTTAACTCCTTCCCTGTCTCGCCAGAAGTCCCGATATCCTGGAACATTCAGCTGCTAATGCTGCCCATCTCTCAACCATTTGTCTGTGACAGCAAATACTTCATAATTCCAGGTGTTTATTTGTGCCCACAACTCATGTGCCTAATTCGTCAGTCTCCATGCATTGAAATAAATACCATCCAACCCTGCCAATCTCCCTTGTGCTTTAACTGCGCCATATTTTATATGCCTTTCAAACTCACTTGCTCTCTCTTCTAATTTTATTGTGCATCTCCCCCTACTGAACCTTCTCTCATGATCCCATCCCCCTGCCAATTTAATTTAAATTCTACCCAGAGGAAGAATGCAGTGGATAAATTAGGAAGAGAGACTACGCAGACCACTGGGCAAATGGGGTAGACGCATAACTTAGAAATTAGTGAGAGAGCAATCCAGTGTGAAAATAGAGAGCGAATGTAAGTAATTAATCGCAGAGAGAGCAACCTATTGTCCAAATACAGCTTGAATGTAATTACATAAATACAGAGGAATAGAGAACAATGCCGTGTGCAAATAGATAACGAATGCAGTTTATAAATTGGTGAGAGAGATGGCAACCCAGTGTGCAAATAGAGGAGAAATTCAATTAATATGACCCCATGGGTTTTCCAGAATGGCTTACTCGCCTCATTATTGGCCAGTACTGAGGGAGCACTTCACTGTGCGTTTGTGATTGCTGAGGTGGTGGTGTAATACCTGACGTTTAATAATGAGAGATCGCCGCAATGTCTGAGGGTCGGCACTGATGAGGTGCCGCAATGTCGGAGGGTCAGTACTGAGCGAGTGCTGCACTGTTGGAGGATCAGTACTGAGGGGCGCGGCACTGTCAGTGGACAGTAATGGGTGAGTGCCGGACTGTTAGAGGATCAGTGCTGTGGGAATGGTGCACTGTCAAAGAGTAAGTCCAGAATTACCGCTGGACTGTCGAATGGTATGTACTGAGGGAGATCTCTACTGTCGGCTGAATATACTGAAGCAGTGAGCGTTACATGGAAGCATAATCGGTTGCCCTTCTATTAAGAACACTGAGTGATCTGCTCCCGACGGAAACATGCTTCAAATTAGATTTGGGCCATTTAGGGTTCAAGTCAGGAATCACAGAATCACACACTAAACAGTGGAAAGCTGTTTGGTGTGTCAATTGGGAAAGTCAAGGCATAGATTGATGGGTTTCTGTTGCGTAAGTTTATTACATGTTCTGGGTGAAAGCTGTTTCACTGTTGCAATAATACACGTGAAGGCAGCGGTAGGCATCCTGAAACCTGGAACAAGGCTAACGGAAAGTATCACCTTCTCCTGTTCTTACATTACAAACAGCTCTCTGTCCCCTTGTTCCAGTTTGTACATTTTCCTGGGTTTGTGGTTTTTGAGAGATCTTTTCTCCACCTCTGTTGTGAACAGTTGCTGCCAAACACAGTTCCAGCACAACTTTTCAAGCAGCTGTCATTTTCTTGTTTCTGTCACATGACGTGCAGCATTCAAATCTGCTCAGCACAGAGCCTGTCTCCATCACACAACCTCAGTATGGACAATGGCCCAATAGTATCGGGTGGGGGAAGCTGAAAATCTACCGTGCACCCTGGCGTTAGCTCACTCAACCGGCCATTGAAGAACATTAAAAAATAAGAGCAAAGGGAGTTTAATCTCACCCTGTACTTTTTAACAGGGTTGTTTGCTTTTATAAACTTAGACTTGCATTAATTTAGCAGTGAAGAGCCTTATTACTGGAACCAGAATTAATCCTTCAAACTGATTTATTCCGACAGAGACAGAAGCATCAGGCAGAGGTTCAGACACTGTATTAACGAATGATACTGACGTTTACTGAACAGATGGAAAATCAAACAACAACGCAATTATCAAACAATGAAAGTTTCATCAATCAACTTTGATAATTATTCATAACACTTCAAGTAACTGATAAGAGTGGACAAAGGGAAAAGTATATTTATCACCGAACCCCTACAGGACTCACATTTGAAGTTCTAACGCTTTGATGTTAATGACTGGGAGGAGTTCACTACCAATCGGTGAAAATGGCGACAACGTGTCCATCATTCTGCAGCACGCTTTGAGCCGCCATCTCTTAATGATGAAGCAGAGCGACCGCAGGGAAGGGAAGGGAAGGAACTAATTCCTGCTCTCCGGATCCAACTACTTGGTGGCACGCCCTGTCCCATGTGTCCGAAGCTCTGCATCTCGAGATTCGGCCTGTTCATCCACATGAAGACCCACGGCAGGAAGTGACCAGCCCAACGAGAAATCATCCTGAACTCGAGAGACAGCCGAAGATGAGGACAATTTACTATCCAGGTTGGTATTGTGACCAAGCTTCGATATAAAACATTCAGTCCCTTCATTAAGTCATTGGTATCGATTGGGAACTTGATGATAATGGTAATTGATGAAGATTATTGGGAGGCGATGGACAATGCGGGGGTTGGGAGTGAGATGCAAAGCTAGTACGTCACAGGGCTACTAATCCAGGGAGTGTGACTTCCAATTGCATTACTGAGGTTTAAGAATTTGAATTTAAAAACAAGTCTGTTCATAAATAAGAGAGTTAAATTAAAGCGTTATTGACAGTGTAAAGCTCCATCTACGCACTCCCCATCAAACGTTCCCAGGATAGGCACAGCACTCAGTTATACAACGAGCACAAAGCTCCCTCTTCACCGTCCCCATCAAACACTCCCAGGAAATTTACAGCCCGGGGTTAGATAGAGAGTAAAACTTTTTCCATACCGTCCCCATCAAACACTCCCAGGACAGGTGCAGCACGGTGTTAGTCACTGAGAAAAACTTATTCTACGCTGTCTGCATCCAAAAACCCCAGGGCAGGTACAGAACGGGGTTAGATACAGAGAAAATCTCCCTCTACACTGTCCCCATCAAACAGACGCAGGACAGGTAAAGCACGGGGTTATACACAGCGTAAAGTTTCCTCTTCACTGCCGCCATCGAACGCTCACAGTGCATGCACAGTCCTTGGTTAGATACATGGTAAATCTCCCTCTACAGTCTCCCTAACAAACACTCCCAGGACAGGAACAGCACGGGTATATATACAAAGTGAAGCTCCTTCTACACTGTCCAAAACAAGCCTCACAGGGCAGGTGCAGTATGGTCTTCGATAAAGAGTGAAGCTAGCTCGACATTGTCCCCATCAAATACTCCCAGTACAGGTACAGCACGGGGTTAGGTACAGAGTAAAGCTCCCGCATAACTGTTCTCATCAAACACCCCCAGGACAAGTACAGCACGGGGTTAGATACAGAGCAAAGGTCCCTCTACACTGTCCCCATCAAACACTCCCAGAACAGGTACAGCACGGGGTTAGATACAGAGTAAATCTCCCTCCACAGTGTCCCCATGAAAACTCACAGGGCAGGTGCAGTATGGGGTTCTTTACAGAGTGAATCTCCCTTTAGTTGCCAACCCTCCCCGCTGACACCTGTTTAAGAGGAAAATGATTTTTAAATCATATGATGTACAGATTACAGAGAAAGAGAGAGTAGCCCAGTGTGAGATATTAGGGGAGTGTCACGAAATGGTTACAGTGATACAGGGAGAGAGAGAGAAAATAAACCAATGTGTAAATAAATGAGCAATGTCATTAATAAATCAGAGAGATTTGGAACAAACTATTGTGAAAAAAGCGGAGGAATGTAAACATTAATTTAGAGAGAGCAACCCGGTGTCAAAATAACGAAAGAATGAAATGGATAAATTACAGAGTAGAGAGAGAGAGAGAGAGAGAGAGAGCAACCCAGTGTGAAAATAGAGGAGGGATGTACTAAATAAACTGTAGTTAGAGAGAAAACCCGTGTGGAAATACAGCAGGGATGTAATTAATATATCAGAGAGAGCGAGAGGGCAACTTAATGGCTCAGTTGAGGTGTAATGTAATTCATAAAAAAGAGAGATCCCGCAGTGTGCAAATAGAGGAGTGATAGATTAATAAATTAGAGAGAGAGCGACAAACAGCAACAAAGTGTGCAAAGAGAGGGGGAATGTAATTAATGAATTAGAACGGGTGATACAGAGTGCAACCAAATATGCAAACATATGAGGAATGTAATTAATAAATTAGAGAAAGAGAGCAACCCAGTGTTCAAATAGAGGGGGAAAGAAATTAAGAGATTAGATAGTGATAAACAGCTCAGTGTGTAAATAGAGGAGGAATGTAATTAATAAATTAGGGAGGGGGAGAGAGAGAAACCCAGTGTCCAAATAGAGGAGAAAATCAATTACAAATTAGAGGGAGAGAGAGCAATACAGTGTGCAAATAAAGGAGGAATGCAATTGCTAAATTGGAAAGAGAGAGAAAGCAACGCAGTGTGCAAACAGAGGAGGAATGAGATTAATAAATTGGAGAGAGAGAGCAACCCAATGTCCAAAGAAAGGAGGAAAGAAATTAATAAATTATAGAGAGAGAGAAATGGCAATTCAATATGAAAATTGGTGGATATGATTTATAAATTTAACACAGAGAGAACAACCCAGATTGCCAATTGCGGAGTAATGCAATTAATAAATTAGAGAGAGGGAGACCCAGTGTTCAAATAGAGTAATCTAATATATAATTTGGAGACAGCAACAAAGTGTTCAAATAGAAGATTAATGCAATTAATGGATTAGAGGGTAACCCGGTGTACAATTAGAGGAATGTGATTAATAAATTAGAGAGGCAGTGAGAGAGAGAGAGAGAGAGAGAGAATCGCAGTTTGCCAATAGTGAAGGAATGCTCTTACTATATTAGAGAGAGAGAGAGAGGGAAACCCAGTGATCAAATGGAGGAAAGTAATTTATAAATTGGAGAGTGCTCCTAGTTTGCAAATAGAAGGGGAATGTGATTAGTAAATTAGAGAGAGATGGATAGATAGATAGAGAGAGAGAGAGATACAGAGAATCCAGTGTGTCAGTAGAGGAGGAATGTAATTTAATGTAAATAATAAATTGGAGAGAGAACAATCCAGTGTGCAAATAGAGGAAGAATGCAATTAATGGATTATGGAGAGAGAGAGAGGGGGAAGCGTTGTGCAAATAGAAGAGGATTGTATTTTATAAATTTGAGAGAGAGAGAGAGAGAGAGAGAGAGAGAGAGAGAGAGAGAGAGAGAGAGAGCAAACCAGTGATAGAAGAGACATCCATTTAACAGATTAGAGAGAGGGTAATCCATTGGGCAAGTAGAGGAGGAATGTAATAACCAAATGAGTTGGAGAGGGAGAGCAACCCAGTGTGATAGTGAAGCAGGAATGTAATTTATAAATTAGAGAGAGAGCAAACCAGTGTCCTAATATGGGAGTATTGCAATTAATACATTAGAAAGAGAGCAGCACAGTGTGTAAGTAAAAGAGGATTGTAATTAATAAATTAGAGAGAGAGCAACAAGGTGTGCGAGTTGAGTTGGAATGTGATTGAGAAATTAGTGAGAGCGAGGGAGAAACCCAGTGTGCAAAGAGAGGAGGAATGTAATTTATGAATTAGAGAGAGAGAGAGAGAGCAAAGCAGTCTGCATATAGAGGAGGAATGTAATTAATGAATGATGAATGAGAGAGCGGGTTGGAGCAAGACAGTGTGCAAACAGAGGAGGAATTTATTTTGTATATTTGAGAGAGAGGGGGAGAGAGAGAGAGCAAACCAATGTGCATTTAGAAAAGGAATCCATATAACGGAAGAGAGAGAGGGTAAACCATTGTGCAAATAAAGTAGTAATGTGATTAGCAAATGAGAGAGAGAGAGAGAGGAACCCTTGTGAAAATGGAGGAGGAATGTAATTAATAAATTGAAGAGAGAGAAACCCAGTGTGCAAATAGTGGGGGAATGGAATTAATAAATGGGAGATAGAGAGGATCCTAGTGTACAAATAGAGGATGATGATAATTAATAAATTAGAAAGAGAGGAACACGGTGTGCAAATATAGGAGCAATGTCAATAATAATTTCGAGAGAGAGAGCAACCCTGTGTGCAAACAGACGAGGATTGTAATCAACAAATTAAAGAGAGAGCAAAACAGTGTGCAATTAGAGGAGGAATTTGATTCATAAATTAAAGAGAGAAAGAGACAGCAACCCAGTGTGTAAAGAGAGAAGCAATGCAATTTCTGAATTAGAGAGAAAGAGGGAACCTTTGTGCTAAAAGAAGAAAAATATTATTAATAAAATAAATAGAGAGAGAGCAAACGAGTGTGCAAATAGAAGAGGAATGTAATTTGTAAATTTGTGTGTGTGTGTGTGAGAGAGAGAGAGAGAGCGAAGAGAGAGAGAGAGAGAGAACCAGTCTGAAAATACAAAAGTTAAACAATTAATAATTGAGAGAGAGAGAGAGAGAGAGAGAGAGAGAGAGAGAGAGCAAGCCAGTGTGCAATTAGAGGATGAATGCCATTAATAATTTAGACAGAGAAGACCAGTGTTCAAAGAGAGGATGAATGTTACTTGTATGTGAGGGATAGGGATTGAGGGAACAAAGTGTTCAAATGTAGGAAGATTTTAGTTAATTCATGAAAGGGGGAGAGTTCGAGGGAAAACATGTTCTAAAGAAAGGGCGAATCAACTTGATCTATTAGGAAGATAGACAAAGAGGACCAGCAGGCAAATAGAAGAGAAATGGAATTAATAAATGAAAGAGCGAGCAATCCAATGTGCAAGTATAGGACGGATGCAATTAATTAATTACAGGGAGAGAGGGAGCGAAAGCAACCCAGTGTTCACATAGAATGAAAATACCATTAATACATTAGAGAGAGAGGGAGAAACGCAGTGTGCAAATTGATGACTATGCAATTTGGCAAAAACAAAGGTAGAGAGAGAGCAATGCAGTGTTCAAATAAATAGCGAATGCAAATCATAAATTGGTGAGATTGAGGTCAATGTGCAAAAACAGGAGAAATGCAATTAATACAACGCCATGGGTTTTAAAAATGGCTTTCTGTGGTCATCACTGGACAGTACTGAGGGAGAGCTGCACTGTCACTTGGTGGATGCTGAGGAGGTGTTACAATGTCAGAGGCTCAGTACTGAGGGAGTGCTGCACCGTCGGAGGGTCAGTACTGAGCGAGTATCGCTCTGTTGGAGTGGCAATATTGAGGTAGTGCTGCACTGTCGGAGTGTCAGGACTGAAGGAGTGCTGGCATGACAAATCCTCAAAGCTGAGGATGCGCCACACTGTCGGAAGGTCAGTACTAAGGCAACACAGCACTGCCGGATGTTTAGTACTGAGGGAGCGCCGCACTGTCGGAGGGTCAATAACTAGCTGGCACTGCACTGTCAGAGGGCCCGAAGTCAGGGACTACCGCACTGCCGGAGGGTCAATACTGATGGAAAGCCACACTGTCTGAGGGTCAGCAATTAGGGGGTTCTGCACTTTTGGAGTATCAGTACTGAGGCAGCGAGTGTTACATGGAGGAATAATCTATTTCCTAACTATTGAGAACACTGAGTGGTCTGCTCTCGAGCTACATAACCTTAAAATTAGATTTGGGCCTTTCACGGATATGATCACGAATCACACAATCACACTCAAGACAGTGGATAGTTGTTCGGTATGCCAATTGCGAACGTCAAGACATAGATTGATATGTCTGTGAACTATGAGGATATTAAAGGTTCTGTGTGTCAACTGGGTCACTTTTGTAGAAATGGATTTGTACTGTAGAAACCCTGAATAATGGAACCAGGCTAAGGGATTGTATTACCTTCTTCTGTTCTCATATCTAATACAGATTCTGTTCCCTGGCTCCTGTTTGCACATGCTCCTGGATGTGTGGTTTCTGACAGATATTATCTCCACCTCTGTTGTGAACTGTTACTGTCAAACACAGCAACCTAACAAATATGTATAGGCTGATCTTTCCTTGCTCCTGATAAACGGTGTGCAGCATTCAAATCTGCTCAGCACAGAGCTTGTCTCCATCACAGAAAATCAGTGTTAATAATGGCCCCAGCGTGTGGGTTGGAGGGTGGGGGAGAGCTGAATATCTACCCTTCACCCTGGAGTTAGCTCACTGAGCCGGCCTTTAAAGAACATTAGAAATAGGAGCAGTAGAAGTTGAATCTCATTCTGTTGATTTAAAAGGTGGTGCTTATTTTTATAAACTTAGACTTGAAATAATTTAGCAGTTAACAGGCCATTTACTGTAACCTGAAATAACCATTAATTTGACAGAGACAGAACCGTCAGGCACATACTCAGACGCTGAATTAGCAAATAATACTGAATTTCATTGAACGAAAGAAAAGAGCAATGCACTTATCAAGCAGTGAAAGATTGAACAATTAAATTGTAGAATTATTTACAATTTATCAAATAACTAATAGGTGGAGACAAAGATAAAATTGTTTTTTATGAATGAAACCTTATAGGACTCACACTTGAAGTACTAACACAATGACATTAATATCTCGGAGCAGCTCACGTCCAATTGGTCAAAATGACGACAACGTGTCCATCTCTCTGCATCATGCACGAGAATCGGCCCGTTCACCCACATGAAGACCCACGGCAGGAAGTCGCGACCCTGAGTAGACATCACCCTCGAATCCAGGGACAGCCGAATATGAGGACAATTTACTATCCAGCTTGGTGTTGTGGCCAAGGTTGGACACGGTACAGTCAATCCCCTCAATAAGTCATTGGTGCAGGTTGTAAATCTGGTGAGGATTGAGATTGACGAAGATTATTGAGGAACAACCCATGGACAATGGGAGGTTTGGGACTGAGACGGAAAATCCATAGGTTACCGGGTGACAAATCCAGTGAGCGACTTCAAATTGCACTACTGAGGTTTGAGAACTTGAATTTAAATACAAGTCTGTATACAAAAGCCTCGACCAGTATAAGCCACTGACAGATTGCGAATGTTGTAGGGATTTGTAGCGTGAACATTCTCTCTGTAAATCAGTGCCCATTAAAGCTTCACATCACAACTTGCCAAGGCTCCTTGACAGCACCTTCCAATCTGATGTAACGAACAAATTAGAAGCACAAGGGCAGCTGACTCATGGGAACTCCACCACCTGCAAGTCTCCCTCCAAGTCACACACCATCCTGACTTGGAACTCCATCGGCTGTTCCTTGACTGTCGCTGGTTCAACATTCTGGAACTCCCGCCCTAACAGTACTTTGGTTGTACCTACACCACATAGAATGCAAAGGTTCATGAAGGCAGCTAAGCACCACCTCCTCAAAGGCAATTACTTAAGGGCAATAAAAGCTCTTCTAGCCAACGATGCCCACAACCCAAGAACGAATGAAAATATATACCCGGACCGTTCCACAATGTTGGCTATAAAATGCTCAGACCTGTTGTCAATTTCAAAACTCCTGCACAATTCATGATCGGCAACTGAAGGTAGGTGATGTTTAAGGGGAAGAAAAATCCAAATATCAGGTGAAATTTTTCCTTATTTTGTTTTCACAAATCCTTTTATGAAAAAAAACTTTAATTTGCATCGTTGCTACCTCAATTTGCAACATTGATGAATGTTTCATCCAACCAGCACAGCCAATGTTCACATGTGATTCCTATGTAATGGGCGGTGTTGGATATATTGTCACAGAGACTGACCCCACTCACAGCAGATTGTACCTGAGAGTGAAGAAGAAGCTAATTGACTGAGCCCCATTGAATCTGACATTGCAGCACCTCCACTGGGGCCTTTGGTAAGCAGTTCGCGTTTGAATAGACCTTTATAACAATATCAGGAACTTGTCCCTTACTGGGCATTGGTTTGGTGGTGTGTGTGCTGCTTTTCCTGCAACCAGACATGGCTTAGCAATGGAACAGGATTCGAATATTAGCATGGAATCTCTATAGGGGGCTGGGGGGAGGAGCTAGAGAAGAGAGCAGGAGTGTCAGTAATAATAATTATTTAGATAATGGTGGTTTTGGAGTTTAACAAGGAAATGCAAAGTCTTAGAGTAAATGCATTGGTTTTTAATTAAGGGCACGTAAGCAAGTGAACTTCACCGCTGGCTGCAGAGGTCCCAGTGAGAGCGGGAACTAGAGCTCACCTCTATGTGCTGGTGTTCCAGTGAGCGGGGAAGGTAGAGTTCACCCATTAATAATCGATATACTCACTAATCCGATGCCCCACTCTCTAATTACATTTCCATCCCTTCCCTTGTTCCACCTCCTCTCCCCAATGCTAATTCTGTCTTTCACTTCCCAGCATATTACCCAGTGAGATCAGGAATCTCCTGCTGATCATCGGATTCCTGAGTAAGTTATTTACATGGTTATGAAACTCCACCATGCATGTTTAAACTAGTTAAGGGGAGAGAGTTCATTTATGATGCTGATGAGGGCGGTTTCACTGCTGTTCCTGAGGCACAATAAATTGATAGCAATATACACGGTATATAAAATTACAAGATATTGTTCGATTCGCAGAATGGCAGCACTCTGTCAAATGGGCTTGATTATTACCTAATTTGAGCTGATAAACTCTGGGGCCAAAAAAGGATAAACCAGGGATCTTTCTAATTGGTGAACACCCAGGAGTGGTGGAGGTCCAAAAAGACTAGGGGATCCTTTACACAGTTTGTGGCATGTCTTTAACAGATTCACAAAATAATCCAAAAGCCTAATGGAATGCTGATCATTATACCTGTAATAATGGGTGACAAGTTTGTAGACGTCATGTGTCAGATTGATAAAGCAATGGTCAGACCACACACCGAGTAACTGTGAGCAGTTCTGTGCACCACACCTGAGGAAGTATAGATTAATCTCGGAGGGAGTGTCCGGAAGCTTTGGGACCACTTTCTCTCATTTAGGTTGAAGACTGAGGGGCAATCCGACAGTGGTTTATGAAATTGTGACTGTTCCTGATAAGTTAGACGTAGAGAAGATGTCCTCACACGCGGGAGGGACAACAATTATGGTTCAGGAATCTCAGATAGTCTCCAGTAAATCCAAATGGGATTTTAGGAGTGATCTCTTTACCCGGATAATGGTGAGAATGTGGAACTTGATACCAGGAAGTGGATGCAGAGAGGAACAGAGATGATTTAAAGGGGAAGTTGGATAAACACACGAAGGAGAAATGAATATGAAGACATCGTAATGGGGTAAGCTGAATGGGGGCTGGGAAGAGACTCGTTTGTAGTATAAACAAAAAATTGGACCAAATGAGCTGAATTGCCTGTTTCTCTGCTGTAAATCCGACATGATGTAATGTATTAATTATTTGTATTGCTCAGTCATATTGTTTATTTTGCTCAAATGTTTTCTATTCATCAGGTGCTCTGAAATCATAGCATCAGAGAATTGCTACAGTGCAAAAGGAGGCCATTCAGTCCATTGTTTCTGCACTGTCTCTCCCAATGAGCACTTGAGCTAGTGCCACACCTCCATCTTCCCAACGTATCCCAGCACATTGTTTCTTTTAAGATAACAATGTAATTCCCTCTTGAATGCCTCCATTGAACCTGCCACCACCACACTCTCAGACAGTGCAATCCAGACGCTAACCACTCAATGTGTAAATAAGTTTCTCCCCATGTCTCCATCGCTCCTTTTCCCAATCCCGGTAAATCTGTGTTCTTCTTGTTCGCACTCCTTCACTTATATTGAGCCGTTTCTCCCTATCGACTCTGTCCAGACCCCTCATGATTTTGAACACCTCTATCAAATCTCCCCTCAACCTTCTCCTCTCCAAGAAAAACATTCCCAGATTGTCCCATATATCTGCAAAATGAAAGATCCTTATCTCAGGAACGATTCTCTTGAATCTTTACTGCACTCTTTCGAATGCCTTCACATCCTTCTTGAAGTGTGCAGCACAGATCTGGATGTAGTACTCCAGCCGTGGCTTAATTCCTTTCTTACACATGTTCAGCATTAGCTCCATGCTCTTGTACTCTACGCCCCTATTATTAAAGCCTGAGGTACTGTATGCTTTATCCAAAACTCTCTCAACCTTGTGCCACATTCAATGACACATGTGTATATGCAACCAGGTCCCTCTGCTCCTACATCCTCTATAAATTGTAGCCTTTATTCCTCTCCATGGTCTTCCTACCAAAATGAATCATTTCACATTTCTACACATTCTAATTCAACTTCCACCTTTCCAAACACTAAACCGACTTGCCTATGTCCTTCTCAAATTCTACACGTTCATCCTCACAATTCACAATGCTTCCAACGTTTGTATTTTCCAGATATCTTTGAAACTGTGCTCTGAACACATTAGCTAATTAATATATATAAGGATGAGCAAGGGTCACAACACTTACTGTTATTTAGTGTTAACCACTGTTATTTATACAATGCCTTATATTTACTGTAAATATTATTGTTACATGACTATGTTTCAATTCAAATCCTATATTTAACTTTATATTTCATAATTTCAGCATTTTAATCGTGGATATATTATTCTGTTTGTTTAATGTGTTGTTAAAATTATATTTATGTCAAGCATCTAATTTATATGTAAATTCAGTATTATTTTTTCATCACTAGATGTTTAGCTCTAAGAATGAAGCAATCATAATAAAACAATTATTCAGAATCTAATTTCACCTGGCGGCTGAGACACCGCAGGATATCTCACACTGTCCAAAATTTCAAAATTTCGCTCGATTCCATAAGGGTTCCATCAGATTGGAAAGTGCCAAACATAACCCCTCTATTCAATGTCGGAGGGAACCAGGAAACGGGAAACTATAGCTCTGAAGAAGGGTCATATGGCCTCGAAACATGAACTTTGTTTCTCTCTCCATGGATTCTGCTCGATCTGCTGAGTTTTTCCAGTTTGTTTTCTGTTTTTGCTTCACAATTCTAGCATCTGCAGCATTTTGCTTTTATATTAAACTATAAGCCAGTTATCATGATGTCTGTGGTGGGGAAGTTATTAGAATCAAAACAAAAAGCTAAAAGTTACTGCGGTTGCTGGAAATCCAAAACAAAAACAGAATTACCTGGAAAAACTCAGCAGGTCTGGCAGCATCGGCGGAGAAGAAATCAGTTAATGTTTCGAGCCTTCATGGCCCTTCCTTAAGGAATTTACAGCTGGGCAATTAGAAGAGTTCAAGGCAATAGGAAAGAGTCAACATGGTTTGTGAAAGGAAGATCATGTTTAACCAATACACTGGAGTTTTCTGAAGGTGCAACATGTGCAATGGATAAATGGGAACCTGCGGACGTACTGCACTTGAATTTGAAGACGGCATTTGATAAGGTGACACAAGAAAAATTATTACGGATAATAAAAGTGCATGGTGTAGTGATAACATACTAGCATGGATGGAAGATTGGCTGACTGGCAGAAAGCAGAGATTATGCATAAATGTTTGTTTTTGATTGGCAGGATGTGATGAGTGGACTCCCACAGGAGTCTATGGGACAGACCCACTCTGGGGTCTCAACCTTTTCCGATTTACATCAATGACTTAGATGAGGGGAGTGAAGACATCGTAGCTGAATTTGAAGATGACACCAATATACGTTGGAAAGTATGTTCTGAAGAGGACATGGGGAGGTTGCAGATGGATATTGGTTTTTTGAGTGAGAGAGCAACGACCTGGCAAATTGAGTTTCATGCTGGAAAATGTGAAGTTCTTCACTTTGACAGGAAGAACAAGAAAGCAGAGCACTAACTAAATGGAGAACAGCTGCATAATTACGAGTTTCAGAGGAATGTATGAGTTCTTATTCATGAGTCACAAAAAGTTAGTAATAAGGTACGGAAATAAATGGAGAAGGCTAATGGAATGCTATCCTTTATTACGAGAGGGATTGAACAGAAAGTTAAGTAAGTAATGCTTCAATATACGGGGCATCGGTGAGATCGCACCTAGAAAGCTGTGTACAGTTTTGGTCTCCTTAGTTAACGAAGGATGTAAATGTACAGGTAGGGGGTGCAAAGGAGTTTAATTAAATAGGCAACTGGAATGAGTGGGTTGTCTTATGAGGAAAGTTTGGATAGATTGAACTTGTTTCCACTGGAGTTTGGAAGAGTGATGGGTGATTTAATTTAAGTATACAAGATCCTAAACGGCATTGACAAGGTGGGCGTCGGAACGAAATTTCCTCTTGTGGGTTAGTCCAGAATTAGGGAGCTCTATTTTAAAATTAGGGGTCGCACTTTCAGTACGGAGGTGAGGTGATTTTTTCTCTGTCTGAGGGTTGTGCGACTTTGGAACTCGTTGCCTCAGATGGTGGTGGAGGCGTAGTCATTGAATATTTTTAAGGCAAATGTAGATACATTCTTGTTAGGCAAGGGAATCAAAGATTATCGGGGTGAGGGGTGCGAATATGGAAATCGAAACACATAAATATAAGCCATGATCTTATTGAAAGGCGGAGCAGGCTCGAGGCACGGAATGATTTACATTTCTTACGACCATCGACTGTCCCTCACCACTTGTACTCAGTGTTCACCAGGAGACTGAGATAGTATCGGATACATCTCACTGACCATCGAGTGTCGCTCACCATCTGTACTCAGTGTTCATCTGGAGACTGATATAGCCTAGGAGACATCTCACTTACCATCGAGTGTCCCTCACCATCAGTACTCAGTGTTCATCTGGAGACTAAGATAGCCTAGGATATCTCTCATTGAATATTTGCAGAGTTTCTGTTAGGCTGAGGTGATGCTGAGATTATTGCTGTTTTCTGTTAACTGAGTCTGAATGGTTAATCTAGAATAGTTAATACTGTCTGGGGGCAGTGAGTCAGAGGGGCAGGTTGAGCCGGGAGACAGATGGAGACCTGGTTCAGAGTAGGAACTTGAAGTTGTGACATTTTCAAACAGGAGGGAGAGAAAATCTGAGGCTTTTGCTGCTTTTGGGTTACAGTGAAGTCGCTGTGTAACATTGACTGTATTTTATATCCACATGAAACATCTTCTGTGTCTCACTCGCCGACTTGGCACTTACTGACCCATGCGTAAATCACACAGTCCTGGACTAGGCCTGCAGGAACATCGATTGTCCTGCGACTGAGTGATCTGGCCAGTTGAAGTGTGATAGCAATCTTCAGGAAGGATGGCACAGATTCAGAAGATAACATGAAGGGCAAAATACAGGCAAGCTAGTCAATGAAGAGTGAGGAACAATTCCATTTAAACAAGTCGATAAGCAGGTGGTTGGTAATCTGGTGGTAATGTAACTGTACGAGCAATGTCTATGTCCACTCTCACTTTGGGATATCACCTTGCCCACTCTCACTTTGCGACCTATTTACTTGCCAAATCCCTGTCCCCTCCGCCACCCTGTATCCCCCCAATAACCTATTCCAATGGGAGCTCTCCTTGTCCCCTCAACCTCGGGGGCCTCTCCCTTTCCCCTCTCCCTCGGGGGCCCCTCCCTGTCCCCTCTCCCTCGGGGATCTCTCCCTGCCCCCTCTACCTTCGGCCTTTCCTTGACCCCATTCGCTTGGCGGCTTCTCCCTGTCCCTTCTCCTTCGGGGGTTTAGGGGTGGGAGTGGGGCGGCTGTCTCTGCCACTCACGCTTGCTGGCCTCTCCGTGTCCCTTCTCCCTAGGGGACCTGTCCATCGTCCTCTCTAACTTTGGGATCTCTCCCCGCCTCCGCTCCATCGGGGTAATTTCCCTTCCCCTCACCTTTTGAATCTCTTCCTTTACTCACTCCATATTTTACAGAGTCATCCCCGCTTTGGGGGCATTGCAGTCCCCTCTCCCTCTGGAAGGTGTTGGAGACCCTCTCCATTTGCATGCCACTTCAGTGCTCTCCTTCTGTGCGTATCGCGGTCCCCTCTCCCTCTGAGGGAAATCAAAGTCTCTTCACCCTCTGTGGGTATCGCAGTCCTCTCTCTCTCTCTCGGGTTATCACAGCTCCTCTCCGTCTGGGGTATAACGCAGTCGCCTCTCTCTCTGGGGGGTATCTCAATCCCCTCTCCATCTGGGGGGAATCGCATCTCCCTCTCCCTCTGGAATGTATCCCAGTCCCCTCTCCCTCTGGGGCTATCGCAGTCCGCTTTCCCTCTGGGAGTATCACAGTACCCTCTCTCTCGGGGAGTATCACAGGACCCTCTCTCTCGGGGGGTATCGCAGCACCCTCTCCCGCTGGGGGGTATCGCAGTCCATTCTACCTCTGGGGTTATCACCAGCCCCTCTCCCTCTGGGGGTATCACAGAACACTCTCCTTCTGGGGGTATCGCAGAACCCTCTCCATCTGGGTGTATCGCAGTCCCCTCTCCCTCTGGGGGTATCACAGTCCCCTCTGCCTCTGGGGGTATCGCAGAACCCTGTCCATCTAAGGGTATCGATGTCCCCTCTCCCTCTGAGGGTATCACAGACCCCTCTCGCACTGACGGGTATCCCAGGCCCCGCTATGCCAGGGACCTCTCCCTGTCCCCTCTCCCCAATCCCCCTCTCAGTTTGGTATCCCTTCGTGTCCAATCTCCTTTTAGAACTTCTCCAAGCACCTTTCTCCCTGCCATTTCTCTCCCTGTATCTTTTCTCTCCCTGCCCCTCTCCGACCTTTCCCCCCTCTCCTCGCGTCCCCTCGCTCTCCCTGTCCCCTCGCTCTCCCTATTCCCTCTCTACCCCTGTCCTCACTCACCCGCTGGGCGTCCTCTCTCACTCTTCCCAGACTCTTCCATTCGCCTCACTCTATCTGACATCTCTTCCTCAATGCTGCTCTCTCCCCCTTTCCCAGTTATTCCCCTATGCCCTCTCTCTCCCTGGGCCCTCTCTCTCTCTCACTGTCCCACACTCTCCATCCCCTTCATTGCCCCTTTCCCATCACTTTCACTGTCTCCTCACTCTCGCTGCCCCCCCACTCTATCTTTCTCCTCTCTCTCCCTGCCCCTTCTCTCTCACTTCCCCCACTCTTTCCTTGTAACCTCTCTTTTCCTTAACGCATATCGCGCACCATCCCGTCACTCACCCTCCCCCCTCACACCTCCCCTGTCCTCTCCCTAGCTTGTGTCCTCTCCCTAGCTGTCCCACACTCACTCTATCACCTCCAACTCCCTGTCACGTATCTCCCTGTCCTGCATCTCCCAGTCTTCTATCTCACTGTCTACTATCTCCCTTTTTTCAACCTCCATGCCCCCTAGTGCATCAGTCCCCTCGCTCTACCTGCCCCTTCATACACTCACACCTCCATCTCCCTCCCCCCTCACACACTGTCCCATCTCTCCGCAGCCCCTCTCCTTCCCTGTCCCTTGTGTCTCTGTGCCCCATCTCTGCCTTTCTCCTCTCTCTCCTTGACACCCAGCACTCTATTGCCCCGACCCTCTTTCCCAACTCACCCAGTACCCTCACTTTCCTTGTCTCATCTATCTCCATGCCCACTCTCCCTCTCGCTGCTCTCTCCCTCCCTGTCCTCTCTGTCCAAGCCTCACACAATCCCTGACACCTCAATCTCCCCGTCCTCTATCTTCTCCCCAAACTCTCTTCCCTCTCCTATTTCCCTCGCTGACTGTCCACTGTCTTCCTGTTCCCTCTCTCTCCTTGTCAGGTCTTTTGTCCTGTCCTTTCTCACCCTCTCCCTGTCAACTCCCTCCCTGCCCTCTCTCACCCTGTCCCCTCTCTCTCCTATTGCGTTCCTTTCCCTGCCATCACACTCTAACTGTCCACTCTCTCCCTATTCCAAATATTTCCTGCTATCTCTCTCAAACTATCCCCCCTCTCACACTGTCCAAAGTGCCTTCATTTACTCTTTCTCCCCTGTAGACTTCCTCTCTTCCTGTTTCCTCTCTGCACCTGTCCCCTCTCTCACTGAACCCTCTCTGAATGTCACCTCCCTTAATCTCACCTCTCCCCATACCCCTCTCCATCCCTGTCATGTCTATCTTCTTAACCCCTCGCTCTGCCTGGCTCCCTCACTGTCTCCCTCTCTCCCAGTTTTGACCCCGTCCTTCCTGTTCCCTCCCCCTCCATGTCCTTTTGCCCTCTTTCAACCGTCACTTTCCCTGCTCCCTCTCACTTTCTCCCTGACCAATCTCTCCCCCTGTACACTCTCTAACCTTCCCCTCTCCCTCCTTGTCCCCTCCCTCCTATTGTCCACTCTCTCTCTGTCACTTTCCAACCTGCTGTCTCCCTCTTTCTCCGTGTCCTCTCTTCCCCTGTCCCCACTTTGCCTGATCCCTCTCTCTCAATGTTCCATCTCTCTCCCTGACCTCTCTCTTTTCCTGACCACACTATTATCCTGTGTCATGTCTCTGCCTGTACCCACTCTCTTCCTGTCCTATCGCTGCCTCACTCACACTGTCCACTCTGCCTAATTGACCCGCCTCTACATGTCCAAAATCTCTCCCCGTGCCCTCACTCACCCTGTCCCAACTCTGCCTGTCCTCTCTCTCTCCATGTCCCGACTCTCTCCCCCTTTCCCATGTCATCCTGATCCCTCTCTCTCCATGTCCCGACTCTCTCCCCCTTTCCCAAGTCATCCTGATCCCTCTCTCTCCATGTCCCCTCTCTTTCTCCGAGTTCCCATCCTCCCACTTTTCCCTCTCTCCCCGGTCGCTCTCTCCCATGAACACCCTTTCCACTGTACCCTCCGTCTCAATGTCCCCACGATCTCGCTTTCCCCTCACACAGTCTGCCCTGTGTCTCCCTCCCTCCTCTCTTTCCCTGCCCACTGTCTTCTCCCTTTCCTCTGTCTCTATCTGGCCTCACTCTCCCTCATCCACACAATCCCTTTGATCTCCATCTCCCTGACTTCTATCTTGCCCCCATTGCCCTTCGGACCTCTCTTCCTGTCAACACTATCTCCATGCTCCTTACTTTCCCTGTCCCCTCATGCCCTCTTCACACTCTCTCACTGCCCACTATTTCCCGACACCGTCTCTTTTCATTTCCAATCTCTGTCTCCCTGTTCCCCCTCTCTTTCCCTGCCCCTGCACGCTCCCTGAACCCTCCCTCTCCCTATCCTCTTTATCTAATTGCCCTCTCACCGTCTCCTCTCTCACTCTCCCCTCGCTCCCTGTCCACTCTCTCCCTCATCCCTCTCTGCCTATACCGTTGCTCGAAGTTACATGGCTCACTGCCCCCTTCCCAGTGTCCCCTCTGTCCCCTTGTCTCTCCTTTTGCCCAGTCCTTTCGCTCTCTCTCTCCCTATCCACGCACTCTTTGTCCCCACTCTCCCTATCCTCTCTCTCCATGTCCTCTCTCTCTCCCTAGCCCGTCTCTACCCCTGTCCCCTCTCTCTCCCAATTCTGTGCCTCTCCCTGTCCACCATTTCCCCCGTGTCCTATTTCTCCCTGTTCCCAATCTTTCCAGCTCTCTCTCAATCCCTATCCCCTCTCTCAAACTGTCCCCTCTTCCTCCATGCCTCGCCTCCCCGTGTTCACGCTCTCTCCTTTTCCTGTGTCTCTGCCTGTATCTCCCAGTCCGTTCACCCTACCTCTCCACTCTCTCAAACTCCTCTCTCGCAATGGCCTTTCTCAACTTACAACCTCCACAATACCCTCTCCCTTCCTGTCACCTCTCTCTGCCTATTCCGTTGCATACCCTGCCGCACTCACTGCCACCCTCTCTCACTATTATTTTTTCCCAAAACCTGTGCTGTCTCTGTCACTGAACCGTACTCCTCCCTGCCCATTCACTCTCTCCCTCCCTGTCCAATCTCTCACCCTGTAATATGTCATTCCTTCACCTCACCCTCTATATTCCCGCCCTCCTCTTCTCCTCTCTCTTTCTGTCGCCTTTCTCGATACCTTGCCCCTTTTCTCTCCATGTCCTCACTCCTCCTGTCCTCTCTCTGCCTGTTCCCACTCTCTCACTGTCCCAGCCCCCTCCCTGTCCTCTCCCTTTCCCTGACCATTCTACTTCCTTCGGTGCTCACTCTCCCGGTACCCACTCTCTTCCTGTCCACTCGCTCTCACTATCCCCTCTGTCACACTGTCCACTCTCCCTCATTGTCCCGCCTCTGCATGTCCACTCTCTCTCCCTGCCCACGCTCTCATACTGCCCACATTCTCACATTGAACCTCTCTTCTTCTCCCCTCTCTGTCTCCCTCCTCCCTCCCTGCACCCTGTCTTGCTGCACCCAGAGTCACTGTACCCTCTCACTGAGGTCCTTATCTCATCCTGCCCCCTTTCTCTTCCTTCTCCCTCTCTCTACTTGGCCGCTCGATGTTTGTTTCCACTCTCATCCAGTCTCCTCTCTCCCTGCCACCTCCTCCAGTCACCTCTGCCTCAATTCCTCCCTCACTTTCCCCTCTCTCATTGACTCCTCTCGTCCTGTCCACTCTCTCTTCCAATCATCCTTTATCCCTATCCAATTCCTCACCCTATCTACTGTCTTTCCCTGTCCACTCGCTCCCTGGCCTCTCACTCCCTGTGCCCGCTCTCCCTGCCACCCCTCTCCCTGCACCCATGCTACCTATGCCGTCACTCTCCCTGACCCCTCTCTAATCCTGCCCCATCTCTCTCCCTGTCGCATCTCTCTCCCTGCACTTCTCTCTCCCCTTGCCCCTCTCTCTCCCTCCCCACACTCTCTGCCTGTCCCCTATGTCTTTCCCTGTCCCGTCTCACCTTCTGCTCCTTTCACCCTGCCCCCTCTCTTTGTCCCCTCTCACCCTCTCCCCGTCTGGTTCCTGCCCTCTCTCTGTCTATAACCCTTCTCTCTCCCTGTCATCACTCTCCCTGTTGCTCCCTCTCTCTCGTTCCCCAATTACCTGCCCGCCCTCTTTCTTGGACATCTCACTTTTCCGGTCCCCTCATTCTCCTTATACATACAGTCTATCCGTCTGCTCACTCTCGCTGTCCCAACATTCGCCATGTAACATCTCTCTACCTCCCCCCCTCACAATGTCCCAACTCACTCCGCACCCTCTCATTCCCTGTCCCCTGTCTCCCCTTGTGCCCTCTCTGCATGTCCCTTCTCTGCCTGTCACCTTATTCTCCATCTCCCCACTCTGCCCGTCTGATCTATCACCCTCCCCTCTCTCTCTGTCTTCTCGCTCACATTTCCCTCACTCACTGATACCTCTCTCCTTCTACCCCTCTCTCCTTGTCACCCCATTCACCCTGTCGTATTTGCCTCTCTCCCTGTCCTCTCTGTCTCCCTGTCCACTATCTCTACCGTGTTCTCTCTCTCTCTGTACTCTCTCTCACACTGTCCCCACTCCTTTAATTTCCCACCGCTCCTTTTCCAAACTCTCCCTGTGTCTCCTCTCTCGCTGACCCATCCCTCACTGACTCCTCTCCCCGAGTCCCCTTTGTCTCCCTGCCCACTCTCCTCAGCTGCCCCCTCTCTCTCTGTCCCTTCTCGCACTGCTAACTACCTCCCTCTCCCCTCTCTCCCTGTTCCCTCACCCCGTGACTACGCTCAATCCCTTCTGTCTCTATCTCCATGCCCTTCTCTCTCCCTGCCCCCTTGTTGCCTGTCCCACCGCTCTGCCAGCCCACATAATTAGCTCTCCCTGCCCACTTATTCTTCCTACCCCTCATTCAGCCTGACTCATCGGTCTCGCTGCCCCCAGTCTCACCCTCTCACCTCGATCTTCCCCTCCCCACTCACAATCTCCAATCTCTCTCCGTTACCTCTATTTCCCTGTCCAACGTCTCTCCATGTGCCCTCTCAGACTATCCACTCTCTCCCTGTTCTCCTCTTTCCTTGTGCCCCTTTCTGCCTGCCCAATTTGTCTCCGTGTTCCCTCCCTCACCAGCTTGCACGCTGTTCCTGCCCTGCCCATTCTTTTTATGTTCTCTGTCTCCATCTGTCACCTCCACTCTCACTCTGTCAACCCTTTCCCTCTCCTGTCCCCTCTCTCCCTGTTCATTTTCTTTCCACATCCCCCCTCTCTCCCTGTCCTCTCTCTCTCTCTCTCTCTCTCTCTCTCTCTCTTTTTCCACTCACTCACCCAGTCACCTATTCCCTCTCAGAACAATCTCTCACTGCCCACTGTCTCTCCCTGTCCCCTGTCTCTCTGTCCCCTCTCACTCACCGAACCCCTCAATTACTGCCCCCCTCTCCCTGAACCCTCACTACCCAGTCACCTCTCGCACCCTGTGCTATCTACATCGCTTTCCCCTCACTCTCCTTGCATGCTCTCTCTCCCTGTCGCCTATCTCACTCCCCATATCCTTTCTCTCCCGCTGCCGCCATTTACACTGACCCCTCTCTCCCTGTCCTATACGTCCCCCTGTTCCGTCTCTCCCCTCCCCTCTCTTCGTTGTACACTTTCTCCAGTTTACCCTCTCGCACACTGTCCCCACACTATCCCTTACCCCTCACTCTCTCCTTCCTTTCTCACACTGCCCCCTCCCTCATCCTGCCCTCTCTCTCTCTGTCCTCTCTCTCACTCCCTCTCCTCTCTCTCCCTGCCCCACACAATTCATGTCACCTCCATCTATCAGTATTTTTTTATTTCCCCCAATCTCCGTGCCGCATCTCCTCCTGTCACCTCTCTCTCCATGCACCCTCACATTCCCTGTTCTCTCTCAGCCTCTCCACTCTTTCCCATTGTCCCCTCTCTCAAGGCCCCCTCTCTCTACATATCCTCTCTCTCCCTGCTCCGTCTCTCGCTCTGCCGCCTCTCTCTTCCTGTCACCTCACTATCCCTGCCCTATTTCTCTCCCTGTCGCCTATCTCTCCGCATCGACTGTAACTCACTGCTCTCTCCCTATCCATTCGCTCCC
The DNA here is from genome assembly GCF_964194155.1 of Cetorhinus maximus. Lineage (NCBI taxonomy): Eukaryota > Metazoa > Chordata > Chondrichthyes > Lamniformes > Cetorhinidae > Cetorhinus > Cetorhinus maximus. Next base: position 267,895 of record NW_027596257.1, on the reverse strand, counting down.
AGTTACCTAACTCACTTTCCCTTATCTCCATGTACCCTGTCTCTCCATGTCAGCTTTTTTTGCCCTGTCCTCTCTCTATTTCCCTTCTCCACTCTCACCATGACAACTCTCTTCCTCTCCCCTCTCTCACTGCCCCCTCTCACCCTGTCCGCCATCTCCCCCCGCGTCCTATGTCCCTGTCCTTTCTGTTCTTCACTCACCCTGTACCCTCCCTCACGCTGAACCCCTTTCTCTCCCTTTCCCCTCGCACCATTTTCCCTCTCTCCCCGTCATATTTTCTCCCTGTCCCCACTCTCTAACTGCCGCCCCTCTCCCTCTGCACCCTCTATCACACTTTCCCCTCACTCCTTCTCCCCATGCTCCCTTTGGCTATTACTGGAGGTGCAGAAACTCACTTTGTTCTCACCAGAGCGACGGAGATTGAGGGGCGACTTGATTGAAGTTTACAATATTATGAGTGGCATGGACAGATTAGATAGTCAGAAGCTTTTTCCAAGTGTGAAGAATCAATTACTGGGGAAGATACATTTAAGGTGAGAGGAGAAAACTTTAGTGGAGGTGTGTGTGTGTGTTGGAGGGGTGGGGGGGGGGGTGGGGGGGGGGGCGGTGGGGGGGTGGGGGGGCAATTTATAACGCAGAGGGTAGTGAGTGTCTGCAAAACGCTACCAGAGGAGGTGATGGAAGTTGGTACAATAGTGGAGTTTAAGAGGCAACTTGACAAATACCTGAATAGGATGGGAATAGAGGGATACAGACCCCGGAAGTGCAACATATTTTAGTTTGACAGGGAATATGGTCAGTGCAGTATTGGAGGGCCGAAGAGCTTGTTCCTGTGTTCTACTTTTCATTGCTCTTTGTTCTCCCTTCTCGCCGTCTCATCTCTTCCTGCTTCCTCTCTCCCTATCCCCTCTTTCCCTTTCCCATCTCTTTCTCTGTCCCCTGCCTCTCCATGTGCCCTGTCTGCCTGTCCCCTCTATGCCTGTCCCCTCTCTGCTGTACCACTCTCTCCCTGCTCCCTCTCGGCCCCTGTTCCCTTTATGCACATTGACTCTCTCCCCTGTACCATAACACCCCTGTGCCCTGGCGTTCACTGTCCCCACAATCTCCCTATACCCTCACTCTCTCTGCCCTCTCCCACGCTGCACGCTCTCTCTCTCCCTGCCCATCCTCTCTCCCAGTCCTCTCTCTCACTGCCCTCTCCCTCACTGCCCCACACAATCCCTGTCACCTACATCGCCATATCTTCTATCTTGACCCCCAATCCACAAGCCTCCTCTTTTCCTGTCACCACTCCCCGTGTACCCTCTCTTTCCTAGTCTCCACTCGCCATTCTTACTCACTCTCTCACTGACACCTTTCTCCCGAAACCCTGTCTGGTTCTTTCCTCTATCTGTCCTTGACCCCTGTTTCTCCCTTTCCCCTTTATTACCCTGTAACCTCCCACTCCCTATCCCCTTTCTCTCCCTGCTCTCCCTATCTCCATCTTGTCTCTAACTCTCCGCTCTTTCCCGGTCCCCTGTCTCCCCGCTCCTCTCTCCCATCTCGCTCCATTACTTTCCGCTCAATCTCTGTATTCTCTCTCTCTCCTTCTCACGTCTTTCGCCCTGTCCTCTCTCTCTCCCTCTGTCCCTTTCCAGTCCCTCCATGTACAATCTCTCCCTTTCCCCTCTCTATCCCTGTCCACTCTTTCACTCTCTATGTTTCCTATCTTTTCCTGTTTTTCTCTCTCTCCGTGTTCCATCACTCACGGCCCACTTTCCCCCGAGTGCCCTCTCTCTTCATGTACCCTCTCCCTCTCGTCCCCTTCTCATTCTGCCGCTTTTCCCCCTGTCCGCCCAGACTCTTACAGCTCTCTCACCGTCCAGGTTCTCGCTATGCCCTCAGTCCCTGTCCCATCGCCCGCTTCTCACTCTCTAACCCGCTTCTCTCTCACCCTTTCTCCCCTTCTCGCCTCTCCCCTTCCCTCCATCCCCTCTGCCTGTCGCCTTTCTCTCCGAATCCAGTCTACTCCTTTCATATCGCTCCCTCGAATCTCGCGCTCTGTCTGCTCTCCACCTGTCACCTCTCCCTCTCTCCCCGTGCTTCCTGTACCCTTTGCTTCTCTGGCCCCTCTCTAAACATGTTCCCTCTGTCTCCCTGTTCCTTTGCTCCCTTATGCCCTCTCTCTCTCTCTCCATATTCTCTCTGCTGTTCCTCACTCTCTTTCCATGTCCCCTCTCTCTCGTTGCCATTACTCTCCGTGTCCCTCTCTCCCTGCCCCCTCCCTCCTTGAACCTGCTTGTTCCCTTTGTGCTCTCTGCCCATAATCCACTCTCTCCCCCTGTCCTTTCACCCCCAAAACCCCTCTCTCGCTTTCTCGCTAAATACCTCTCTGCTATCTATCCATGTTTCTTCACTCTTGCCGCTCGCTCATCCTACCTGTCCCATCGCGCTCCCTTTCCCAACTCACAACATCTCACCTCTGTTTCTCGCTCCCTTCTCACGCTGTCACTTCTCTCAGTCCCTCACATTCCCTGTCCCCTGTCTCTCCATGTGCCCTGTATGCCGATCCCCTCTATGCCTGACCCTAACTGTCTCTCCCTAGCTGTATCTCCCCACTCTCCCTGTACCCCTCTCTACGTGCCCCCTCTCTCCCACTGTGCCCTGCCACTAAATCCCCTCTCCCTCCCTGTCAGTTAACTTTTGTCCAATCTCTCTCTGTGCTCTCCCTCCCTGCCCTGTGTCCTCTCTCTTTCTGAACCACAATCTTCCTGTTCTCTCGACCTCACTATCCCCGCCCTCACATTGTCCATTCTCCCTCTTTGTCCCGCCTCTCCATTTCCATATTCACTCACTGCCCCATCTCTCTCTCTCCCACCTCTCTACCTGGAAACTGTCTTTACCTGTCCCCTGTCTCCCTATCCCCGTCTCCATGTCCCCTGTCCCCCGTTCCCCTCTCTACCTGTCCCATCTCTCACTGTCCGCTCTCTCACACTGTCGCTTCTCCCCCTCACTGCCACCTCTCTCACACTGTTCCCTCTCCCTCCATTTACCGCCTCACCATGCGCACACTCTCCTCGCCCTCTCCGTTTCCCTGACCCCTCTCCCTCCTTGTCACGTCTCTCTCCCTGAACGGACTCTCTCTCTGAACCCACTATGTGTGTCCCGTCTCTCCCTGCCCCCTCTCTCACAGTCCCCTGTTCCACTTTCCCCTCTCAGCGAGTACCTCTCTATCCCTGACACTTCTCCTTCCAATCTCCCTCTCTCACCTAGCCCCCTCTATGTCCATTTCCCCTCTCATTCTGTCCCTCTCTCCCTGTCCCCTCACCCCCTTCCACTCTGTCCCTGCACCCGTTCTCACATTCCTATCTCGCAATGACTCTTTTCTCCCTTTCCCCTCTCTCGTCCCCTCCATCTCCAGTTCCATCCCCTACGTGCCCCATCGCCACATGGCCTCTGACTCCCTGTCACCTCTCTCCCTATCCCGTTGATACCTGTCCCCTGTCTCTCCCTGCCGCCTCTCTCACCCTCTCTCCTCCATCTCTCTTTCCCATTTCTCATCATGTCTCTTCGCTCCTCATGCCCCCTTTCTATCCTTGCCCACTCTCTCTCCCTGTTGCCACTCTCTCTCTCTCTCTCTCTTTCTCTCTCTAACCCTGGACCCTCTCTCTCCCTCTATGCCTCATCTTATTGACCAGTCACCCTCTCTCCCTCCAAACTCTGTCCCTGCCCCGACCCACCCTGTCACCTGTCCCCTGTCCTATTTCAATCTATCCTCGCTCTCACTCTGTGCCCTATCTCCCCCCTGTCCAATCCCAATGTCCCCTCGCTGTATTGGATCTCTCCCTTTCCCGCAACCCCCTGCTCCCTCTCAGTTTGGGACCCCAACGTGTACATTCTATCAATGGGATCTCTCCCAGTCCCCTATAGACCATCCCCATCTCATCCTGTCCGTTCTCTTTCCCTGCCCCTCTTTGTCCGGTCCCCTTTCTCCCCCTGTCCCATCGCTCTCCCTGTCCCCTCTCACTCCCTTTCCCCTCTCTCCCACTATCCACGCTCTCTCATTGTCCCCAAACTCTAACTTGATCTTCGGTCTATCTATCAACTCTCTATCCCTGACCCTCTCACCCACTTTCTCGGCTCTCCATGTCCACCCTCTCCCCATGATCCCTCTCTCTCACTGGCCCAAAACTCTCTCTTTCCCGTCACTCTTCCTGACCTATCGCTCTCGGTGTCCGATCACTCTCGCTGCCCTCTCTCTCTCCGTGCAGACTCTTTCCATGTCCCCTCTTTCTCCTTGACCCGACTCAATCCGTGCAAACTCTCTCCCTGTCCTCTCTCTCCCCTTGCCCCCTCTATCTCCCTGCGCCCTCTTTACCCCTTCACCCACTCTCTTCTTGCCAACTCTCTATTCCTCTTCGCAACTCCTTCCCCATCCCCTCTCTCATATTCTCCCTATTCGGTTCCAATCCTCTCCCTCCCTGCTCCTCACTCTGTCACCTCCATCTCCCTGACTTCTGTCCACCTGCCTTCTATATCCCTGTTTCCCACCTCGCTTCCCCATATCAAATCTATCGCCTTGCCTTTCCTGCCCCACATCATGCTCTCACCTCCCTCTCCGTCTCTTCTCGCATATTGTCCGATCTCTCTCCATCCCCTATTCTTCCAGGCCCCTCACTCCCACTGTCACATCGCTCTCCCGATCGCCTCACCCTCACTGTCCTCTCTCTCCCCCTGCCCATAGTCTCCCTGCCCATGCTATACCCCTTCCTCGACTCTGCCCGTGTCCTCCCTCTAACTGTCCTGAATTCTCTTCATGTCACCTCTCTCTCATTGTCTTCCATCTCCCTGTCCCCCCTCTCTCCCTTTCTTCTCTTTCTCGCTGTTACCTCTCTTCATGTCCCCTCTCTCTCACTGCACCCGTTCCCACCCTCTCAGCTCTCTCTCCCTTTCTCCTCTCACACTGTCCCACCTCTTTCCAGCTCCTCTCCTTACCAGTCCACTGTGACTCCCTTTCCCATCTCTGCCCGTACTCTGTCTCTTTCACTGTCCCCTCTCTTTGACCCTGCCCAATCTACCTTCCCGCTCTTTCTCTCTGACCCATCTTTCACCCTGCCGCCTTTCTCTCCCTGCCTTCTCTTTCTCACTGTCCTCACTCTCCCTGCTCCACTCAATCCCTGTCACCTCCATCTCCCTGTCTTCTATCATCTCTCCAGTGCTGCAGGCCCCTCGCTTCTTCTCACCCCTCTCTACGGTGTCCCCTCTATTTCCCTGTCCCCTTTCGCCCTCTCCAGTCCCTCGCACTGTCCCTTCACTCCCGAAACTCACCCGCTTATTTTCCTTTCTCTATCTCACTTTCCCCTCTCTCTCCCTGTTTCCGCAATCTCACTGACCCCAAACTCTCCATTTCCACTCACTCTCGCTGTTCACTCACTCTCGCTTTTTTCACTCTCTCTGTAACCTCACTCTATCTGTCCCGTCCAAACTTGCGCTTTCCCACTCCATGCACCCACTCACTCACTTCCCCCACTCTCTCCCTGTCACCTCTCCTTTATTTTTCCCATCTCGCTCCCCATCCCCTATCTCGTCCTCTCCCCTCTCTGTTCCTGTCCTCTCCCTCCCTTCCACACACTGACACTGACACCTCCATCTCCCTGTCTTCTAACTTCCTGTTGTTGATGCCCCTGTCCCCTAAAGTTTCTGCCCCCTCACCCTGTTGCTCTGTATCAATTGTTTTTCATTAGGCGCCTTGTGAGTTCCCCGTGCATTTTGGAGACGTTGAAGGCGCGATTCATGTCGGTTCTATTCGCGCCTGCACAGTCAGAGTCCCAATATCCATTGCTTAGAATTCACTTGGAGCACAGTGCCCAGATAAATCTACATATCCCTCGGGTAGACCACACTAACAGCAGTTTTTACTGTTCTGGTTTCAACATTCCACAGTTAGTCCACACTTGGACTAATGATGGTCATCAATGAATTGTTCCTTTCACTTCGCCAGACATCATCAAGGAATGTAACTGGAGTGGAAGGAGATGCAGAATCGGCATCTGTCAGGCAGGGGAGACCCGCCTCACACAGGAATGTTTTCCTGCATTCGCCTGCTGCATGAGGAAGTGAGTTACCACACCTAAATGTGATACGCTTGACAGCCGCCTGAGGCCTTGTCTGAAGATCACTGTAATTTGTGAAATTCACGATCTGCTACATTGAATAGATCCGATGACCCTTGGCTCTCTGTTTTCTGAATAATGTGAATAAAACTCACTGACTTGCACACTGCTTCTTGTCCAGGTATGATATCTTATTTGAATCGTTGTGTTGTCTTTTTGACAGGGTTTGACCGGAGGTCAGAAAATGGCAGGGCCACATTGACATTTCGCAGCACCAAAAAAGTCACTGGTGCAGCAGACACAACATCCAACCCATGTCGGAGCTGGTCCACAACCATCACTGATACGTCCTCTCATACAAGCAAGACAGACACTCTAGGGTTGATGGTCAAGTTTATAACAGCCGAGAGGGGCTGGCACTGAATGGCCCGAACATTGACTACAGGCGCCAAAGTGTGTCACACGCCATGAGGGCACGCACGGGATTCCTGCTTCACCCCATCTCCATGTCTCGCTCGGCAGATGAATCATTAGCCACCCCCCCCCCCCCCCCCCACCGCCCCCCGGCTCCCTTGTTAAACACCATTTCAAAGGACGATTGGCTGCGCAAAAAGCAATCTGGATAATAGTATTGAATGGCAGTTTTAAAGAATGACAAAATAACACCACTACGGGCAAGTTAGCCCAGCCCCAAAAGGATTAGGCTGAAGTGATTCTAGAAGCCCGCTCATGATCAACTACTTAAGAGCATTTTTGGAAGACCAACACAAGTTTGGCTATTATATCCAGGTCTATCGGAAATAGCAATGTAAATAACCTGTCAGAGTTGGCCCATGGCAGGTGGTACAAGAGCTCGTCCTCAACGATGTGCCTGTCACTGTTGCATGTTCATCACTTTATTAGTTCGAGTTACTAACGCACAGTTATTTGAAGCTGAGCTATTGTCACCACAGGGAGGACACGCTCTATAATGCGAACATTTAGATCAGATTTAGCAGTTCGAAACAAGGGATCCAAGGGACACTGTGGCCCAGCAGCAACAGGACTGTGGGCAACCACATTTTCCAATCTTGTGACCCGGAATATCCCATATGTATCATTAACAGCAAGCAAAGAGATCAGCCATGGTTCAATGCAGAATGCGGGATCGGATGTGAGAAGCAGCAACAGGCATCCTGAAACAGCGAGGTGCGAGCCTGTTGAAGTTAAAAAGAAGAAATATATTTTAGCTTAACAGCACGTCATTGACTGAGTTTTGTGATCCATCAATCAACGGAACAGAGCCATGAACTGGAGCCCGGCCACATCTGGTGGTTCCCAAATCGAAAAAGAATAACAACTGGCCAGAGGAGGGGGCTGCAGATCTTTCTCCACCCTGGGTGATGGGTGTGCCCAACTCAGCAACGCTTATGCCCAGATAGATCTCGTAAGTGGATAATGGATCTGGGCCTCGTTCGGAGGTCTCCACCGTCATAGCTGCCAACTTTTTGCCAACTTAATTGACTCTGGATGTTATCAATTGAGATGAAATCAATGAACACAACCTCACTGCAGTAGGACTGAAGACGTGAATTGTCCCTTCAGACAGACAGCCTAACGCTTTTTCACTCTCAAGGGCAGTTCGTTGCTCACACCGTGTTGAAGTGTGTCAAAAAGGATTGCTTGTTTCACACATTCTCTCAACAACAGTGCCAGCCACACCAACCTCACACTCTCCCACGAGCCTCCCACCCAGCTTTGGAGAATAGCTGGCAAGAGTTCGAAGGATTAGCGGTTTGAATATCAAAGTTCGAACCTCAACTTGTGAAGTCCTTACAAGACATAGATAACCTGTTTTTGGAATTAATAGCTGGAGCTTCCAGCTCAGACGGAGGATAACTATGAACTGAGCCAGTGCCTTCAATTAGACAGGACAGCAACAGCACAGATATAAATAGACAACAGGGTTATAATCAGAATTGTTCAGGCATCAGGGAAGATGGATATGGACCTTTGAGAGAGAAAACGAAAGATAGCGCAAAAGAATGGCGGAGAATGAGAGGTAAAATGCATCGTGAACCAGGGGGCTGAAACGCAATCAGGTTTTCAAAAAAAAGCAATGGTGATAAAAGGGAAATATCTGTTTTTTCACAGGGAGCTTTTGGCATCTGGAATGAACTGGCTGAGAGGCAGGAGTGGTCAGATTCCATCGTTGCTTCCAGAAGAGAATTCAATCAGTATCTGAAGAAGAAAGGTAAGCAAGGCCACGGTGAAATGACGTGGATAGAGATTCGGTGAGAGACCCTCGCACAGAGGAAGGCTCAGATACGAGGGGCCAAATGTCTTCCTTCTGCTCGATGATTCGATGTCGGAGAGCGTGAGTGCGCGAAGGAGCAAGAGCAAATAATCGAGGCACAGGCATGGAGAAAGTGATTAGGAGCTGAGAGATGTTCAGAGGGAGACAGGAAGAGAAAAAGTTTCATCCAAAAAAGAAGAATTGAGTGAGAGAAAGAGAGAGCGAGAGAAATAAATACATCAGAAGATGTATTGATAGATAGATAGATAGATAGATAGATAGATAGATAGATAGATAGATAGATAGATAGATAGATAGATAGATAGATAGATAGATAGATAGATAGATAGATAGATAGATAGATAGATAGATAGATAGATAGATAGATAGATAGATAGATAGATAGATAGATAGATAGATAGATAGATAGATAGATAGATAGATAGATAGAAAGAAAGAAAGAAAGAAAGAAAGAAAGAAAGAAAGAAAGAAAGAAAGAAAGAAAGAAAGAAAGAAAGAAAGAAAGAAAGAAAGGAAGAAAGGAAGAAAGGAAGAAAGAATACAAGAAATGGTCAGGGACTGGGAAAACTGTGTTAAGTAACTTACCTCACCAGTCCCCTAATTCTGTTAAACATTTGCAATGAACCTTTCTGGAATGTATTATGATGGACACGTGGACAGAAAAAGTGGAGTGTGAGCAGGCGGTGATGATGCTTGCCCAATCCGTGTGAAAAAGCAGAATGATGGACAAGTGGATTGGACAATGTGAGTGTTGATATTCTGGAAGCGTTAATGCCTAATTGGAGCGAGGAACCATCAAATTACAAACCAAAATTATACAACAGGCAATATTGCCATAGCGACAGTCCCCACCTTACTTAGATAGCATCGTGACAGTCTGAACCCCTGTTCTGTCACTAAAAAAAAAGACAGGCCCTGCGCCCGTGTTGTGACCAATGCAACCTCTTCTTTCAACATTGCGAGAGGCCAGAGTAACCATTCTTATCATTGCAACATGGCCCGCGACTCCTCATTTGCCTTTCTGGCAGGCCTCCCTACAGGCGGCAAATGTGAAATAAGACGGGAAAGTGCTGCCCACTATCAGAGTCTCGGTTCTTTTAATCATATTCGACATCATTGCAAGACTTCTTCAGGGTTGTGATGCAGGTTCAACCATCTTCAGCTACTTAATCAATTCCTGTCTATCCGTCATAGGTTCGGAAGTGGGAATGTTCGTTGATGATTGTACAATGTTTACCATCATTCGGGACTCCTCACATAATCAAACAGTCCATGTCCAAATGCAGCAAGACTGGAAAATATCCAGGTTTGTGCTCACCAGTGGCAAGTCATATTCGTGCCACACAAGTATCAGGTGGATGACCATCTCCAACAATGGAGAGTTCGAACATCGCCCCTTGATGTACAATGATATTACTTTCAAAATGTGGAATGTTATCCTTGACCAGAAACTGAAATGGACGAGAAAATTAAATAATCGTGCTCTGAGTAACTCAGTTCCTGTTTCCTCAATGCCCGCCCAACATCTACAAGGCACAATTCAAGAGTGCGATGGAATTCTCCCCACTTGCCTGGATGAATGCATTCCCTACAACTCACACGAATCATAAACCGTCCAGAATAAAGCATCCCGCTTGACTGACACTCCTTCCACAAACACGCAGTCCCTCCACCATCGATGTGCAGTGGCAGCAGTGTGTGTGCCAGCTACAAGGTGCACTGCAGGTATTTATCAAGTCTCCTTCGACAGCACCTTCCCAACACACGATCAGTATCATCTAGAATAACAAGGGCAGAAGATAGATGAATATGGCACCACCTGCACCTTTCCCTGCATCCATTCACAATTCTGAAAAGGAAATTAATTGCCCTTCCTTCACTGTCGCTGGGCCAAAATCCTGTATCCCCCTCCGTAACAGCATTGTTCTTCTGCCTACACCACAGAAGCATCAAAGTATGAAGAAATCAGGATCACCACCACCTTCAAAAATAACAATTGCACCACACAAGTGTCAAGATTTGACCACGTTCAGCAATAGATAATCTAATAATCGCCCCTTGAGGTTTAATGTCATCACCATCACTGAACCCTCGACTATCCACCTCCTGGGCGTCATCATTCAGCAGAAACTGTACTGGACTAGCCATATAAATACTATGGCTTTAAGAATACGTCAGAGGCTAGGAATCTCACAGGGTATAAGTCACATCCTGACTCCCCGATTACTTTCCACAATCCTGAAGGCCCAACTATGTAGTGTGATGGAATACTCTCCACTTCCCTGATAAGGGGCAGCCCTAACAAGACCCAAGAAGCCCGTCACCACCCAGAACAAAGCAGCCGCTTGATTATCCTGCTAAACACACATTTCACCAACTACGAGGCAACTACGCAACAGTGTGCACCATCTACAAGTTGCATTTTCTGAACTCGCCAATGCTCCTTAAGCAGCGCCTGCCAAGCCCACGACCCAACACCGTCTAGAAGGACAGGCCCAGCAGGTATAGGGGAACACCACGATCTGCAATTTCCTCTCCAAGCCACTGACCATCCTGACTTAGAAATACCTCGCCGGTCCTTCACTACAACTGGGTCAAAATCCTGCAATGCCCACCAACCCTGCAATCACCCCGTGCACCAACATTACTGGGGGTACGGTCTGAAGCCGTTCAAGAAGGCAGTTCCCCACCACGTGGAGTCTAGGGATGGGCAATAAATGCCCGCCTAGTCAGCGAGTCCGACATCTCATGGATGAATAATAACAATTGCATCACATTATCTGTTAGTGGATCATATGGAAAACTGCTTGAAGAAACAAAGTGGATTTAAGAACTGTCTTTAAGGAGGGATGTGAGGTAGAGAGCTGCGGGGATTTAGGGTGGGGATTTAAGCTATTAGGGCCTAGGAGCTAACGCCATGCTCACGATTGTTGGGCACATTAAAATTTGGGATGTGCAGGATTCCAGAAGTATAGGGCACAGAGGAATCAGAAGATTAAAGGAGCTGGAGGTAACTACAGAGATAAGGAGAGGCGAGGCCATGTAGCTGAAAAAGAAGCGACAAACCGATGAAGTCAATATCTGCTAACTGGTACCCAATGTATATATGTGATCTGGAAAAGCTAAATTCACGTAGTCTGGAAACGAACAATGCATTTTGAATGATCTCAAATTAAATTCGTTAGAATGTGGCAGACAAGCCGGAATATCGTTCAATTCTAGAATTCTAGCGGGAAGGTGGCAAGGGTGATGGTCCGGGAAGTGAATCTAATATTGCTGGGGTGAAGTCAGCAGCTGTTATTGAGGACAATATTTAAAATCTCACTGAAGGCACCAATATATTATGGCAATTTGGTGAATAGTCTGCTTCATCCTGAGAATGTTCCCACGTAGCTGGATGTGGTTGAGAGCTGGGGAATTGATTTTGAAGTGGGGGCTGAAAACAGTGGCTCAATCTTCTAAATATTTAATTGGAATGGCAGATGTGTGAATTAATAAATTTTGGAGTATGGATGTGCAGTGACAACAGTGCTAAATCATCGCAATGTATTGGAGACATCACGACAGATCCAATCGGAATAAATAATTGAAACCGATTTAGGAAATTGCTAATCCTTCCAAAAAAGATAGGCACAATTTGCAAATAGAACTGAGTGTTTACCAAGTCGGCACTCACCTCGCTATGTTCACTCCTGCTGTGGCCGGTGTCTTCCAAGCATCCTGGCTCTGTGGCGCGAAGAGCGAATTAAATTCCAGAGCTGGCTCTGCACCTGTCAATACCCGCCCTAAACCAATCAACGTAAACAGTGGGTTGCGGTGAGTCCGTATCGATCAAATTAAGATAGATTCGGACACCACCACTTAAAAAAAAATGACTTCAGTGGAACATCAATGGAGGATCTCCTAGAGTGGTCCGGAAATGTCGGGTTTTAGCCGTAAGTGTGTATATGTTCACAAACATAAATTTGCACTGCTGTTCCGATACCTAATAATGGTGATCGCCTCAGCATTACAGCTGTTATAGAGGATAAGTGAAGGCCATTTTAGCGGGGAGAAGAGCACAGTCCTCTCTATAACACACATTGTAAAAACCAATACAAATATTTGATTTCAATGTTGTGCGTTGCATTGAAATTAGAAATGATTTCTATCGCTCTCACAGATTGTAAAAAAAAAATGAAATATATTTTCGGTCTGTGTTGCACATTTTATTCACAACTTGAAATGTCCCATGTCTACGTTAAACAATATCGTAGAGATTGGTAATGCCTGTGGCAAAAGTTGCACAACTGTATAGAGATTGCGAATGCCTTGGTCGTAGTTAGAAAATGTCATAGAGATTGAGAATGTCGAATGTAACACAATGTCTCAGACATTGGGATTGTCTTGGATCTGTGTTGCCCAATGCCTAAGAGAATGAGAATTTATTGGGTCCATGTCAAACATTGTTTTAGAGGTTGGAATGTTTTGCGTCTATGCTACACAATGTCTTAGAGATTGGGAAAGTCTCGGGTTTGTTATGCTCAATGCCTTAGATTCTGCCGATGTCTTGGGTCCATCATACACATTGTCTTATAGAGTGGGAATTTCGTTTGTCTATGTTGCGCAATGTTTTACAGATTGGGAGTGTCTTGGCTCTATTCACACAGTGGCATAGAGATTGGGAATTATTTGGGTCTATGCTGTAGAACGTCAAAGAAATAGGGGATGTCATACGTCAATGCTACACAAACTTTCAGAGATTGGCAATATTTTGGGTCTATCTTGGACAATTTCTTGGGGTTTACTTACTTACTTTACTTACGGCCTCATTGTGCAATGTATTTGAGATTACTAATTCCTTGGTCTCTAATACACACTGAGTTAGAAATTGTGATTGTCTTTGGTCTATTTTACACAATGCCTTAGATTTTGCCGTTGTCTTGGATCTACGTTACACTTTGCCTTCGAGATTGGGAATATATTTGGTCCATTTTACACAATGTGATCGAAATTGTGAATGCCTTTGCTCTATGTTACACGATACTTCGAGATTAGGAATGCCTTCGTTCTTTGTTACACAAGTTGCTGGAACGTAGAGATGCTTCAGGTCATTGTCAAACATTTCCTGGAGATCACTGATACGTCCAGCTTACGTTATCCATTGTAATGGCGATAGGAGATTCCTCAGTTAAATGTTACACTTTGGAAATGACAGTAGAAAGTTCGCATGTGCTAGTTGCACATTGTTCTAGACATCAGAGATATTTTTGTATGCATTACATATTGCAGTAGAGATCGGAGTTTTTGTTTTATTTTTATTTAACAGATTGCTGTAGAGAAAAGGTGTTTTAAAGGTCTATGTACCGCAATGCTTTCTGGAATATCGATGTTGCAGGTCTACGTTGCACGAAGTTATATTGATCAAAAATGTACCAGATCTATTTTACATAATGGCTGGAGTTTCCTTCTGCTTTAAGTTTGTGCTGCACAATCCTTTAGTGATTAGGGATCTTTTACGTATGTATCAAACCTTCTTCTGTAGATTGTGGGTGACTCGGGTCTATATTATTCATAATTATAGATGTAATGAAAATCTCCAGTCTATGTTACAAAGCAGTACAGAGGTTTCAGACGCTTCACGAGTCTGCTGCACATTGCACAAAAAGTAGAAATATTTCACGTCTATGCCCCAAGAGATTGCAGTTAATTGAGATTATTCATTTAAATGTCACATAATGTAACGGGGATTACATATCTTTTGGGAGTATGATAAACGTTGTTTGGGTGTTTTTAATATTATTTTGTTCTACAATAGAAAATGTTGTAGTCATTAGAGATGTGTCCACTACAATGTGTAAGAAAGACATCTTCTTGGTGATTATAGATTATTCATTTCCCTTTTGTATAATGTGGTTTATTTGAGTGACGTGTAATATCTGCATTCCAAAACCTGTCCATGTTTAGAAATGTTTTCTGGCTTCGCTATTCATTGCAGTGCAAATATTTCGTTTCAATTTTGCAAAGTGTTTCATAAATTAAGAATGTTTCAAGCCTAAATAACGAAGTGTTTGTGGAATGGGAGGTCTCTGCGCTTTTAAATAATTCTGCACAGGTTAGAGATAATACAGGTATTTGTTATGTAATGTTTGGAGGTGAGATATGATTAAAGTGTACGTTACATTTCATTGTAGAGCGTTAGGAATTTTTAAATGTCTGTTTAGCATTGATTCATCATTTTTACGAGTTGTGAGTCTGTTATAAATTTTGAGGAGGGTGCTTGTTTTAACTTCTATATTGTACATTGTTACAATGAACAAAACTGGCTGCTGTGTCTGAAGAAGGTTTCTGCAGACATTGCAGGTGCTTCACAACAACGTGGAACGCTGATTTATTGATGTAAACAGTTTCCGTTTTTTGCTGCACAATATTGGGGATCAGCGATGTTCGATGAATATCCAAAATACATTATTGCAGAAATTATTCATTTTAACCTGGGATATTATTTACATATTTTTTATCTTCCATTCCTAATTCCAAGAGGCTATAGAGAATTCGGCTATTTGCTGTTGTTAATCGAAGGTTTTTTTTTTAAGAATTGCAAGTATTTGGTGAATTACAATTGTTTGTAATTTGTATCAATTTCTTCAGGCTGTTCTGTAAAGGTACGCCGAATTGCAGGTCTACATCGTACATTGTTAAAGGGTTTACAGATAATCAGGAGACTGTTACGCTTTTTGTCGAACTTAGTCATGCTTCAATACCTTGCCAAACATGATAGTGATGTTCCAGAGATCAGAAATGTTTCTGGGCTCTGCTACACTCTGCACTGCTGATTGCAATACGTTCAAGTCTATGATAAACATTTCTGTAGAACATACGAAGCGCAAAGAGCTTGTTGCACATTGCTGTGTGATGTGACAGAGTAGTTTCTTTTAGTATTGCAGAGTTCAATCTTGTTTAGCACAATTATGTTGATATTTAAAATGACCGTGGCCATGGCGGTCAGATGTGTGTAAATTACTGTCCAAATCCCCGTTTGCGCGCAGCACATTTTGTGCCTGTGTGTGTGTGTGTGTGGGAAGATGAGCCCTTGCGGTCCGGAAATGGCCTTCACCTTGTCTCCGCTCCCATATTGGCCATTGCGGCGACGTGTCCAGATCAATGCCGAACATGCAGATCGTGATGTTAATTCGCATACAAAGGGCAATTTGAATTGGCCATTCTCGAACTCCTCACTCGATGTAAAGTCCTCTTTTGACGTTCCAACATGAACGTATATTCAACAACAAGAACTACCAGCCAGCAATGCTACATAAATAGATCATTCGCAGTATTAAGTTCAGTTGCTGTTAGATTCCCTCTGGCTGATCTAAGTTGATAGGTTATAGTGTAGGATTCTACTGCTGCTTATATGTTCTGGACAGTGCATTCAGTGGTTGTACATATTATGATGCACTTGCCCTTGACTTGCAAGGATGTTGCTTATCCATATAGCTTCCAGTTATGGGTGTTCGTGCTTCTGTCCGTCTGAATCTGAATCATGACGGGGGGAATGAGTACAGAAGATAGAACCTAGGTTAAGCTCCTGGAAGAAGCAGAAGGATGGATGTATCTGGAAGGCATACGAGGCAGGCCACCTAAGCCTGGGCTAACGAGAAGTTATTCACCAAACCGTGATATCGCTGAATAAGATGTCAATTTTCCATTCAGACTCCTTTCCCAGACTTAAAATCCCAGTTTCATTTATCATCAATTCGCCCGCTTGCTCATAATATAAAAATTAATACCACCAGCCGTGTTTTTATTTTGTCATGGGATGAGGGTGTCGTTGCCAAATTTAGCTTTTATTGCACACCCCCTCATTATCATTAGAATCTAGTGGTGAGCCTCCTCCTTGAGAAGTAGCCACCTATCTGGTGCAAGTGCATTCACAGTCGAAATGGAAAAGGCCTATCAGGGTTTTTTTCCCATCACAATGAAGGAAAATTGATTTCATTCCAATTCAAGTGACTTGGAGGCCAAGTTGCACGTGGTGTTTCAGTGCATCTGCCATACTTCTCCTGGATAGTAACTGTCGCGGATATATACGGTGCTGTCGATGGAACCATTGTGACTGGCTGCAGTGCATCTTGTGAGTGGTATACTGCTGCCACTGCGAGTCGGTGATGGAATGACTGAATGCTTAACTTGGCGGATGGGATGCCCCCAGGGTGTTTGATTTTGCGAGATGGTGCCCAGCTTCTTGAATGATGTTGAGGCTGAAATCCCCCAGACAAGTGGAGAGTGTACTATCACACTCCTGGCTTGTGCCTTGGAGATAGTAGCAGTCCTGTTGCGGCAGGAGGCGAGTTACCCGCCGCAGAATATCCAACACCTGACGTCCTCTGCTAACCAAACTCCTTAAGCCGCGATCCATTTCAGTTTCTGGCCAATCATAAACGCAACATGACAATGGTGGGGTGTTAGCTCTAGTAATGCCATTCAATGGCAAGGAGATGATGGTGAGATTCTCCCTCTCGCAGATTTCCATTGTTTGCCCCTTGCCCAGTGCAATGTTAATACCCATGCATTAGCCCAAGCCTGAGTATTGTCTAGCTCTTTCTGTATGCATGCACGGAATGCGTATGCATCTGAGCAGCAGTCAACTCAACCCAAGGAGCTTTAAGTTTTGCAAGCATCAACGAACATCCCGAATTGTGAACATGTGCTGGAATGAAAGTCATTGCTCAAAAACCTGAAGAAGTTTTGGCTTAGGAGCCTACCCTAGGGCACTCGTGGAACAGTGTGCTGGAACACAGATGACTGTCCTCTAACAGCTGCAATAGTCTCCCTTTGTGCTCGGTGTAACTCCATCAATGGGGAGTCAACGCAACTGCCTGATTCCCATTGACTTCAACTTTCCCAGAGTGCCTTGACACTTGGTGAAATGTTTCCTTGTTATAAAGGGCAGTGACTCACATCTTCACTCCTCAGTTCAGCTCGTCCGTCGACATTCCAACGACGGTTGCAATGGCGTACGGTGGTTGTAGCGCAAGGCAAACATTTCCATCACTTTTCTGAACACGTTGGTGAGGCGGAAATTGAAATTGTTGATTGAATCAAAGTTAGTTTCCAGGGTTCGGACTCTACAGGCACAGCTTGACAAGCCACGTGAGTTGTTCTGGAGGTCAATGCATTAGTGCCTCAGCTGAGCTGTTTGTAAGACACATAGCCTTCAGCTGATCCTTGATATCAGTAGAGTGGATCGGTAAGGAAAGGGGATTATATACTCAGCAACCCACTTTGACAACTTCAGTCGTTCATTGACTTTATGAACATATTTCATCCAATGACAAGCTTGTCTCCACAGTTCACTCTCCACAGTTGGTGCTACACCTGCTGAGTTCACATTTGTTTGCATGCGACATTGAAAATGATTGAGTAACCGTGTCTACTTTTTTCTACACCTGTTTAGATGCACCTCCTGACTGTTATTGTCTCCGAATGGTTAATACATCTTTATAAGATGTATCTATCAATACATCTTCTGATGTATTTATTTCTCTCGCTCTCTCTTTCACTCACTCAATTCTCCTTTTTTGGATGAAACTTTTTCTCTTCCTGTCTCCCTCTGAACATCTCTCAGCTCCTAATCACTTTCTCCATGCCTTTGTCTCAATTATTTGCTCTTGCTCCATTGCGCACTCACGCTCTCGGACATCGAATCATCGAGCAGAAGGAAGACATTTGGCCCCTCGTATCTGAGCCTTCCTCTGTGCGAGAGTCTCTCACCGAATCTCTATCCACGTCATTTCACCGTGGCCTTGCTTATCTTTCTTCTTCAGATAGTGATTGAATCCTCTTCTGGAAGCAACGATGGAATCTGACTACTCCTGCCTCTCAGCCAGTTCATTCCAGATGCCAAAAGCTCCCTGTGAAAAAACAGATATTTCCCTTATATCACCATTGCTTTTTTTTGAAAACCGGATTGCGTTTCAGCCCCCTGGTTCACGATGCATTTTACCTCTCATTCTCCGCCATTCTTTTGCGCTATCTTTCGTTTTCTCTCTCAAAGGTCCATATCCATCTTCCCTGATGCCTGAACAATTCTGATTATAACCCTGTTGTCTATTTATATCTGTGCTGTTGCTGTCCTGTCTAATTGAAGGCACTGGCTCAGTTCATAGTTATCCTCCGTCTGTGCTGGAAGCTCCAGGTATTAATTCCAAAAACAGCTTATCTATGTCTTGTAAGGACTTCACAAGTTGAGGTTCGAACTTTGATATTCAAACCGCTAATCCTTCGAACTCTTGCCAGCTATTCTCCAAAGCTGGGTGGGAGGCTCGTGGGAGAGGGTG
Organism: Cetorhinus maximus; assembly: GCF_964194155.1. Classification (NCBI taxonomy): domain Eukaryota; kingdom Metazoa; phylum Chordata; class Chondrichthyes; order Lamniformes; family Cetorhinidae; genus Cetorhinus; species Cetorhinus maximus. Next base: position 249,188 of record NW_027596257.1, on the reverse strand, counting down.
AGGTTGATGTGGCTGGCACTGTTGTTGAGAGAATGTGTGAAACAAGCAATCCTTTTTGACACACTTCAACACGGTGTGAGCAACGAACTGCCCTTGAGAGTGAAAAAGCGTTAGGCTGTCTGTCTGAAGGGACAATTCACGTCTGACTGACCTCTTTAGACAACGATTTTGAAGTGCCGACCTGCAAAGTACTGTTCGAACTCCCGCACCACCCCCCACATGGATTTTGCACCAAAAAAATACCGAACATACAGATTGTGAAGTTAATTCGCATTTAAGGGTGATTTGTATTTACGCATTCAAACATCTGGACTAAGTCTTCCGGAGTCGCACTAGACCTTCTAGCAGGCGTCTCGCCGCCCTGTAAAGGAATTATTCAATGATTTTCCTCGTGCGTCTGTCTGTTCCCGCCAGCTGAGTGAGCTGCTGAATCCAAAATGTTCTTGCTGACTTTAATAAGTACAGCTCAGGTATAGTCAGTGCTAGCCACGGCCGAAATTGAGACACACCTGAGCTTGCTGCAGCTCATGAGCGCTCTCCTCAGCCGGATTCCCGCCATTGTCATTGACAATAGCAGAAACATGAAGAATAAATGTTGCATGTGTTACATTCAAAGGGAATGAATGGTAAACACTGTGGATGCTGGAAATCTGAAATAAAAACAGCAACAGCTGAAATAATTCTGGCATGATCGGTGGAGAGAGAATAGGAGTCAAATTTTCAAGTCCCAGCAAAATCTTAGATATCAGATGGAGTTTATAATGTAGAAGAGGGTGTGGAGGCGATGGAGCAAGATTTATGATCAGGTATTGCTGGGAGATAAGAACAAATTGACATAGATGCTTTGTTGTTGCAAAATGCATAATTAAAAAAAGAAAATAAATATATAAACATAAATGAATAAAAATAAAAAATAAAATTTTAAAGAAACAACTCCAAATAAAAAGGCACATGTTGCACGTGTTGCACATTCTGCGATATCATGGGCTGGTGCTTAGGAAGTGGATGAGGTGGTCGGATGATTGAGTGGAAAATTCATGCTCTGAGGTTCTTGAACTCATTTTTAATTCCGGAAGGCTGTATAGTGCCTCATCGGAAGATGAGTTGTTGTTCCATCAGTTTGCGTTGGGCTTCACAGGACAATTGCAGTAGGCTGAGGATAGACATGTGGATATGAGAGCAGGATGGGGTGTTGAAATTACAATCAGCAGCAAGGTCTGCTTCAGCCACGCCAAATTAGAGGAGGCCGCATTTACAGCAGCGAATACAGTATATTAAATTGGAGGAGGTGCAAGTGGAGCACTGCTTCGCCTCAGATGAGTGTTTGGACCTTGTACGGTGAGGTGGAAAGGTACAGGGGAAGGTGCTTAACATTCTGCTACATCATGGGCTGGTGCTTAGGAAGTGGATGAGGTGGTCGGGTGATTGAGAAATGCACCAGGGTCTCAGGGAAGCAACTGTCCCTCGGGATTTCTCACTGGGGGCTGGGGCAGAGGTGGGGGGTGGGGGGGGGGGGGAGGGGGGGGGTGGTTTGACAGGTAGTTGCGCTTGGTGGTGGCATCATGCTGGATTTGGCGGATGATCCAGGGAATATGGTGGCTGGTGTGGTGAAATGTGCAGATACAGTGAACCCTATCATGTTTCTCGGATGGAGAGTAATGTGTGAGGGCATAGATGTGGAATTGGTTTGGACACGGCTGAGGGCCCTCCCAAACACTGTGAGCATGCAATGGGTTGTGGGGAATGTCCTCGGTTAATGAGAAAGGAAGAAATATCAGAAGCGCCGTCCTGGCACTTGGCAACATCTGAACAAATGCAAAGAACGTTGAGCTGCTGAGAGAAAGAGATGATTCCTCAGCGCAAGCAGGGTGTGAGGCATTGTAATCCGGGTAGCTGGGGCAGTCGGTGGGCTTGTACTGAATATTGGTATCGAGTCTTCTAGAAGAAATTTTGGCAGAGAGGACAAGAAAGGGAAGGAATATTTTGGAGGTGAACCATGAGAATGTGAGCGAAATTGGAAGAAAAATCGTTATTTATTTTCCAGGCCCAGAAGAGGGCATGTAATGGCACTGATGCAGTCATTGTTGTGCCGAACAGAAATGTCTTGCCGGTAGGGGATTGGGTTTCCAGTGAAGCCAGATGCAAACTGGAAAAGCAGCATTTCATTTTCCAGTTAGATACCTGACAGCCTTGTGGACCTAACTTTCAGTTCAACAACTTCACACCATGAGCTCTTTGCTCCATCCTTATCCTATGTTTAGTGCAATTATTTACTTTTTTAAACGTTTATTAATTTTATATGTGATCATTTTTCTATCATTCTCCCCAAGTTAAACCGCCAACTAATCTCCTTTCAGTCACTTAAAGGGCCACCTGTCACTCTTTTCCATCTTGTGTTTTCACAGAGCGTTGCCCTTGACCTGTTATTAAGCTATTCTTCTCTCAGCCTCATGGCACTATCAGCGTCTTCTTTACTCCTTATTAATGCAGTCAACTTTCACTTTATCCTGTATCCATGAAACCCTTGTCATTCTTCCTTTATCTTCCACCTCTCCCTCAGGCTGCTATCTTACCATGACTCCTCCAACACCTGCTAATCTGTAGAAAATCCATCACATTTCTAATTCTCCTTAGATCTGCAGAACATGCTTAAATATTCGAAATGTTAACAGTGTTTCACTCTCCACAGTTGGTGCTACACCTGCTGAGTTCACATTTGTTTGCATGCGACATTGAAAAGGCTTGAGTAACTGTGTCTACTTTTTTCTACACCTGGTTAGATGCCCCTCTTGACTGTTATTGTCTCCGAATGGTTAAGCTTTGTCTTAGATATTGCAGTCGAGAATCGGATGACGTTTACACCCTGCAGATGGTTGGATAAAAAAGTGAAAACAAATCTATGCAGGGATGAAGTGCAGATACATTCTTTTTAACAAGTTTTGAAATAGGGATTAGGATGGACATGTGCGCCTTTAAAAGACACCGGAAATCAGTTCCCAGTCAATTTACAATGCAACATTCTGAAAGTGAAGGCTGACCACTGACGGGCGTTTCTAAAAATAGCATGTTTAGTCTAGCATGATTTTTTTTTTAAATTTTTGTTTTGTTTCTTGCAGTAAAATAATTAAAAATAAAATGTTTGGAACTGTAAATACAGAGCCTAGAGCATTAAATCAGGCGTTCACAGCATGTGTACTTACAGTGTATTTTTATTCATTTACTGAATGTGGGCTGCTCTGGCTAGGCCAGCATGTAATGCCCATCCCTAATTGTTTTTAAGCAGGTGATGCTGAGCTGCCTTCTGGAACCACTGCAGTTCCTGTGCTGTAGGTACACCCATCGTGTTGTTAGGAAGGGATTTCCATGATTTTGGCCCTGCGGTTGTGAAGAACGGCGATATATTTCCAAGTCAGATGGTTAATCGATGGAGGGGATCTTGCAGGTGGTGATGTTCCCCTTCATCGGCAAATCTTGTCCTTCTAGCTGGTAGAAGCCATGAGTTTTAAAGGTGCTGCCTGAGGAGCCTTGGAGAGTTCCTGAGGTGCAACTTGTACGTGGTACACACTGCTACCGCAGTACCTCCGAGTTGAGGGAAGGTGATGTTCGTGGAATGGGTGTCAATAAAGTGGGCAGCCTTGTCCCGGGTGCTGGCAAGATTCTTGAGTGCTTTTGGAGCTGCACTCAATCAAGCAAATGGAGAGTATTTCATCGCACTAATGTTTTCTCCCTTGTAAATGGTGGACACGCTTCGGGGAGGCAGCTGGTGAGTTACTCGTCACAGGACTCCCAGCCTCTGAGCTGCTCCTGTTGCAACAATATTTATATCGCGGATCCAGTTCAGTACCTGGTTAATGGGATCCACAGGATGTTGATAGGCGAAGATTTTGCGTTGCTATTGCCATTGAAAGTCAACTGACGATGGTTTGGTTCTCTCGTCTTGGAGATAGTCGCAACCTGGCACTTGTGTGGCGCGAATGGTCTTTGTCATTTTTTAGCACAAGCCTGGATGTCGCCCAGGTCTTGCTCCATTTGGTCATGGGCTGCTTCGTACCTGAGGAGTCCCCTTTGGTGCTGAACATTGTGAAAAGATCACGGAACAGCCCTACTTCAAACCCGATTATCGAAGGAACATCTTTGAAGAAGTAGCTGAAGATGGTTTGGCCTAGTCACTATCCTGAGTAAGTCCTGGCGCTCAGATGATTGAACTCCAAAAACAACAGCCATCTTGCTTATGTTCTAGGGATGGCACCAACCAGAGGACAGTTTTTCACCCTGTTCACCTTTGACTCTAGTTTTGCTAGGTCTCCTTGATCCCCACTTCTTCTGATATGCCTTGTTGTCAAGGGCAGTCACCCTCACCTCACCTCAGGGAGTTTGTTTATTTTCCCATGTTTGAACCAAAGGTGTAATGAGATCAGACGCTTGGTCAAACTTGTGGATCCAAAACTGAACGACAGCGAACGGATTATTGCTGAGCAAATGCCACACGGTTGTTGTGTTTATCACCCGTTCCATCATTATGCTACTGATCCAGAGTAGACTGATGGAGCGGTAATTCTATGGTTTAATTGGTACTGCTCTTTGGGCACAGGGCATAGCTGAGCAATTTCCACCTTGCCGGCAACATTCCAGTGTCTTCCTTTTCTGCACTAATTACCTTTCTGCTTGAACTCATACGTATTAGAAGAACCAAAACAAATGTATAGTTACTGAAACCCTGAAATGAATTGACTGACAAAGTCCAATGACCAAATTATGTCGAAGTCTTGCAAGAAGCAAATTACATGAAATGGACAATTGGAAAAGTAATTTTCAAAAACTTAATCCTTTAGATAGCTCCAAATGGAGAACAGTTTTTGACTGGTAGATCACACAAACATTGCCGATCACGTGTAACTCAATAATGGAGATGGGCACTTTGCACACACATAGCAAGCCATGCGACATAAAACATATGGCAGATCATATGTCACACAACATGGATGTAGCAATCGCCAATTGTCCTTCGTTGGTTTGCGCCAGAATTATTCCCGCATCACATCAACATATTTGACAGTTTCCCAACATGGATTGTACTCCAGCCCCCGGACAAGATTGGGTCCACTCCCATGGTTATATTGTTGCGCGTGGAGTGGATTGAAGGTGCGTGGGTAGCAGGGTGTGATTAGCCGCATGGGTATTAAATAGGTTTGACTTCGGCTGGGTTGGGTGGGAATTTGTGGGGGCGGGGGCCGTGGAGATTATCTTTAGCTGTGTCGGTGTTTGTGGATGAGCTGTTTTTTTGACTGAACATTTGCTTTTAAATGAATTTTGAATGGCAAAGGAGTTTCAGATGCAGCTTCTGCTGTAAATCATCTTCCATTTTGTTAAAGGCCTTTGTTTAAATTTTCTAACTATTCCGGTGTACATTTCTGGGCAACTTTAGCGCAAATCTCTGAAGGCAATTTAAGTGACGAAGTTATCCAAGGGGAAGGGAGGGCATGGCCCTTGTAGCGTAACTGTGACCTCTGGAATTTAAAATTCCAGCCTAAGCTTTGCACTGGAATTTGTGGTAGAGGCATTTCAGTGCAGGTGTGATGCCAGGCATGTACATCTCCGTCCCAACGACTGATGCATTATATCCAACAGCGGTTATGTACTGCTGTCTGAAACAGTCATGTTACGAGCACCACTCACAAAGATCCGGCTTATAAGAATTAAAGTTAGGGTCCAACATCACCTCTGATTCCACGATTGGTCCGCAATTACTGAACAATCCAGATTCCGCTAAGACTTGCACAATCAACCAATTCAATGCTGTGTCAGTCCTGCAATGGAACTCGCATATACTTGCTAACAGCTTCTTGTATTCACATATACAGCGCGCTGTCCGTTGTGAAGAATAATATATATACATAATATATATATACATACGGAGGCTTTGTGCCTTTTTTCCACGTGAAGGAAAATGTTTGGGGCAGCAGTTCCCGGGTGCATTTCCTATGGAGAGCCGTCAACCAATCTGAATCGACTTACTTGTATTGTATTGAAGTAACAGATTGGGTAGAACTGTTTATTGGAACATTCTCCGTGACCATAATTCGAACAATCAGAATCCGATTGCTAACCAGTCGACACCCTTTCCTCATGTCTATATATTGTTGCTCCCTATGGAGGTTGCAATTCAACCCTTTCTCTTTGGAAAAACGCAAGGCCAGAAGCTTTGACAACTTAACTCTTTGACTGGACCACTCCAGTTTTTCCTTCCTTCTCAGAGGAGAACAGACGTGCAGCAGTGGCCTTACAGAGATAATAAAGCCTTTGCATTTTTAGGACGGGGTAGGTGTAGTCTAAATGAGGCCATTTTTGGGTAAACACAAAGCCACGCGACATTGACAAATGGTCATAGGGAATATATCAACTAGTGATATCGGAAGAAATCATTTTGAAGTGTCGCTGCCATAACGCTCGGCACGCACTAACAGTAATTAGCATGTGGAGATCGGGGGCAAGAGGCGAAAGAATCACCACCACCTGAAAGTTTCTCCATGAACAACACAATAACCTGAATCACACTATCTCACAGTACCGTCACTGTCGTGGGATCAAATTCCTGGAACTCTCTTCTGAACCGTACTGTGGTGTAGCAAAACACATCGACTGCAATGTTTGAAGAAGGGGCCTCACGACCCAAAAGGAAAAAAAAATAAAATAAAACAATCAAACTTGGAAATGCATGGTATCAGTTAAACTGTTCCGAACTGATCTGGTATATGTGAAATACCTGTGCCAATTTTACTGAAGTATCCTGGGCTTTGATATTCCTAACTTTTATAATTCCATCTGTTTCCACTTGATCAAATGAAGTAAGGGGTGCTGTCCTTGATATCAGTGACCACTTGCCATGAGAGAAGAATCAAAATAATACAGAGGTAACCAGACAACTGGAAGCTTCTTCAGGACATCAACGAATCCTTACCTAATTGCTTTGAAGAATCTGGTTTGCATCGAGAGCCAGAATGAACTTTATTGACGAAATGGCCTCCATTTAGTGCCAGAATGAAACTATGATTCTAAATACTCCATTTGTGTCTGAGAACAGTAAGAGCCAGGCTCTGGGTTGCGCTCAGCGATGTTGCTTGTGATTTTTTTTAATGAGTGATGTAACTATGTTTTTCACCATGCAGGTAAACTGCTCTCGAAACTTCGGCTGAGTAGCCGCATAAATAAATGTATTTGTGCAGCAACTTAAATTCCGCAACATATAACCAACTTGTTGAAAAATATATGAAGAGTCATTGTAATATGCTGGATTTGTTCCTGTAATGTTATAAGTTAAGAATTCTATAACATTTACCGACCACAACAGTATGAAACTGCTGGATAGACTGAAGAGTAAAATCACAGATTTCCTTCTGCTGTCCATCTGTGGGTCATTGCGAGTCTCTCCATTCCTCTGGCCCTTCAGCCTATCACGGACACGATTAGCCACTAAAATGTACCTGATTGTCAGTGTGTTGAGCAACAAAATGAAAAAAAATGGGATCAATGGTGTTAAAAGTTTATCAAACCAGTCAAATCCCACCCAAGTTGGATCTATGAAGTAACTTAGCTTTGTATAACAGAAGAATTGAACATTATTAATTATACTTCCAGGTTCATAGGTGAAATAGAAGGGGACGTTTTTTAAACAGAGCAGAATGCCACTAGTTGCTAGAAGCACAGACGCAGTTTTCCCAGTGCAATATTTTGATCCCAACTTCTGACAACAGATGGCGACAAATCGATCAAAAGTGAAAGTTACAGTGAACCACACTGAACAGTCTCTGGCAGCAAAAGTGAGGGCATTAAGAACGCTACACACACCGGTTATGTCGAGGAATGATGCTGCAAAAAAGTAACAATTAATCTGATACAGTATAACTTCGGTGAAAATGACCAGTAGATCCGCTGTTGCCATGGCTACCAGGTAACGCGTGGTGCTGGTGGAAAGGCCGCACTTTCCCCAGGACAGGGTCACAATCGCTACGAAATTAACTGTAAAAACAGAACAGAAAGAAAAGAGATTGAGATTAAGTGGTTAAACTGTCTCCTTGACTGAAAACATACAGCACAGTTTGGATTTCAACATCCAAAAAGGTGGCGTGGAGCTCTGGACACGAGCAAGAACTTTTCCTTTAGCAACCCACCTCCTGGTTTTAAAACGGCATGCATTGGTTTTAAATCGCTCCATAGGTACCACTTGATAATTGTCACAATATATTGAAGCTGGCAGCTTCAGTTTGAAATTGTTTACAAAGTTGTTCTGTAAAGCAAGGTTCCCAATCAGGCCCCACACTGAACAATGAAGAACACATAACATAGAAAAGTACAGCGCAGGAACAGGTCCTTCGGCCCTCCAAGCCTGCACCGATTATATTGCCTATCAAACTAAAACATTTTGCACATTGGGAGCCGTATTCCTCTATTCCCATTCTATCCTTGTATTTGTCAAGCTGCCTCTTAAACACCACTATCGTACCTGCTTCCAACACTTCCTCTGGCTGCGAATTCCAGACACTCACTACCCTCCGTGTAAAAGACTTGCCCCTCACATCTCCTCTAAAGTTTTCTCCTCTCACCTTAAATCTATGTCCTCTAGTAATTGACTCCTCCACCATGGAAAAAAGATCTGACTATCTACTCTGTCCATGCCACTGATAATTTTGTAAACTTCTGTCAGTTAGACCCTCAATCTCCATCGCTCTACTGAGAACAATCCGAGTTTCTCCAAACTCACCTCATAGCTAATAACATCCAGACCAGGAAGCATCCTGGTAAACCTCCTCTGCACCCTCTCCAACGCCTCCATATTCTTCTGGTAATGTGGTGACCAGAAGGGCACGCAGTATTCCAAGTGTGGCCAGCTAAGGTTCAATACAGCTGCAGCCAGATTTCCCAGCTTTCACACACAATACAACTGCCGATGATGGCGAGCATGCCATATGCCTTCCTGACCATCTTATCCACGTGCGCTGCCACTTTCAGTGACCTGTTGACATGTACACCCAGATCCCTCTGCCCGTGGATGAACATAAGGGTTCTGCCATTTACTGTATAATTCCTCCTTGTATTAGACCTTCCAAAATGCATTACCTCGCATTGGTCCGGATTAAACTCAATCTGCCATTTCTCCACCCAAGACTGCAATCGATCTATATACCGTTGCATCCTCTGACAATCCTCTTCACTATCTGCAACTCCTCCAACCTTAGTGTCGCCTGCAAACTTACTAATCAGCCCATTTACATTTTCCTCCAAATCATTTACGTATAATACAAACAGCAAAGGTCCCAGCACTGATCCCTGCGGAACTCCACTAGTCGGAGCTCTCCATTCAGAAAATAACCCTTCCACTACTACACTCTGTCTTCTATGACCAAGCCAATTTTGTATCCATTTTGCCAGCTCACCTCTGATTCCGTGCGATTTTACCTTCTGTACTAATCTTCCATGGGGGGCCTTGCCAAAGATCTTACTGAAATCCATGTAGATAACAAGAACTGACCTTCCATCTCAAAATCTTCCATCTAACTGCTCAAAAGGAAACTGACATTTTGAGATAAGAAAAACCCATCCAAACTGGTTGTGCTATGATCCCCATTGGGTGTTCGTGTTAATTTCTCCCACTGTATACATACCACCTCCCCGGAATGGGGAAACAAACGTCACATTCCCACCCTGCAAACTTACTCACCCGAGTTTCAATGCAGCGATCGCCAAGAGCTCTGTCGCGCCAACCCCACCACCACCGCCCCGCCCCCCCCCCCCCCCCCCCCCTACCCCCCACACCACCCCACCCCACTGCAATACCTGAAATTTCTCAAAACCCTTGCCATTTCAAATTTGTTCCTGGGTTTTACTGCCTGGATTCAGACCACTTCACTGTTGTAGGAAAATGCATCCACCATTGTCAATTCCACCTCATTGGCAAGCCACACAAACCAAACCATATCCTCAATATTGCCATCCTTATGATCGGAAACGTTTCCTGGTAAGTGGGAGCTCTGCCTAACATTCGAGAGATTCACGACATGTGAACATACCTGAAGGTCTGTTGATCCAGACCCTCCTATCTAATCAAGTCTCTAAATAGAGGATTGGCTATTTTGGGAGATGGAAAAGAGGACCACTCTGTTGCAGAGAGGGGAGGATTACGTTCCTTTGCTACTCCCGCAAAAAATTACAAGCATCATCTTTTGAATGTTGTTGGTGGCAGAGTGGATGCTGAAAAAAAGGATAACTCTATCATCTTTCCGGAATGGAGGAGAACTGTTGGTTAAAGCATCACGCAATGTATGACCAACATCGTACATAATCCTGTCAAACACAATGGAGGAAACTTTGTACTGAGGACAGCTCATTACATGGAAGAGGAGTGGAAAATGACATTGTATAACAGCTGAAAAAACAGCAGTGAAACTGGGCGAATATATTACAATCTTCCCACTAAACGCGAGGTTAAAAGATAATTACAGTGGTAAGTGGATATTGGTAATTGGAGAAACAGAGAGAGAGACAAAAGAAATAAGTTGACAAACGGAGGTGCGTACCAAACATGGTGCATTTGAGGCTGAAGAAGGCGTGAAAATTTGAAGCAAGGTGAAAGAAATTCGCCAGATGATGCTAAAAACGCTAAATAACACTGGTGCAGCCATTGATGCAATGGAGAACACAGAGCTGGATAAGGGTTCAAGAGCACTTTGAAATAATGGAATGTTCAGATAATGGCTTCAAACCTTGGGAATATTTATTCTCGTAGTGGCACCACTTGATTCCTGAAATATCATTTCACTCAAAGCCGTGTCTAGGAACAACGGGCAACACCGGGTAAGCCAATGGCTATAGAACTTAGCAACAACCAGGCTTTAGGGCTGAATACTCCTATAATGGATACAGCAGTGCCATGGCCAAGCTTTTATAACCTCCATTAATGGTTACTAACTGAGAATATCGAAAATTGTCCAGACAGGCCCTCTCAATAAGTGCTCGTGCACGCACGTGCACACACATATACAAAACAATAACAACATAGATACGCAGACACTGACTCTGTATCTATCTACCTATCTATCTTTCTATCTATATATCGATCTATCTATCCATCTAACTAACAAACGCGCACACAAACACAGACAAACACACAGACTGACAAGTGAGCACATACACATACACATATCAGACGCACAGAAACGCAAATAAGCACAAACACACACACAGACACACGCAAACACACACACATGCTCCCCACCCCGACCCCCAATCACCCGCAGACACACACAAGCAGACGCACATGAACAGAAGAAGTCTAAACCTAAGAAGGTTCAGCACCAATATTTCCTCACAATCATGAGCAAAAAAAATACATAGAAGATGCTGGCAACAATGCGTCCAAGCGCATCTAAATCAACAATAGAAATGCTCCCGAAACTGACAATGCTTTCCAACAGGATTACCCAGTCCCAGAGTTTCATTACAGACTTGGTCCACAGGTTAATTGAAGAGCTGAACGTAACAAGGCAGCATTTTACTACGCCTGGCAACATAGGCCGAAAGCAAATTTAATGGCGATTGAATTACAAATGTAACATGTCCATTGGTGGGACGCATACACTTCAGAAAACGGAGAAATATGTAGCCGTTCAAGGCTGATGACCTCCAACCTAGGACATATCACCTAAAATAAATACTTCATTGTGGTGCCCCAGACCTTGCAATATTCTACTGCTTCATGAATGACCGTCAGTTCATCATAAGTTCAAAAGGTGCGGGTTTTCACTATTAACTGCGAGGCCTTCAGTGCTATTAACAGTTTCTCAGAGAGCGAAGCAGTTGTTACCTGCATGCAGCAAGACGTGTACAACTTTCAGGGTGGTCCTGATAAATCGGAAGTAACAATCACGCCACAGTACAGACAAGTGATGACGATATGCAACAAGAAAACAAAACTTATCACGTCCTGTTGAATTTCAACAGCATTACAGTCGCTGACATCTTCACCAGAATAAACGAGGGGATTTAAAAACTATCTGACAGGCACTTCGATCCTGAGTAGAGTTAGGGGAACTGCTGACGTGAGAGAAAGAGGGGTTTGCTGAAGTTTACTTCATTTTGTGTGGCATTTAGAATGCTGTGAGTCAACCGAGGCACTGTGACATCTTTGTCTCAGCTGTAACTGTTTTGGGACAGGAATTCCGCAGTCCAGTTTAGATTATAAGAATGAACTAATAGATTGACGGATGGACACAGACAAAGAAAACAACGTCAAACAATACAAAACACGCTGGAACCCATACTCAGCTTTTGTACCGTGAAAAATTAGGCAGGGTAATTCGATTGCAATTCACATTCACAAACTGAAACGCCCTAATTTTCTCTTTGACGTAGAATATTGATGCTTTCCTTTCTGAATGTTTTGAAATTAGCTCTTCACGTTGTTTTAATTACAGACATTTATAAAGTTACCTAAATAAGATTATAAGTAATCCAATGTATTTATCTGCAGCTCCCTTCCCCACAACTGAACACCCCCACCGAGCCCCTCAACTCCCTCACTCCCCACCATCATCATTTTTAAATGGCACGTCATAAGTTATTAAGGGTGAAACAACTCATGGTAAAAAAATAAGTAAAAGTAAAAGGTGCTGGTTACCCTCAGCAGGTAGGTCAGCCTCTCCAACGACAGGAACAGAGTTGATGTTACAAGACCAACACGGCTCTCCTTCGGAACAGTAGCATCCTCTCGAAGAATTGTCATATTGAACTCAAAACGTTCACTCTGTTTCTATCCGTGCAGATTCTGCCGGACCTGCAGAAGTTTTCCACCCCCTTCTGTTTTTATTTCAGATCCCCAGCATTCAGATTATTCTGCTTTTATGCACACAAATGGACTGCTGTGAGACAGAAGCAGACAACTTTGTATTTGTATGTGCAGGACTATGTATGGAAGCTTTCTGTTAATGAACGAAACTACTCTGTAAGTGCTCTGTAACACTCTTCATTCAGACTCGCTGGGAATCTGATTTGTTTTCCTGGAAATCTGAAGACGGGTTGTAAGTAGATGCAGTTTACAACTGTTAAAACTGTAGTTTATGAATCTCCACACTGGAAATCGAGTAAAACTGGTGAACCATGTGGAATTTCTCAACCGGATAGAAATTACCAAATGTAAGAGAATAGCAGTTTTAAAAGTTTGATTGTGTATCTTGGCATTTTGGAGCTCAATTTAACTTAATTGTCCATGGATTATTCTTGATGTAAAAACTCTGTTCTAAAGCTAATGTGTTTTGTAGGTCAATTGGGAGTTTATTTTGTAATTCATGTTCCTGCAGAATTTTAGTTCAGAACTAACCTGTGAGAACTGGTATTTGCGCATGCCTTGAAGAAAAGTTTTTGTTCTACTTTAAAAAAAAACCACAATCGTAATTACTCGGAGACCTTTTGCACCATTCCGAGATCTGAAATAGAGGGAGACAGTAAATTAGTTGGCCAAACAACTGGTAGTTTGGAATTAATTGAATTTTCTCGCAGCAGAACGAACAATTTATGTTTGTTTGATTTTGAATAAATAGTAACTGGTACTTAAATTGCAAGAAATATTTCCAACAGCTTCAGTAATTTGGGAACTTCTCTGGAGACAACAAATGTCACAGCATGGTGACAAATTTCATTAAAGGCACTGCTAATGCAAGTGTGTTTGTTATTCTTATTTTTGTGGCAGAGTAAGAGGTAACTATATAAATAAATCAATGGAAACATTACAAAACCACGAAGAAAGTGCCGAAGAAAATGGAACCGGTGAATTGAATTAAATGCGTATTAATTAGTATTCAAAATGTATTGAGAAAAAATAAAGGAATTAAAAAAGAAACTGCTTATGTTGTTTCTATAAACATTAAGCAGTCAAGTATATGCGGTGCATATTTGAGGAAATTTGGAAAATATCAATACAATTCACCGTTTTGCTTAATTAATAAAAATATAATCTCAGGTAAAGAACCCACTAAACATGTTAATGACTCGAATACAATGGCGTGTTTGCGTTCTGACGTAAAGAAAAATAATGTATTGGATTGTAGAAATTCTCCAGGGCTCATTCATGAGATGGAACGGAAACCAATGGAATGTGAATCATTGTGAGAGGGAAGTGATTGAGGGTAGCAGTTAATGTTGAGAAAGAACAGAAGAGGCACGTGTAATCTTGTAGTAATGCATAATTTAACGAAAGGAACATATAGATTAGACTAATAATTTTCGAACTTATTCTTGGTGATGTTTGTGCCCTTCTGTACGAGCTTAGTTTTTAGAGAAGTGCAGTTGACGGACTGGGCATTATTCAGAGCATTTAGAACATGCAAGACGGCGGATGGGCGTTGTGGGTGTGGTGTGGGTGGAATTTATTTCGGTAAGGTCATCTGAATTCCAGAAAGGGGGGCATGATTTTGGATTCCTATGCGAGTGAGATTGGACAATGTTTTCTCTGACACTTGTGAAGTGGCTAAAATGCAAAAATACATTAAAGGTCTCAACCAAAGATATTCAGCTTTTGGACAACTGTTCAAGTTGGCTACTGTGGACAGCAGAATTTGTCGACGTAAAAAGAAAGACATTGACACATCCTCCATAGATAAAACGAATTCAAAGTTATAGAGATAGTGCTAAACCTATCAGCAATGGCTCCAAGGAAGAGAGAAAAGCAACAATAACTTTTGCCGAGGCCACCGGCCGTTTAAGAAATGCGTGCCGAACGGGAATATCCATTAGGTGTGTACCGTTAAGAGGAAAAGCGTAGACTATACATTCTGCCTTGGAATAACATGCCTTTATCATCGCCATTGTGAACGGCTGGTACAGGCGGTAGTGAATTGATCGAGATGTCAGGCGATCTTTCTTTATCCAATAATGACCTATCCCTAAAAACAGCTTGCCCCCACGTCAGGGAGAGCAGACATTAAATTGAGGATATCTTGTCCTAATCCTGGACACACTGTGTTGTGATATTAATTTGTAAAGGTCAAATGAACATCATTTGTATTAGGTCGCCCTTTATGTGATTGTATCTGCTGTGACAAGTGGGGCTAAGTCATTCGAACAGGGCAAGATTGAATTTCCCATTGCTATTCCCCGATAGTAGCTTGTAACATTACTGAATTAACTGCAGCCCTCTTCATGCATTAAAAAGCACCCAACGTAGTAATTCACCTCGGGAATGCCACAGTGCCCTTACAATTTCAACAGTTATAAGGAAATAATATTTGGAGTAAACGTTGTGCGATGGATCAGTTCAAATTTACTTTATTCTGTCGGTGGGCATATGTAGGTTGCGCTTTTTTCATAGCCTGATTTGATCAATAAAAATACAAATCTTGCTAATTCGTAACTATATGTTGAAAAGCTATGCCACGAAACATGATGTCTAGGATTGTTCACTGAATGTGGAGATTAAAACATCAATCAGGCCAACGCGCGGATAATCAACTTCGTCATTGTCGAAGTAGAATTGAGAGGAGACGGCTGAGCTTGAGTTTTCTGAACTGGTTTTTATGCTAGATAGAAAATAAGTTGTATTACTGCTTGATATTGAGATTATATTCAATGAATATAACTGTATGTTAAACTGATGAGGAATACCTGAAATCCAGTATATGCAAACATGGCAAGATTCATGTCGACTGGTTAGTTTATGGCTCATGAAGTTATGTTGACTTTTTTTTAAATTAGTGAAATAAATAGAGAAAATATGAAAAATCTAGGGAAAGTTTAGTCTTAGCTAGTTTGAGTAGAGGTGTAATATAGGAACCATCAGTGCGGGCTAACGTTCTGCCGCAGCCCAAAACTATAGACAAGTAATGAGATAATCTTCGCCTGATCATGCTGACCACAAACAACTATAGCCATGCTAGGCATGGACTGCGTCTCTGGGCAGAATGAAAGGGAAAGAATCTTACACATTATTGTCATACATCAAGTGAAGACGCAGACATGGTGAACAGAGAATGACGCAGTAGAGATGCCCCAGCGACTTTGGAGACAAAGGACCAGAGTTCACTGTCCAAACTCGGCTGCTGTTAATTATCAAATTTTGTATTTTAATTGAGATAAACAAATTCGCGCTGTTCATCAGCAATTCAGTTTTCGTACACTCTTTGTCAAAGAATAGTTCCGATCTTAACTTCTACATGAAATCTTTCCAAAGTACAGGTTGAAAGGCTGGGAAATTCTGACCCGCCAAAGCCTGCCCACCTTTTCGAAGGCACAAGACGGAATTGTGGTGAAATATTCTCCCCTTGCCCGAAAGCAGGGTAGCTGCTACACTTCTCAAGAAAGTAAACAACACACATAAAACTCTCCTGTTTAATCAACAACTCATCCAGTATCTGAAGCATTTGCATTCTCCACCACGGGGGCACTGTATCAGCAGGGGGCATCACCTGCGAGATCTGATACAGCAATTGGCCAAGGCTGCTTCAGTTTCAGATTCTAAAATCGAAAATCTGTGTCACTTGATAGGAAAAAAAAAAAGAGCTGGCGAATGGGAAGAGCACAACAGTATAAATCACGCACCAACCTGGCTTGGAACTTCACAGCCACTCTCTCGTTCCCGTTGAGCCAAAATCCCTGAAAGTCACCGCAGTGTGTAACTGCACGATTCTAAGTGCAGCGGTTCATGAATGCGGCTTGCCACCAATACCTAGATTAAAGCTATAAGTTTCAATTCTTCCACTAACGATCCTATCCAACACAGAAATAGGAGCACCTATCTGTCCGTTACAGAAGGAGCTATTGACAGGAAAAAAAAAAGAGCCATGAAGCTGTGGCAGTCTATCGGTTTCCATGACAGATCCGGTGAGGGAGAATTGACGAATAGGATGTGCACTGAATAAATGGAAATCAAATTTTTATTTATAAAAAAATCCAAGTCCGCCTTCTGGAATATGCCATCATGTTTCTGTGGAAAGATGATAAGCGGGGAATGACCTCAAATATCGTATTCACTGTAAGCTTGAGAGTAGGTGGGAGTGAATGTGCTTTGAAGCGGGCGGGGAAGTGACCAGGACAGCAAGGTAAACGGGAATCTGAAAGCGGGTACCGACCTCATAAGCAGACACCTCATATCACTTGTCCAGCAGTTGGAAAATAATCAACATTTTTTGAAGAGGATGCAGGCATCATATTTCAAAACCATAGAGTGGGTTTGGAGGATTATATTCTCAATCCATAAAGCGGTAATTGAATCAAGAAAACTTCAATGCATTTCAGTTGGAAATTGGGAGACAAATGATAAACTAACCTGGGAGCAGATAATGCTCTAGTTTGGAACTATTGAATGTAATCCATGCTTGAAATTACACAGGAAAGAGGTCAGCGAGAGACTAATAAACCCTTAACAAATGTTACTTGAACAGGGGAATTTGGCACCGGACTGGTGCACAGCCAATACTATGCAGGTTTTTAGGAAGGAACACTGCACGGTTCAAGGTATCTTTAGAAAAGTTTGCATGACTTCGAGAATTTTTAAAGGGAAATATTAGGCAACGCAGAATGTGATACACATTATTCAGCACATATTCAAAACAGGAAAGGTCATGCTTGATCAACGTTGGTGCTTATTTCCAATGCGAATTGCAAACTTTCGATAAAGGTAACACTGTTCATCTACTAGAAAATCAATTCGAAGCAGCTATTGATAAGGTAACAATAGCATACCCGTGACTAATCTCACAGGAGGTCGATTTAAGGGGAATACAGCAGATTCGATAGAAAGTTGGTGGTGAAATCAGAAAATAAAGACCAGTGATTTGGTGTGTTTCCTCAGGTGTCAAAAGGTAACAAGTAGTTTTCCACATACGTTGCTGCCGGGACCACTGTAGTTCAGTTTTGATGCGAATACTTTGTAACCGTAGTTAGAGATAAAAATTGACATTTTGAAAATGGCACAGATTTTGCCTCTCAGAAGCCAGAGTGGCAGTAAATTAGATACATTAAAAAGGAAAAACAAAGAAGATGGCTCCGGCCAAGGAAAACCTGGCAATGTACATTTAAGGAGGGCCTTCAAGAGGAGGAACCCAACTGTACCGAAGCAAAACAAATTGCGATGTACCTGGGACTGTGGCGGAGCCTTGCTGCACATCTTCTGGTGCGGGACTGGAGGGAGTAATTATAGTTCAATCAAAAAAGAGAGTTTCTTCACCACTGAGCACAAATGCAATGAAACATTGGACTCTTTTGTTAAAATACAAGATGTGCGTTTATAATGCAAATTATAGCAAAATAGAAAAAAAATCGGATAATGTTTCTTTTTATTTTGCGGGAGTACTGAAGTTCCCACATATTTGTAGGAAAATAAGACTCCGATAGTGTAGGGTGGAAATGTGGTTCAGAGACAGAGATTTATAAATCATCTAAGGTGCAACGTATATTCATACAGCCTAAGAAAGGAACTTAAGAAACGAGTAGCATTTCTAGATCTGCAGAATTAAAAACTCAGAAAGGTTATATTAAGCTTTCATAGATTCCCAATTTTCCACATTTGAAATCTTTCCTCAATCTCTGATAACAAATTACAAACAAACAAACAGACACATAAAAAAAATCATTCACTGAGGAAGATGCAACAATTGTACAGAATTGATAACTGAAAAAAAGAGATTGTATTTGCCAGGAGATACTAATCAGGCTGTTTCGTTATTTAACTGTCCGTCAGTATTGTGACCCTTGCTTTTCCTCATATATATTAACGATATAGGCTTTTCTGTGTAGTGGACAATTTCAATGTTTGTGGTTGATAAGATGTTTGAGACTGTTGTAAACTGCAAGAGCGACAGTGTAGAAACTCAAAACTACATTGACAAGTTGGTGAAAAGGGCAAATCGGTGTCTGATGAAAGCTAATGCGGGGGATTGTGGGTTTATGCATTTTACAAAGAACAAATAAAAGTAGAGCACAGGAACAGGCCCTTCTGCCCTCCAAGCCTGCACCGATCATATTGCCCGTCAACTAAAACATTTGGTGCTTCCAGGGTCCATATCCCTCTATTCCCATCAATAACTTCCTGAATACCTTATCCACCTTCGTTGCCACTTTCATTAACCTGTGAAGCTGTACACCCAGATCCCTCTGCCCGTAAATGCATGCAATTGTCCGGCCATTTTCTGTATAATTCCTGCCTGTATTAGACCTTCCAAAATGCATTACCTCGCATTTGTCTGTATTAATCTCCATATGCCATTTCTCCACCCAGGTTCCCAACAGATCTATATCCCGTTGTATCCTTTGGCAATCCTCTTCACTATCTGCAACTCCTCCAATCTTAGTGTCGTCTACAAACTTTCTAATTAGCCCAGTTACATTTTCCTCCAAATCATTTATGTATACTACAAACAGCAAAGGTCCCAGCACTGATCCCTGCCGAACTCTGTTAGCCAGAGCTCTCCATTCAGAAAAGCAGCCTTCCACTGCTACCCTCTGTCTTCTATGACCATGCCAATTCTATATCCATCTTGCCAGCTCACCTCTGATTCCGTGCGACTTTACCTTCATTACCAGTATGCCATGAGGGACCGTGACAAAGGCCTTACTGAAATCCATGTATATAACACCCACTGCTCTTCCATTATCCTCGAAAAATTCGATCAAGTTAGTGAGACACGATCTCTCCTTCAGAAAGCCATGCTATCTCTCACTAATACGCCCATTTGCTTCCAAATGGTAGTAAATCCTTTCACGAAGAACCTTCTCCAATAATTTAGCGAGAAGAACATGGAATGGCAATATCAAGCGAAGGGTGAACATTTGAAGGGAGTGAATGAGCAAAAATACCTGAGGGTGAATGTACATTTATCATTTAACATGGCTGGAGAAGTGGAGAGAGAAATTAATAAATCATATAGTATCCTGGGATTTATTAATGGGGTCACGGAGCACAAGAGAAAGAGATTCTGCTAACTTTATGTAAGACACTCGTTCGACCTCAGCTGGGGTATTGTGTACAGCTCTTGACGCCACATTATGGGAAGGATGTGAACAAATTGGAGAGAGTGTGAAGAGGTTTACAGGAATGATTCCAGGGATCAGGAACTTCACTACGAAGATAGATTGGAGAGGATAGAACTGTTCGCCTTTGAGAGAGGAAAGCTAATGGAGGATTTTTAAGAGGTTTGTAAAATCATGGTGGGGTTGTTTACGGTACATAGGGGCGAAATGCACCCGTTCGACAAGGGAGCAAGAATATGAGGACACAAATGTAAAATGCTTTGCAAAAGAATCAAATTTGACGTGAGAAAAAAACAAATTGTCCCACACAACTAATGGTTCGGGTCTAGAACGCACAGCCTGGAAGTGTGGCGAAGGCTGCTTCAATCGATCCTTTGAAGGCGGCATTAGGTGGTTATTTCAAAACAAGCGATATGCAGGGTTCGGGGGAAAAGGCAGGGGAATGGCATTAGGTCATAATGCTCATTTGGAGAGAAGGCACAGACACAATGGGACCAATGGACTCCTTCTGTGCCGTTAAACTTATGTGATTGTGCGATTCTGTGAATTTCCTATGAATTTCTTTTGAGCACTAAATCACTGCTTGCCAGCATTTTATCTTTCTGTAAATAGTTAATGGCTGTTTCACTTGGTGCGGTTGAATAGGGAGCAGAAAAGTATCAATATATGTGACTTGCTTTGCTCATTATTAAATGCCCTTGAGAAGCAGCAAACACCTTCACATTTACCACTCATTTTATCCATGACACACGAAACGTGCAAAGCTCAGTCACCTAAAACAGTGAATTAAATGTTGAACTCACTTGTCCCATTCAAGTAATGACCAGTCACTCTGTATTCACTTCCTCTGGTGAAAACATACGTGGAACTGAAGTATGAACTCAATTCAATTCCAGACATACTAACTGACATGTGTCCACTTCGGCTGTTGTCTTAAACTTGGCACAATTAAACATGGACACCGCCCCGCAATAATACGTGACCACTGATGGCTGGTATTGCCCTCTGTTCAATGATTTACAATGAGGAAATACATACAACTTAAGCCCCTCCTATCCATATTTTCCCTCAGGTTGTTGACTGCACTTTGGTCTGATTTAAA
This sequence comes from Cetorhinus maximus, assembly GCF_964194155.1. NCBI lineage: Eukaryota > Metazoa > Chordata > Chondrichthyes > Lamniformes > Cetorhinidae > Cetorhinus > Cetorhinus maximus. Next base: position 228,076 of record NW_027596257.1, on the reverse strand, counting down.
ACTACACGTTATTCCTCTAAAAAGCAGTGAGGAAATAAATCAGAAATCTTGTCAGTTTTAAGGCAGATTATAAATTCTTTTCAAGCAATTGGATCAAATCGCAAATCTCATTCACAACATTGACTCCGGGAAATGACAACGCTGGTTATCTGCCTGTGAAACCCTCGTCGCCAAACCTGGACGTTACATGATCGCTCAGAGAATATAACCAGAGACATGCCCACGCAAAGTTGTAAACAGGGTTATTATTCACATTTACTAACCTGGAACCCCAATGACGGCGAGTGCCACATAATATATTTTATCAATGTGTTGAAAGGTCTCACGCATTTCCTCTATGAAGCAAGTTATCCCTTAGCAGCTGCGTGCAATCCCCCTTTCAATAAATTGTAAAGTGATCCGATCCCCGTGACTTCAATTTATTTCTTGAGGGAGCTCCATGGGGACGTTTAGATTGCAACATGATTCAAAGTGTTTTTTTTTTTCCCTAGGGCAAAATAGGAAGAACAAACACATTACGGGCAGCCAATCCAGAATAGGTGTGATTTAGTTCTGTAATTGAACTCAAAAATTCGCTACGGTTAGACAACACAACCTATACAAAGTACACGGCCCAGGCAAACGTCACTGACTCTGCAACTCACACAGCCCCTCCTAACTAAAGAGATCAGGAAAACAGCATGTGCTCTCCAACAGACACAGCGCCCCCGGCCTACACAGGCCAAGAAAAGGGCATTGAATTTGCAAATGACGCAGCCCCTCCAAACGAAACATAAAAGGAAAGAGGCATTGAGCCCCCAACTGACACACCCCCTGCGAACTGCACAGACCAGGAAAACGGCATCAACCCTCGAACTGACTCGGTCCCTCCAGCCTACACATAGCAGTAAAACAGACTTGAATCGCCAACTGACACATCCCCTCCAAATTAAACTGACCAGGGAAACGTCATTAGCCCTCCAACTGACACAGCTCCTAGCAACTAAACAGGCCAGGAAAACGGCATTGACCATGCAATCGAAACAGCCCCTCCAAATTTGTCAGGCCAGGGGAACGGCAATGACGCTACAACTGACACACGCCCTTCAACCTCCCTACACCAGAAAAGCAGCCCTGAACCTCCAAATTACGCAGGCACTCCAAACTAAACAGGCCAAGGAACGCGGCACAAACTCTCCAACTGATACTGCTCCTAGAATCTAAACAGGCCAGGAAAACGGCTTTGAATTTCCAACTTACACAGCCCCTCCAACCTACACAGGCCAGGAAAACGGCATTGATCCCACAAATGATAGAACCACCGCCCCAACTCCTCCCCCAAGACTGCACAGGCCAGGAAAACAGCATTCATCCCACAAATGATACAACACCGCAGCCACCCCACCCCCCCCACCACCGCCCACCCACACACACACACACACCCCGACTACACAGGCCAGGAAGATGGAATTGGCCTTGCAACTGATATACTCTCTACAAACTAAACGGGCCAGGATCCTGCAGTCAAATCAGCCCCTCCAACTTCGACAGACCAGGGGAACGGCATGGACATTGCAGCTGACACAGGCCCTTCAACCTACCCAGACCAGAAAAGTAGCCCTCACCCTCCAAACGACACAGACGCTCCAATCTAAGGAGACCAAGGAAAGTTGCGTCAACTCTCCAATTCACACAGTACTTCCAACCTGGAGAAGACGGCATTGGCATTCCACCTGACACAGCCCCTCCATCCTACAGAGTACAAGAAAACGGCATTGAATTTCCAATTTTCACAATCCATCCAAACGACACAGAACAGGAAAAACGCATTGACCCTCCAACTTACCCAGCCCGTGGGAACTGCACAGACCAGGAAAACGAAATTAACCCTCCAACTGACACAACTGTCCATCCTACCTAGACGAGGAAAACGGCATTGAATTTCCAATTCACACAGCCCCCCCCACCCAACAAAGTCCAGGAAAACAGCACTGACTCTCGAACTGGTCCAGGCCCTCCATCCTGCATAGGCCAGGATAACAACAATGACTTTGCAACTTTCACAGCGTTTCCATCCTAGGAAGACCATGGAAACGATAGTCACCCTGCCAATGAACCAGCCCTTCCAACCTAGGCAGACCAGGAAAATGGCAATGCCTTTCCAACAGAGACAGACCCTCGAACCTTCAAGGGCTACCAAGCGATATTTACTTTGCAGGCCAAACCCCCTACATCAGACAAAGCTAACGGAGTAGAAATCTTTCAGCTGTCTTTATTTCTACAACTCTTCCATTGACTCCACCCAACTAAGGCATCCACGAAAATAATATACCAATTAACGAATACGTGTCTCAACTGGGCATATCATTTCTAATAAATGCGGCAGATTACCAAAATAAATCCAAGCACTGAAAGCGCTGCAGCTCCTGAAATAGTTACGGGCCTTAAAATTGATACAGACCCTGAAATAGATGCAGACACTGAAATAGACATGGACCTTAACAATAGTACGGACCTTGCAATAGATCCAGAGACTGAAACAGATAAAAAATATGAAATAGATACAGATACGGAAATAGATACCGACCTTGTAATAGATGCAGGCCTTGCAATTGATACACATGCTGAAACGAGTGTATACCTTCAAAAGAGTACTGCCACAAACTCACGAAAACTAATTCAATTCCCGAGCCTTTACCGACACTGAAAATAATACAACACATTAAACTAATCAAGCACAACAAACTACTACAACACATCGTTGTCATCCGGCCTCTCTGGCAAACGCAGTACCTAAAAGTAACACACACTCTGAAAAGAGCCCTGTCCCAAAAAACAATACATCATCTCGAAATGCCGAGTTCTGGTGTTGGGGAAATTCTTGGGACATTGGCCCCAGTACTGGGGAAAGAGGGAGCTGTTCCATTTGGGCGGGCTCCACTTGAGTCAAGCTGGTACCAGCGTCCTTGGAAATCGCGTAACTAGGCTTTTAGATTGGGCTTTAAACGAAATAATCCGGGTAGGAAAGAAGCGAAAGAGTGTGTGAACGCCAAATTGCACCAAAGATTTATATAAGTGAAAGAAAAATGAGAACCTGGCAAACTTAAAGGCTTTGTATCTGAATGCACATAGCATTCGGAATAAAACTAATGATTTAACAGCACAAATAGCGATTAATACATATGATTTGGTGGCAAGTAATGAGGAGTGGTTACAGGCACAATAGGTTTGTGAGCTGAATATCCAAGGGTACTCAGTGTTTTGGAAGGATAGGCAGGAAGGAAAATGAGGTGGTGCAGCTTTGTTAGGGAAGGAAGAGATCAGTGATATAGTAAGGAATGACATAAGCACCGGTGAGCAAGACGTAGACTCAGCACACGTATAAATCAGAAACAGCAAGGGAAAGAAGCGCCTGGTAGATCGAGCTATCGGTCAACAAACCGTAGTTCAGCAGTAAGGCACAGCATAAACCAGAAAATAATGGGAGCATGTAAGAAAGGCACGGCAAAAATCAATGGTGATTTTAACATGTATGTAGACTGGGATAGTCAAATTGGCAAGGGTAGTCTCGAGAAAGAGTTCATAGAATGTATCAGAGACTTTTTTCTGGAGCAATTTGATGGGGGGGTGGGTGGGGACCATCCAGGGAGCATGCTATTCTGGAACAAAAATATAAATAAAAATACCTGGAAAAACTCAGCAGGTCTGGCAACATCTGCGGAGAGGAACACAGTTAACCTTTCGAGTTCGTATGGCTCTTCAACAGAACTAAAGAAAAATAGAAAAGAGGTGAGACATAAGATCGTTAAAGTGGGGTGGAAGGGGTTGGTGGGAGAGGTAGAGCTGGATAGAGGGCCAGTAATAGGCGGAGATAGCCAAAAGCTGTCATTGACAAAAGGACAAAGAGTTGTTGAAGTTATTGTCTAAGGAATGTGCTAATAGGTGGCATTAAGGGTAAAAAGCTGGACGAGCAAGGTACAGATAATCCTAGTGGGGGTGGGGTGGAGGGAAGGGATCGAAATAGGCTAAAAGGCAGAGATAAAACAGTGGAAGGAAATACATTTTAAAATAATGGAAATAGGTGGGAAAACATATTCTGGATTTGATTTTGCGTAATAAAATGGGATTAATTAATGATATCATCGTAAAAAATCCTGTAGGGAAGAGTGAACATAGCGTGCTAAAACTTCAATTTCAGCTTGAAAGCGGGAAACCAGAGTCCCAGACTAGTGTTTTGGAGTTAAACCAAGGTAACTACATAGGCATGAGGACAGATTTGGCCTTACTTGGCCTGGAAGGAAGAACTCAAGGCAGGATAGTTAATGAACAGTGGCAGATATTTAATGAAACGTTCAAATCCTCCAAAGGTAAATCTGTTCCAAAGAGGAAGGAAGTTGGTAAGGGCGGGACAAACATCAGTTACCAATCAAGTAATTTACAGATAACAGAAACGCAAAACCTAAGTGTAGCAAATTGCAAAGGTCAGTAACCGGCTGGAAGATTGGCAAACTTTTAGGGATCATCAAAGGGACATTTAAAAAAATGAAAAGAAGAAATTTAAATTATGAGGGAAAACTAGCGCAAAATGTAAAAACTGATAGCAAAATATTCTTCCAGTATTCAGAAGGAAGGATAGTAACTAAAGTGAATGTTGTCCCCTTGCAGGATGAGACCGGCGAGTTAATAGTAGTGACTGCAGCAATGGCAGAGATGCTCTATCAATATTTTCCCTCAGTTTCCACGGTGCAGGACACTAGGTCCACGCGAATAGTAACAGGAAGTTCAGAGGGTATAGGCAAGGACGAGCTTAGAACAATCACCATCAAAAGAGAAGAAGTACTGAGCAAACTATTGGGATTAAAGGGTGGTAAGTCTCCAGGACCTGATCTCCTACATCGTAGGTTCTCAAAGGAAGTGGCAGCGGATATACTGGATGCAATGGCTGTAATATTCCAAAATTGCCTGGATTCTAGAAAGGTTCCAGTGGATTGGAGCAATGCTAATATAACACCCTCATTCAAAAAGGCTGGGGGGGGGGGGGGGGGGGGGCGCAGAAATTAGGAAACTAAAGATCAGTTACTTTAAAGTCTGCCGTTGGGAGATTGTTGGAATCCATTATTGAGGAACTTGTAATGAGGCATGTGAAAAGTCATAACGCGATCCATCAGAGTCAGCATGGCTTTATGAAGAATAAATCATGGTTGGCTAATTTACTGGAATTCTTTGAAGATAGGACAAGTAAAGTGGATAATGGGGATCCTGTAGATGGAATATATCTGGACTTCCAGAAGGCAATTGATAAGGTACTGAAAAAAAGATTAATACGCAAAACAAGATCACGCTGGATTTAGGTTAATATAATAGCTTGGATAGAGGATTGCCTAATCAACAGAAAGCAGAGAACCCGCATATATATTGGATATTTTCTGGATGGAAAGCTGTGGCTAGTGGGGCGCTACAGAGTTCGGGCCTTGGGCCACAGCTATTAACAATCTATATTAATGACTTGGATTCAGGGATAGAAGGTACAATCCCTAAATTTGCAGAGGACACCAAAGTAGATGGGATAGAAAGCTGCAATAAGGAAATAATAAATTTACAAATGCATATGGACAGGTTAGCTGAATGGGCCAATATTTGACAGGTTGAGTTTAACGTGGATAAGTGCGAGGTTAAGCACTTTGGTCGGAAGAATAAAAAGGTAACTTATCATTTAAATGGAGAGAAACTTCAGAATGCTTCAGTGCAGAGTGCACTGGGTGCCCTCTTTCATTAATCGCTAAAAGCTAGTATGCAGGTATAGCAGGTAATAAGGAAGGCAAATTGAATTTTTGCATTTATTGCTGAAAGTGTAGATTATAAAAAAAGGAAATGTTGTTGCAACTGTACAAGGCTTTTATTAGACCGCACCTGGAATGCTGTGCATAGTTTTGGCCCCCTTACTTGAGGAAGGATGTAATTGCATTGGAGGCGGTTTAGAGGAGGTTCACTACATTGATTCCAGACATGCGAGGCTTGTCTTATGAGGAGGGATTAAGCAGTTTAGGTCTATCGTCGCTAGAGTTTAGAAGGATGAGAGTAACTATTGTTGAGGTATATAAGATGCTAAAGCGGATAGACAAAGGATAGGTTGAGCGAGTGCTTCCCCTTGTGGGGTGTGATGGAACGAGAGGCCATAGTTTTAGGCTACGGAGTGGCAGATTTTAATCAGAGATGAGGAGGAATTACTTTTGTGAAAGGGTCGTGAATCTGTGGAATTCACTAACACAAAGTGCAGTGGATGCTGGGACGCTGAATAAATTGAAGGAGATAGCGAGAGTTTTACTTAGTAACGCGTTGAAAGGTTATGGGGAGAGGGCGCAAAATTGGAGTTCAGGCCGAAATGAGAATAGGCATGATCGGATTGAATGGTGGGGTAGGCTCGAGAGGCTGAATCGCTTAGTCGTGCTCCAAGTTTTAATGTTCTTACGTTCATATATGGAATCCGACCGTTAACCCTGTTTCTCTCTCCACTGATGCTGCCAGATCTGTTGACATTTCCCAACATTTCATCGTTTGATTTCAGTGTTTTTGAAGATTAACCATAGCAACCTTACTGTTGACCTCGATGCTTCCAAATATACAGTCCAGGATACCACATTTATTTTGTTCCTTTCCCTGTGTTGTCCATCATACCAAAATAATAAAATTTACCAATGGCCCCAACGAGAGAACCAATAGATACTATTTCACTTCTTCTGTTGTTACTTCTAATTCTTTTCAGCATCAAACCAAAATCAATATCAATTAAACTTGAACAACCAGGCTAATTGCAGTCGATGTACAGTGTAAATGATTTATTATGATTCATTTCACCTTGGAAAAAAAGGTGTCCGTCCCCTAAACTTGTTTTTTTCTGTATTTGGAACCTTCAGTTTCTCAGTCCCTCCAGAGTTCCCAGCTTCTAACCAGGTATAAAATAGCCTGGTGCACATTCTTCAGTTCTTAATCGAATTATGTCATGTTCCCCTACATGGAAGGCTTTCTGATCCCAACTACATTATTGTGTCCTGCTCTCTTTTTTACGTGTTTTTCTTGTTCTTCGTTCATTCGATGTAAACGCATAGAAAATAAAGGAAGATTCCAATTGGAATTAGATTTGTGTGATGAATTGTAATTGCTCATCTCAAATTTAATAAAAGGTACTCAAAGCTGGAAACTGCAGTCGGATAAATTAAAAACAATGGGATTCCAGAACTACTCTCTGCTGAATGTGTTAAAAACATAGACAATTTGATCAGTATAATTAAATGCTTTAAAAACTTGGTATCATAACGATGAGACTGGAATTCGACAGCATGCAAGCAGATCACAATCGATTAGGAATCGATCGCTGGAATCACTCGGCCATCTTGTCATCCCTAAGCTTGAAAACCGCCTCATTTCATGTTGTTCCATCCATGATCAGTTGGGGAAATATTTCACCTCTCTATCCAGCCTGGTAATAGCCGGTTGGAATGTATTGGAAATGTAGCTGCTGTTCACAGAGGAAATTCCCATCACATCAGGTCAATGACTGCTGGGAATGAGCCGGTATTAAATATTTCCAGAGTATGATTGACATGTTTCTCCTCAGCATTAAAACTCACCACGGAAAGACTGACACGTACACTCATCTGATCACAACATGATTGACATCACTCAGATACCTTAACCATGAGACCACTGATGAATTCATGATGACCTCAAATTTCTCCCAAACGACAAACTGAACTCAGTGACTGGCAGATCTGGACAAACTCAGTGATTGGCGAGGGGCAACCACAGGCCGATTTGTCGAGAAGTGAAAACTGATGTCACTGCTTCTGATCTTCAGCAGGAAAGGCAGTCAGATCCAGCATTGCTCACTATTTATTTTTGTCTTCAATTGTGATGCGTAAGGTTCGTTGATAAACTTGCGTGTCAATGCTGAAATACATTGTGACTGCCTCGTTACACGAGGGATATCAATCTCATTTCGCGACTTTTCGCTGCATTAGCACCGCAAGCGGCCGCACGTTTAAATTCTGGAACGAGCCCTAACAAACACCCATGTATCTGTAAAATATAGTACTTTCCGTTCGAGATGGTGATAATTTTTGAAAACGGAAAGCCATTACAGAGAAGGCATCACTGCCGCAGACGTGAAGTAAAAGACCGCAAGGTTTAAAGATCCATTGCTCTTGCCTCGGGACACTGAAATTATCCTCAAACACCAAATGAGACAACCGCATTCTTGTGTGTTCAGGTAGGAGGTTTAAAGGAATTCGGTTCAATATTCTATCATACAACATATAGAATGACAACGCTGGAGACCCACAGTTTGATTTAATGTTTCAATATTTCAGCCGCATTCTATTACTTACAATGAGATGAAGGTGAGCCTTTTCTTGCCTTTCAGTAATCCAAATCGTGGGGAATTAATATACAGGGCATTTTGAGCAGGAATGGAAAGTATTGCAGGGAAGAAAGTTTCTAAGAGGCAGCTTCTTAGGACAGTAAATGTTGGAGATTTTTTTTTTCTGTAAAGAAGCTGCCAGACTGATAGAATATTATGACAGAAAAAACGTCCAATTTCGTCCGATAAATTTGCAGCAATTCTATACAACTCACACACAGGGTCAAGGTGTTGAAATAAAATAACTGGCGACCAGGCCCTCACGCCGATCACTCGCTCTTCGGCCTCCTGAAATGATCTTCTGAAAACCAGGTGCGCCCGAAGATCAACACCTCATCTTCCAATGATGCACTTCACAGCCTTCCACTGGGAACGTTGAGTTCAATAACACCTCACTGTAAATGCGGGTTGCCTGGATCGCAAGTTGAACACTGTTCGTTTAATTAAAACAAACAGAACTATTAACTATAATTGTAAAGCAGAAGATGCAAAATTGTAAAGCTGTAAATAGAATATTTAGAGCGATAAAATCCGATCAGGTTAGTGATTATCTGCGAAAAGTGATCCTGACAAGAGTGCCCAGATCTGGAATGACGGTGACATATGCAGACAGATCCTGATGCGACTGGGTTGGGTGGATGGTGTTGGCAGCGGTGGGTGGATGATGTGGGCAGGGCTGGGTGGATGATGTGGTCAGGTCTGGGTGGAAGGGTTTTTCTAGCGGTGGGTGGATGGTGTGAGCAGGGCTGGGTGGATGGTGTGAGCAGGCCTGGGTGGATGGTGTGGGAAGGGCTGGCTGAAGGGAGTATGCAGGGATGGTGGAAGGTGTGGAAGGGGCTGGGTGGGCTGTTTCGGCATGGCTGGGAGGATGTTGCGTGCAGGGCTGGCTGGATCGTGTCGGCAGAGCTGGGTGGAACTTTGGGCAGCGGTGTGTGGATGGTGCGTGCGGTGCAGTGTCTTTGCTGTGGGCAGGGTTGGGTGGCTGGTGTGGGCATGGGTGGGTGGATGCTGTGGGCAGGGCTGGGTGAATGGTCTGGAAAGAGCTGCGTGGGTGTTGTGGGCAGGGCTGTTCGGGTGGTGTGGACAGGGCTGGGTGGGTAGGGTTGGCAGGGCAGATTGGGAAGTGTGGGCTTTGCTGAGTGGATGTTGTGGGCAGGGCTTTCTCGGTGGTTGGGACAGGGCTGGGTGGGTGGTGTATCCAGTGCTGGGTGGATGGTGTGGGTAGGCTGGGTGGATTGTGTGTGCAGGGCTCGGTGGATAGTATGGGCAGGGCTCCGAGGGTGGTGTGGGCAGGGCTGGGTGGATGATGTGTGCAGGGGTGGGTGAATGGTTTGGGCAGGTCTGAATATATAGTGTGTCCAGTGCTGGGTGGACGTTTTTCGCTGAGCTTTGTGGATGATGCAGGCAGGGCTGGGTGTATGATGTGGGAAGGGCTGGTTGGGAGGTTCGGGAAGGTCTGTTTGGGGCGTCTTGGTAAATGGAAACCCTGTTTAAATGTGCACAGAAATTTTGCACAGGCAATAACCTAATTAATGACTGGATAACCTGTTTCAGCGAATCGGGATTAGGGATTAACATTGATTCCAGGACTACGGGTAAAACTCCCCTTCTCTTATTGTCAATTCTATGGTTAGATTCTTCATATCCTTCCGGGGGTGGGGAGGGGGCGGGTGGGAAGAGATCGCATTTCAGTTTCTAACGTGGATCATTGTTTGGTATTGCCAGGTATCCTTGCGTCCCCCGTGTGGGATTTTGCAGAATACTGTGGCACATTATTTGCCTGTTCTAGAAGTTCCAGGAGCTGGAAAAGTCCTGGTACTCGTTTTACTCACTCACGTAATGGTGATAATGAAACATAACCTCATCCAATCAGTGCAGAAGTGATATACACGCCAAAATACTCATACACCGCAGCAGATGTTGCTTATTTTCCTCAGGGACAGTCGAATGATGAGCTCCCCTTTTGATCCTTTGAGCTTCTCAATGTTGTAATGTTGCCTGCTTTATTCCTGGGACAAATGTGGGGGTCGGAGATCATCACTTACTCCCTGTGTGAATGATAATGGCAAAGTTGTTTTCATTAAGTTCAGTCAGCCTCTGACGCTGTATCAAATCCAATCATTAATACTAAGGTAATGTTTCCTGAGTTTGAATTTCGAATCGAAATTCTGGGTACGCCCTCTGCCCCTTCCAGTCAAAAATCCATATCTTTCAACTCTCTCAGTGTTTATCTTTCATTCTCTATTACACCTCTCCAAATAACAAACTGCTGCTGCCTCTACTCGCAGAGCACAATATCTTCTCTCTATATCTTATTCTGTGAACTATAATTCTGTCAGTTACTCTCTTGTTTTTACAGGCAGGAGGTTGTGAGTTCAAAACTCTCTCCAGAATCCCTAGACGAATGTCGGCCTGGCACTTCAGTGCATTGCTGAGCTAATGCTTCACTGTTACAGGTTGTAGCTTCGAGATGCTACAGCAAACTGAGGTGCCATTTGCAGTCTCATGTAAAATTGCCATAGCAACATTTCGGAGAGGGGCACAGGAGTTAATCCATGGTAACGAAGCCAACATGTGTCCTTCAATTAACACTGCTTGAAAACAGACTATCTTGCCGTTATCACGTTGCTTTTTCTGGAAGCTGGCTGATGGAAATTATTTAATAAACATAGATAAGAAAACGCATCGTGATTCGAACGCTGCGAGGAAAGGCAATATTTTACTGACAATTCTGCTGAGCTTCATTGGACAGCAGCAAATCGGGTATAGAATTCGAGGAATTGACAACAGAGAACAAGTCAACGTCAAAACTGGATACACTTCTAAGGATATCAATGAGTAAATCTAAGTACATCGTACATCATCAATTCATCGCACAGAGACCCTCACAGTATTTAGCCTCCAGTCTTCGACAGCCCTTCGTGGCTGAGAATGACTTCCTTTCACTCTGGTGCTGTTGGCCCTGAGGAAACTAAAAGGTCCAATGCTGGATCCACACATTCTGTCTGTGGTTGTGCAGATTATGTTTGTTGAGGCGGGTGGGAGGGATGATCGGATTTTGTTCTGCTCCTTGCGCCGTTTGCATTTTGCTTCCACCTGTGCCTGTTGGAGACGTTAAAACCGTTTGGCACATTTGCAAATGCTGCCTCTCCAGTTTGGGAAGCCTCGAACGCAAACTGAGCACAAGTCGGCGGGGATGCTGCATTTTATTAGGGAGGATTTGAGGACGCCCCTGAATCATTTCTTTAGCCCCTCAGCTGACGGCTTATCATGACGAAGCTCGAGGTCAGAAACATGTTTTGGGGGTCTTTTGTCAGGTATGAGGATGGTGTGGCCCGTCAAAAATGGCATATTAATGATAACCTGCACCTCGATACTGGGGCAGCTGGTCTGAGACGGGACGCTGAATTTGGGGCACGTGTCCTGACATTGAATTTGCAGGATTTTGTGCAGGCACCGCGGGTAACATTTCACCAGGGATTTAAGGTGTCTGCTGTACACTGCCCATAAGCGTTTTATATTCCTCCAGAGGCCTAATGTGACTGTTGTACACTGCCAATCCGCGGGTGATATTTCTCCAGATGTTTACAAAGTCTGCTGTGCATTGCCCATCCGCGGGTGATATTTCTCCAGGGGTTTAAGATGTCTGCTGTATGCTGCCCATGTCCCTGATGCAGACAGGAGAACTGGTAGTAGTGTAGCCATGAAGACCATGAGACCGAGTTTGATGTCTTCGTCATTAAACACCTTTTCACAGTCGGCCGAGCTGTGCGCTGCACCACTGGACGTGATGCTTAGTCTCACTTTTGATATCTGCCTAGCTGAGCGGAGGCTCCAACGTTATTACGTCGAATAGTTTCAGGTGTTTCTTGATCGTCGTGGTTGGGCGGAGTGGGAGGGCTTGGTGCAGCGTCTGGCAATGTGGGTAGCGGGGACAGCCATGTAGAGGACCTTTGCATGTTTAGCCTAAAGCACATTCTTTCACACGTCTCTGCGAAGGTGCCGATGATAGTTTCCAGCTCTGTCTCTAAGTGTGCGTATACACAAGCGCCATCACCGCGCTGCAGTTTGATGACAGAGGTTGTGGTGATCTACTTTCTGGAATGCAGGTGACGTAGTTTGTGTCGTTTCCTGCTCGTCATGTAGAGCAGCTCCAATCTGGCAGGGAGCTTCACGGAGATGGGGTGGGATGCTACAGTGGAAAGGAGTATTGGCGCATTGACGCAGGCTTGCTTGAGTCCAGTTTGCACCAGTGTGGGTCTGTGGCAGATGCGTTGGTGAGGATCACGGCTTGCATGTCATAGTGCAGCAGGTGGAGGATGTTCCACAGTCCCTCCAGTTTTATAGTTTGGAAGGTCTTCCTTTGGTCAAACAAGACCATGATTACAGGTTGCTGCTGTCTACTTCATTTTCCTTGCACCTGTCTTGCTGTAAATATTATTTCCGCTGCGCCACTTAATGGACAGAATCCGCATTGTGAATCTGGTAGGAGATCTTCAGGCATGGAGAGAAGGCAATTGAGAAGCACTCTCGCAGCGACCATATACTCAGTGGACAGCCACTACAGTTGCCACAGACAGCTTGGTCTCTTATTTTGAAGCTTGTCAGAATTAGGGCATCGCAGGAATTCCCTGACTACCTATTCTCCTTTCAGAAGAGGAAGATGAGACCAAATGAATGTTTGAAGAGTGCTTCCCGCCTTCGTGTATTATTTAGGAAGGGACTATGCCAGCGCCACGCCTCTGAGCTGACGGATGACATTTTCAATCTCATGTCGGGCTGGGATTATGTTGAGCTGTTGGCGGGCAGGAGACTGTGGAGTGTGCTCGATGGCACTCATGTGGAGGACTGAGTCTCGTTTGAGGAAATTGGAGAAGGGCTCCTTCCAATGAGCGCTGCTACATCTCTGCCCTTGGTAACCGCCACTCCATTCGTAGCTCTCATTCAGGTAGTTCCATGGGTGTTTGGGCTGTAAATGTACTTCCCTGCACTGAATAAACTATGCATGTCGTGTCTGCCCGCGAGTTGCTGTATTCCCTGAATTCCATGCACCAGCCATCTATTCCTTAGCTGACGGTTTTTCTCCTGTCAGTTAATTGATTATTTTTTCTGCTGTTCATACAGTCAAGTAGCAACTGTGAACAGGGGTAGGCCATTCGTACCATGGCCTGAAATGGGCTGAGCGAAAGCGGAAAAACTCAACTGGTGTATTTTTGGAGCACTTAATTCTTGTGTCCGTGTGCGAATGAAAGCGATTTGAGAGATTGCTTGCAGATTGAAGCGTTCAGTAGAACTAAAAGGCTGATACCCATTTAGATTAAAGAAAACTGCAATAACTTGAATCGCAGCCAACGTTACTCTTTCGTGAGAATTGGATCATAAACAGCATAGAATGGATTCGATCCATTCATATGTGAGAACAGCACACTTCCACTACGCCACTCTGCTCTGCTGTGACAGCTCCCCACTGTCTACTAATGTTAATCCCCTTGCTTATTTTTAAAAGAGCACAAATGTTGGGAAGCTCATCCTGGCTGAACAATTCCATTTGATACCACCGTGACTGAACGCACAGCGAAGACACACAGAAGCGCAATAAGACTGTAACAGGACACACACAATGACAAACAGGAAAATTGTGCCCAGCAAACCAGCAGGATAGTGATTTGGAGAGACTGATCATTTATTATAAGATGTTTTTGTTACACAAAGTTAGGCCCTGTTTATAAATAAATTCCCTGTTGTGCAGCTGTGCTCTCTGCAGTGCAACTGATCTCTCTGTCATGGACCTGTGACTCTGCCGTTGACACAACTGTACTACGGTTGTGTGAAATATATCCCTGTTGTGCAAATGTGTTCCCGGCTGTTAAAACCGATCCGTCTTGTGCAAAATGATTCCCTGTTCTGTAAAATGTTCCCTAATGTGTGGAAATACTCTCTGCTCTAATGTGAATTCGTGTTCTGCTGTAAAATGTTTTCTTCCTCTTCTCATAGAGCCATATGAAACTTACGGCACAGAAGTAGTTCATTCGGGCCATTTTGTCTGCTCCGGCCGAAAATTAAATGCATTAAATCTAACCGCCCATTCCAATCCCGCCTTCCAGCACCTGGCCCAAAGCCTTGCAGTTTACTGCACTTCGGTTGCTGACCCATGTATCTTCCAAACGAGTTGAGGGTTTCTTCCTACACCACCAAACGAGCGAACGAATTCCAAACACCCACCCGTCTCTGGATGAAGAAGTTTTTCCTCTTGACCCTCGAATCGTTCAAGCAATCACCTTACATCTTGGGCCGCAGGTAATTGACGTCTGTGCTAGGTCAAACAGGTCTTTCCTGACTACGCTATCCAGACACTCATAATTTTGTATATCAGTTAAGTCACCTGCTCTGCTTCCTTTGATCTGAGGAAAGTTACTCATTCCTGTCGAATTATTTTCCTCAAAGTTGCACGTTTCAAGCTGAGGTAAGAGTCTTGTGAATCTCCTCTATACTCTGTCCAGGGCAACAGTGTCCTTCCTGTAATGTGAAGACCAAAACTGCACACAAAATTCCTAAACAGTGTTTCAAACAGTTCCAACATTCCGCCCCTGTTTTTGTATTCAATACATTGTATAAGAAAATTATTCATTCCATATGCTTTGATGAACTTATTTTACACATGTACTCCCAACATCAGGGACATGCCGACATGGGCTCCAAGGTACCCCACTTCCCCAGCCCCTCTCAATTTCCTCAGCTTATTGTCTATTCCCTCGCTTTTGTTGTCCTCCCCAAATGCATTAGCTCACAGTTTTCAGGGTACAGTTTCATTTGCCGCTTTTATGACCACGCAACTAAACCATTGCTAACGTTCTGGAAAGAACATCTATTGATTTATCTATCAAATATACAGCCGATATTTGTAACATCTCTAAATATCCGATGATACCTTCGACTTTGCCATCACAGTCGCAGGGTCAAATCCCTGGAAATCCATCCCTAACAGTAATGTGGCAGTACCGACTTACTATGGACTGCAACAGTTCAAGAAAACAGCTCCCACCACCTTCTCAAGGGATTTTCAGAATGTAAAAATGAATCTTCGATGAGTAGGCGACGCTCTCATCACATTAATTAATAATAAGTAAATGTATACAACAAGCGGAAAGGGTTTCAAAACTGAGTCCTCTGGAACGACAGCGGAAGCTGATTTCCTGTCGCAGAGTAGATTTTTGATCCAAGTTAGTACATTCTCCTATCTCCCAGTGCCTTTGGTTTCCAGACCTGTCGGTCATTTGGGGCCTTGCCAAATGCCTTACTAAAATCCACGTAGACAACATTCACTGTACCACCCTCGTCAATTATCCTTGTTACTTCCTTAAAATTTTCGAGTACATTAATAAGACATGACCTTTCCCACAAGAAACAATGCTGACTATACGTGATAAATCTGTTCCTTCCTGAGTGACAGTTTACCCTGTCTCTAAGAATTGATTTAATTAACTCTCCCAAAAGTCAGAATAACCAGTCTATAATTATTTGACAAACATTTTGCACCTTTTAAAAAAAATAATGGTGCAAATTTCAGTGTCTTCTACTCCACTGGCATCTGGCCTATGCCTGTGAGAATTAGTAGATGATCCTCAGGGCATCCCGTATTTGCTCCATGGCTTCCATTAACAGTGAGGGATACAATGCATTCGGGCCTGGTGCTTTATCCACCCTCATAGTTTTCCCTGTCAAATGCTGCATTTATTTCAGAGCAGTCATTCTCACCTCACCACTTCAGTTAAGCTCACTTGTCCATTTTGCACCAAGACTGTAATGATGTCAAGAGCTGGATGGGCCTGGCAGACACCAAACTGACCATCAGTGAACAAGTTATTTGAGGGTAAGTGTTGCTTATTAAGTCTGCTGGAACCCTGTTCCGTCACGGAACTACTGATCAGACGGGGACTGATTGAGTGACAAAAGGCCAAGTTTGACTTGTCTTGCTTTTTGTGGACAGGATATTTTTGGGCAATATTCCTCATTACCGGGTAGACGGCAGTTTTGTAGATATTCCCGAACAACTTGGCTAAGCTTTCGGCTAGTTCTGGAGCGAATTACCTCACTTATATTTCTGCAGTTTTTCTCTGGGTCCATGGATGTTGCAGCATCCAGTGGTTCAGGCGCTTATTGATGCCACTTGTGGTGGATCAAATGCCTGCAGACTGGCATCTGTCATTCTAGGGTTCCCAGGAGAAAGCTGAGATGGATGATCTACTCGACATTTCCAGCTGAAGAGGTTGTAAATGCTTCAGTCGTGTTTTTGTGCCAATATCCTCCACTCACCCCTCATTGACTTGATTTTTATGGCGGCTCCTCCTCCAGTCATTTGATTAATTTTTCACCACATTTCACCATTGGATGTAGCAGGACTCCAAAATTTAGATTTGGGCTTCTCTTGTTGATTCACTCAGCTCCGCGCATCAAAGTCTGCATCTAATGTTTGGCATGTAACTAACCCTTTATTGTAGCTTCACCAGATTTGTACCTCATTTTCCAGGAACATGGTGCCACTTTAGTACGGCCTCCTCCATCTGTGATGGAACTATGGCTTATTTGCCAACTCGATGGTAGAGTGGGTGATATGCCGGGCCTTGAGGTCACCGGCTCTGTTTGAATAAAATACTGATGCTTTCGATGGCCCACGGCGCCTCATCGAAGCCCAGTCTGAGTTAATAGACCTGTTCGAACGCAATGGCATTTGGCACTTTTACTAGAATGTTGCCGGGTCTTAAGGAGATGAGTTCCAGGGAAAGAGTAAACCGTTTAGGACTCTATTCCTCGGAGCGTAGAAGAATGAGGGGAGATTTGATAGAAGTTTACAAAATTATGAGGTGTATAGACAGCTTAAATGCGAGTAGGCTCTTTCCACTTAGATTAGGAGAGAAATAATGAGAGCACATGGCTTTAGGGTGAAGGGGAAAGGTTCAGGGGGAACATTAGGGGGAACTTCTTCACTCAGAGAGTGGTGAGAGTGTGGAACGAGCTACCATCTGACGTGGTAAATACGGGATCACTCTGAAGTTTTATGAATAAATTGGATAGATACATGGATGGGAGAGGTCTGGAGGGTTATGGACTAGGTGCAGGACAATGGGACTAGCGGAATAATATTTCGGCACAGACTAGAAGGGCCGAATGACCTGTTTTCTGTGCTGTAGTGTTCTATGGTTCTGTCGTTCTATGGCACGGTATGAGTGACACGTGACACGATGGAGCATATGCTCAGTGTTCAGTCAGGACTTTGTCTCCAGAAGGTAATTTAGAATCGTCATTCCTATCGATATTGTCAGGAACCTGGCCCTCAAATATTTTCTTTCTCAGTCGGTTGAAGGCTGATTTGACAGATTGGACGTGATGGCGATTTCTATCGTCTTTCTCTACCTGTCTAGTGGAGGCCCGCAATATATAGAAAATGGTGCACACTTTCCACAATCTCGCCATTCCATTCCAAGTGGCATTCAATGTACGTGTTCACAACATAATTAATGTCTCAGACTGATCATTATAGTGCGCTTGGAACTCGTTCTGTTTCAGTCAATGTAATTGTGTGCAAAGTAGGCTTCAGCCTGTATCCCTCTGTCACCTGCACTCAATGTGAGTGTGTTATCATTCTGCATATTTCAGTATTCGTAACAACATGAGAGTGTCCGGTACGTTCTATACTTGTGAGGCCCTGGTACTTTATATTAGTGTTAAATTTATTGTGTGGCACTTTTTTTATTGTTGGGAATAAATCCCTTTCTCGCACTCTCTGAACCCGTGTTAAAGTGAACATTTCATTCAGCAACTTTCAGTCTGAGGAGTTCGGTGTGAATATATTGTTCACTCTTTCCTCATAAATCATTGGTATTTTAACTGACTGGGGAAATCATTTTTTTTTTGTCAGCCTCTGCTACAACTTGTGCATCTCAGAAACATTACACATCTGTCAGTATGATTATTTGTGTGCGGGGGTGAATCGTTCCGAAACTTTCTTTCTCTGTTATCACAAGTGTATATTGGAATTTGTATCCATCAGTGTCTGATATTGTGTGAGGGAGTGGGATTCATTATTTATCAGTTCATGGCACTCTAGGTAAATGTGAGAATGATGTTGTGCCTGTTGATTTCTGCTCCTCTGAAATAATTTGGGTGTTCTTCGGATTCTGTATCTCTCATTCCCTCTCCTTTACGTTGATTGGAGATTCACTGCGCATCCCATCTGTATAATTGCATGTGATTGGGGCATCAATTCCATGTATGTCAGTCTATAGTGCTGTGTTTGACTGCGTGGTTTCATTCTGTTACCCTCAGTCTAATGCTGTATGTGAATTTTGGGTTCGTTCTGCAAATGTCAGTCTTTGGTTTGAGGGTGAGGCACCTTTAGCTGCCAGTTAAAAAAGAACAGTATAGAGCAGCGCCAGTGATGATTCCCACTTTCAGATATAAAGCCGTGTTGGTCTTTATATTCAGTGGTGCAGATCCATTTCATCGTTGAACTCGGCATGCCGAGACCCTATTCTCAGGATTGACTTCTCACCGGGCTAACTGTTGTTTGAAGAGAGAACAACAGGTCGGAGGTTCTGGACCGAGATTCCAGGAGTGTTTTTGAATCGATGACGGTATTGGAGCAATGTGACACTAGCGGATAAGAGCTTGGAATTTTATCCAGTCTGTGGTGGAGGGCTGCGGGGAAGTAAGTTGTTTTTTTCCTGCCCACACAAATCGGAAAGTTGGGTTGAGATGATGGTCAGATGGGAGGTTAAATGCCTTTCACTGATTATGTATGTTGCAGATCAGGTCTTGGAGTTACCAATAATGTGTTCCCAGGAGGCTGTGATCTCATGTGTAGAACAGGAATCTAAGATCTCATCGATGACGGCTTGTTCATTAAGAACAGCAACAAAAAAGAAGACTGGATATATGGGACATTAGAATCTGCTTAGCACTAATTCACTTGCTGTTTCCTGCAATTAGCACGTGATTGTAACTGTCCATTAAACATAACAAACAACATTGGGAAGACTCTGTCCAGTGTATTCACAAATTCAAGTATTAGATCCGACAACATCCTCAGCTGCATCGCACATGGTCCTAGAGATTTATCAACAGTAAGTACAGCCAATCTTCCTTGGACCCCTTCTTTAACAAGAGTTAGATGTAAAATAAGGCATTTGCTCATTATTAGTGGGCAAAGTGAGCACTTTTGTGGAAGATAGTTTAATGGACAAGGGGGGAGGTTTTGTGATAAATAAGTAGGGTTAGCAGAAATAATAGCAGCAATAAGTGCAATGCGGGAGCGGATGGTCCATGGACTGATTGAAGAATTTCACACAGGTTTATTTAAAACAGATTTTTCGGACCTTTTATTTCGACATTTTTATCGAGATTAAAATTGAGGAAATTCTGTCCTGATCGAGAATGCATTGTAATGTTAGGTTCCAAAAAAAAAAATGCACGTAGATGGGATTCAAAGGAATGGAGGCATATCACGTTATAATGTCGATTATAATATGCTGGCGAGGGCTAGGGTAAAGTTTTAAGAAGACAACGTAGACATTGGAGAGCGTGCAGTGGAGTTTTGATGAAATGTATTAGTGCTGAGAGGTTCCGTATTTGGATGGACAAATAGAATAACAACAACAACAGGAATTTTCTTCTTATAATGAAGAATGTAAAGAGAATACTTAGCTCATGCATTTAAAATCCTCCCAGGCATATGTTTTTTTCTCATCTCGTTTTTCCCATTGGTAGAACGTTGGACAACCAGATAGCAGATTCAACATTACCTGCAGCGTTTCCCTTTTGCAACAATTTTATTCGTCGGGGACTACTTTATATTGGTCCATTCCAAACAGTTTCTGCCCTGATATGATATAACTTTATTTCGCTTAAAGAAGCTGCATTTCCAACATTACACACCTGGCTGCACAGTCGGAACATGAACGCCAACTTTCATGGATGGAAACAATGAGTGAGGCTGCATCCTGAGACTCCGACAGATGACGAGGCAACTGTGAGGACAATATGTTGGACTGAAAATCCAATCAGTTTTTGATCTTTGTTGCTAGTGTGTGGATATGTTTAATTAATTGTTTTTGCCTGCTTGCATACATTTTGCATCAAATTGGCTTGGATTCCTCTGAATGTGAATGTGTCACTGAAGATTCCGGCTGTGTTCAGGCTTTAACAAAACTGAGAATAAGCGTTTGAAATTTTTACTCAAATTTTACATGAAAGACGGTCAAATAGGATTCATGAAAGACAGCATGGTTTTTCCCTCCCTCCCTTCCATTCGCTGGCTTCACACTGGCTAAAACAGCAACGGGAAAATTAAAGGCTGAAGGCGCAGAACCTTAACGTTATCCTTCAGGAACACATTTCATTTGAATTTTTCTTGATACGTTTATTGAGTGAGCAAGCTTTAGCAAATTAAGTTTAATGACAGGTTCCATTTATTTAAACATACTTAAGCTTGAACAGGTTTTTTTTGTGGTGAGAAGCTGGAAATTATGGAAGAGCAGTTTGCCATGTCCACACATCAATAAAAGCTATTGGACAGGAATGCAAAAAAAAAAAAGGACCAGGGATAATGGAAGCCAAAGGTTTTGAACTTATGCTATAGTAATGTAAAGTTCTCTTTAGGCCCCATTTGGATCACTGTTTCCACTTCTGGGCAACACACCTCAGGAAGGTTAAATCAGCCTTGGAGTTGGACCAGCAGAAGTTCAGCAGGGATATCAGACTCAAATGATGTTGGCCCATTGCAAAGACTAGTCTTGTGATGCCTTGAATCTCGATGATTAAGGGGTGCTCTAACTGAAATATTTACAATTATTGAATGATTTGACGGAGTATATGGAGGTAAAAAATTACCTCTGGTGGGGTTACGTCCGAACAAATATACTCAACCTTAAAATTAGAACGGAGGCACGGATGGAGCTAAGATAAAAACCATTACATCTGTGATATCAGTTTTGGGCTTGATACTCAGCGTTGGAGGTCCACATTATCCTTGTTTTGAGCTGTCTGTAAGTCGCTCCCTCGAGAAATGATGGATCAGTTGAGGGTTAGTGCTGTTTCACATGACGCTGTTTGCTATGTGATTGAGGGGAGAGCGGAACGATCCCGACATGCCACCTTTTGAGCATTTGCATTCCGTGGAGTTTTCTTTTGTTCGAGTTGCTGTCAGAAATGTCTGGAGCCACTTGCATACTTAATAATGTGAAGCGGCAGATTCCATAATATCTGGTAGATAAATGAATGAGCTATAATTTCATCATAACATTATTTGAAATTGCACCCCTTTGGGATTAGAGCCTACAACTTCGAATTCTTCACTGCTCCTGACAAAAAGTCCAAAAGTCTATATTTGTGGCAAAGAGTCACATATTTTGGCATTTGTCAAATTCTCCATTTGGGTGCTCCGGACGCTGTGAACAATCCCTTTAAAGTTCGTAAATTTAGTACATGAGAACAGTGACTAGATTTCTATTGCCTGCATTGCTGTTCAGGAGGCTCACATATTGTGAAATGCGCTATAGAGCAGCAAACTTTCGTTTTATTTTGGTAAGTTAGCATATCCAGTGAATGTCTATCCAACGTACTGTCCTACTCTACGTTTCTCTCTCTCTCCTTCTTCCTCTGCTTCCCTCTGTCTCCCTCCCTCCTTCTCTCTCTCCCCTTCTCTCTCTCTCTTTCTATGACTTTCCATTTCTGCCTCTCTCACTCTTTCCCTCTCCCTCTCTCGTTCCCTTTTCCTCCCTCACTCCTTCTCCCTCCCTCAATTCCTCTCGCCCCATCGCTTTGTACCTGTATCTCTGTGTCTCCCACCCCATTTGTCTCGGTCTTGGTCTCTGGTCTACGTCTCTGTCCCTCAATCTCTCTCCTTCTCTCTCTCTCTCTCTCTCTCTCTCTTTCTCTCTCTCTAGCCTCCATGCCCTCCACTTTGAAACCATCGATTTATTCCTTATCGAATCAGTCTATTTCCAAATGCATCAAGACATGGATAATATTCAGGCTTGGTCTGAGAAGTGGTGAGTAACATTCGCGCCACATAAATGCCAGGCAATTAACATCTCCATCAAGATAGTATCTAACCATCGCCCTTTGACATTCAACTGAATTTCTATCGCTGAAACCCTGATAACACCATGTTGGAATGCTACAATTGGCCACAACCTGAACTGGGCCTTCCATCTAAATATTGTGGTTGTAAGAGCAAGTCAGTGACTGGGAATCCTGCATCGAAGTTGCCAGGACGTTCACTGTTATTAACCTAGTAGGTATGACAGTCACTGTGGTATCAGATTGGGGAGGTATGTCACAATAATCAGGTTGGCGAGGACATCTAATGTGGTAACATAATGGGGAGGACTGTCACTGTAGTCACAGATTGGAGAGAGCTATCACTGTGTTAACAAATTGAGCAGGACTGTCACTGTGGTAACAGAGTGGGGATGACTATCACTGCAGAAGTAGAGTGGGGAGGACTGTCACTGTGGTAACTGAATGGGGAGGACTGTCACTGTAGTCACAGATTGGAGAGAGCTATCACTGTGTTAACAAATTGAGCAGGACTGTCACTGTGGTAACAGAGTGGGGATGACTATCACTGCAGAAGTAGAGTGGGGAGGACTGTCACTGTGGTAACTGAATGGGGAGGACTGTCACTCTGGTAACTGATCGGTGAGAGCTGTTACTGTGGAAACGGATTGGGGAGGACAGTCACTGTGATATTAGAATGTGGAGGACTGTAAATGTATTAATAGGGTCGTGAGGGCCGTCACTGGGGTGGGGGAGCGGTGAGGACTTTAACGGTGGTAACAGAAAAGGGAGGACTGTCACTGTGGTAACAGATTAAGGATAACTGTCGCTGTGTTAACAGTTTGTGGACGACTATCACTGAGGGAAAAGAATGGCGAGGGTTAACACTGAGGTAACAAACAGGACATTACTGTCTCTGCGGTAACAGAGTGGTGAGGACAGTCACTGTGATAACAGGTTGGGGAGTTCTGTTACTGTGTTAGCAGACTGGGAATAACTGTCATTGTGGTAACAGAGTGGGCATGACTGTCGCTGTGGCAAAAGAATGGGGAGGGCTGTCACTGTCATTTGCACAAATTGAGTGAGTAGGAAAATGTGCGGCAGATGCAGTATAATGTTGATAAATGTGGGGTTACCTACTTTGCTAGCAAAAACACAAAGGTAGAATTTTATCTGAATGGATATATATTGAGAGAGGGGAACGTGCAACGAGACCTGGGTCCTGGTACACTAGTTGCTGAAGGTAATCATGCACGTACAGCGGGCGATAAATATGGCTAATTGTGTCTTCGCCTTTAGAGTGAGAGGATTCGGGGACAGGATGTCTTGCTGCAATTATATAGCGCCTTAGTAGAAAAACACCTGGAATATTGTGTGCAGTTTTTGGTTTACTTATCTGCGGAAGGATGTTCTTGCTAAAGAAGGAGTACAGTGAAGGTTTATCAGTCTGATTCTGGGGAAGGCAGAGCGAGCATAGGAGGAGAGATTGAGTCAGTTAGCATTATATTCCGTGGAGTTCAGAAGTATGAGCGAGGATCTCATAGAAATCTGTAAAACACTACGAGCACTAGACAGGGTAGATGCAGGAAGGATTTTCTCAATGGTGGGGTGTCCATAAGCAGGTGTCACATTCTTAGGATATGGGGTAGACCATTAGGGACTGAGATGAAGAGACATTTCTTGGCCCTGATACTGGTGAGTCTGTGCAATTCGTTACCACAGAAAGTTTCGAGGCCAAAACATTGTATGCTTTCAAGGAGATGTTAGATATAGCTCCTGCGGCGAAACGGATCAAAGCGTAAGTGGAGAAAGCGGGAGCAGTCTATGGAGTTGGATGGTAAGCCATGATTTTCTTGGATAGCGCCGCAGGAACGAAGGGCCGAATGGCCTACACCTGCTCCTATTTTCTATTTCTATGTTTATATTGACAGGATATCAAATTTCAGACATAATTCTGGATATAATAAATACGAAAATATGTAATACATTAACTGAAGGCAACAATTCATTTTGTTGCTCGATTCATTTCTCACTATATGTTTCATCCCACTTGCAGACTGTCGTAGGGACTTGGAGACATAGAGGCCTGCAGCAGATAAAAATGCCCTTCGGCCCATCCAGTCTGCACCGGCCAAACAAGTACCTAACAATTCTAATCCCATTTTCCAGCACAAGGCCCATAGCCTTGTACGACATTGCATCGCAAGTGCACACCCACATATTTCTTAAATACTATGAGGGTTTCTGCCTCAGACACCGTCTCAAGCAGTGATTTCCGATTCCCACCACCATCTGAGTGAAAAGAATATTCCCCACATCCCCTCTAAAACCCCTGCCCCATTCCTTTAATCTAAGCCCCCTGGCAATTGATCCCTCCACCAAGGTGAAATGTTCATTCCT
The DNA here is from genome assembly GCF_964194155.1 of Cetorhinus maximus. Lineage (NCBI taxonomy): Eukaryota > Metazoa > Chordata > Chondrichthyes > Lamniformes > Cetorhinidae > Cetorhinus > Cetorhinus maximus. The sequence goes on along the minus strand of NW_027596257.1, from coordinate 203,226 downwards.
ATCTACGCTTTTTATGCCCCTTATAATTTTATACAGCCCTATCATGTCCCAACTCAATCTCCTTTGTTCCAGGGAAAGTACTCCAAGTCTATCCAATCTCTTCTCATGACTTAAACTCTCCAGCCCAAATAATGTAAATCTCCTCTGTACTCTCTCTAAAGCAATCACACCATTCCTACAATGCGAATTCCAGAACTGCACGCAATGCTCTAGCTGTAGCCTAACAAGCTTTTTATACAGTTCCGGCATAAGCTCCCTGCTCTTATACTCTATGCCTCGGCTAACAAAGGCATTTATCCCATATGCCTTCTTAACCTCTTTATCTTCGTGCCCTGTTAATTTAAGGGATTGGCGAACATGTACACCCTGATCCTCGGTAATTCCAAGTTTCCTACCATTCATCGTGTATTTCCGTGCCCTGTTTGCACTGACCAAGTCCATCAGCTCACACTTATCCAGATTAGATTCTATTTGCCACTGAGCAGTCCATAATACCTGCCTTTCTCTATCCTCCTCTAATATAAGGCTATCCTCCTCACTATTTGAAACACCACCAATTTTCGTGATACTGATTTGACTTTGTTTTCTTCAGGAAAATGATGCGCCTGAGTCAATTGTTTGAATTAAAACAACCTCAGTTTTTAATTCAATCCAGAAAAATAACTAATTAATTTTGGATCTAACACAATGGCTTTCAAATTCTGACATCATTCGTAATTCATACTGGGGCAAATAAATTGCTCTACTTTTCCCACGCAAAATCAAAGCACACTATATTGAAAAAGACAATCTAAGCCTGCTATTATTGAAATCAATACGCCTATTTTCCCATTCTTCCATCTCCCCTTGCTCAGAACTTTCTCTCATCGTGTTCATGAATATATTAAGCCTAGGTCTTTAATGTTCATATTATAAGGTCCAAATCGTCAAAATTCCAAGAAGATTGAACTCTGTCATTGTGTGCAGATACTCTCTGTAATGGGTAAAATTGCAGTAACGAATGTTTCCATATGTTAGCACCATGCATGCAAACCAGAACACCATGGCCTCCAATGCAGATCTAAATGAAAACAAGTACTTGCTACACACTACTTCACAGTCCAAGAGGTTAATTTTACAAGTCATTTGCTTGAAAAAAAAGCATGAGACATAACGGCAGGTAAATGCTTAGCAGTTGTTAAACATCCCTAAGAGTAAATTATTATTTCAAACGACAGGAAGCAAGTAGAACTATTTTCCGTCTCTGAACATTTTGTTAATCAACACTAATATATGACTTAACAAAACAAATTGTCATTTTTTTTTAGAAGAGATGGAAATAGCCTTCCTTTTCCTGATTGTCAAAGTTTCCTATACAAACCAGCTGATCAAACAATCTTCAAAAGTATAAATACATAACGCCTTCAAGTAGATTAGCAATTAAAATGCGAATTGCACATGTGAGAGCTTCATGTAAAATACAACAAACAGTGGTTCACTGTGTCCGCAATAATAGCTAAATATTAACTTGTTAATGTCTTTAAACAGAAACAGCTTAATTCTGCCCAATATTTTGTCAGTTGGTTACAGTCTAGAATAAGACAAAGTGAGAATAATGACAATTTTAAAAAAAATCAACTCTCATATTATTTCATCTGGTTGCATTGCAAGTGCTTGTAAACATATTGAGTATATTTGTTGGAAAGCCTTTGCTTTCATCGATTACCAACTGTTATGCTCGCATAAATATAACTGAAAAGGCTGAGCATATTGCAGCTCGTGGCTCCGGCATATTGGCGCTTCAAAGGGACAGAGTTTGAAAACCAAATAACTCCAGCAACAGAATGGAGGACACGTTTCTAGTTGCTTCTTATTTATTCCATACAAGGCCAGATTTTTTTTTTTTTAGCATTTTATAAGTTCGCACATGTTGCTTTCGTTGTAACGCCTTAATTTTAATGACAACAGTCATTACTTGTTAAATCATAAAGGAAGCAATCATTTCTCGGAAGTTGATAAACCCAACAGGGTAACATGTCTTTGTAAAGGTTCGTAAATTATTTAAAATGACCGTCCATATTTGAATTTTAGCGGTTGCTGTAGGCAGCAAAAACTACGTATTTCTGCACTGTGACGTGAACGCGCATCCACTTATATCCCTCAAACTGAAATTCGCAGCAGGAGTTGTTCACTCGAGTTCTCTTCCACATTCTTTTTGTACCTATGATGCATATTAACTTCGTAATTTTCGTAACGGTATTTCTCATTGATTGAGAAGCAGGTTTATGGAGTTACATATTGTGTCAAGCACAGTGCAGTTTAAATCATCAAAAGAAGGTAGGTGCTTGACATGCTAATGAGTAAACTTGAATGATGGCTTAGCACGGAAGGTATTAAGACAAGTTGCATTATTAGATAAGGGAAGAGTGTTTGGATTTCAAAGGGACCTTATTCAATATTCAAATAGCCGGAAAGAAAAAACAAGGCCAGGAAGTGTGTTTCTTTTTCCCAAAAGGTTACTGACTATACATAGTGGCAACATGGACGTTTTTACGTGATGAGGAAGACACAGTTTCAAAGACATATCGAACAATATAACGTACATGTTAAAAAGAGAGACCCAGAAATAAAGGTGAATAAAAGGCTATCTGGAAGGAGAAGGCCATCAATGTCTAACAGGAGTGTGTACAATAGTTTTAATGAAGCCTTCTGCAATCTTGCGTACATCTGCAGTCCCACAAAACTGAAGTTGGTGAAAAGCCATTTGGAATTCCACTGTCCAAGGCACTGTGCTAACTTGCTGAGTTTTAGTAAAATCTAAAATCTATTTTAGACAGTTGCTTAAAGGTATTTTAACTGGGGTTCAAGTTAATTAGGAAATTTACAATTTATTATCAGTTATTAACAGTTAATTGGAGTCTCATGACATCTGCTTGAAATCTTTCATAATTTGTTAATAATTGTCGATATTTATTTTGTAAAAGTCCCTGAAATTTTCGATGGGCTTATTCCTGCTGAGTTCAGTGCAAACATTTCGAAATAAATACAAATTGCAAAATAGTTGTGATGGAACGGGAAAGTATCCCTTGAGAATTTGGTCCCCCTGCCACACGTGATCTGTGACAGCATCACAAACCAGAGGCTCGTGCAAGGTAATTCAAATTCCAGGGTTGGTTTGGAATTGGTGAATCTTAAGGTTACGAGTTCAGGAAACACTTTGAATTCAGAGGTAGGTGCGAGGGGTTTATTAGAGGTTGGACACTAAAAATGTCTGCACCGATGGAGAACTCTCGTTTGGAAGTAAAATCTATAACTGTGATTTGGTTACAAAAAGTATTTATGGGTAATTTAACAGATGTTGGCTGATCTGTTGCAGTTGATTTTTCCTCCAGTGACAGTTATTGTGTTTATCCATTACCCCGCACTCCCCCAACTCCCGCCTTTGGTGTCTCTTATAATTACTAATTATGGAATACTATCAGTGCGCTCTAACATGAAGACTGATACATAGAATGTATTCAATTGTTCTCCCATTTCTTGCTTCCCATATGTATAAACCCACCCTCATTCTCTTAGGGGCCTATGTTCACTTTGGCCTCTCCCTTTCTGTTTATAAATTTAAAAAAACCTCCTACTGTCCGTTTTTATAATACTTGCAAGCTTACCTTCAATGATGACTCCCTCACTCTAATATGTTTATGGTCATCTTTCTATTTTTTTTTTAACATCCCAATCCTCTGGCTAACCACCGATCTTTGGCAAGTTGTATATTTCTTTTAATTTTTCTTTTCTTTCAAATAGGTACCATTCCCAAATCCCTTGGGTAACCATGGTTCGGTGTCCCCTTCATAGAAACAATCTTTCTCACTAGGCTATAGCTTTTTTTTAGTCATGGACTATCTTCCTAAGCGCCTGCCATTGTTCATCAACAGTCCATTCTGCTAACCTCCTTTCCCAGTCCACGCCCGCCAACTCTGCCCTCGTTCCTTTGTAGTTACCCTCAATAAAGTTCAGCACTTTCGTTTCCGAATTAGGCTTCTCACTTTTAAACTGGATGCAAAATTCTACCATGTTATGGTCACGTTTCCCATGGGATATCCTACCCTGAAGAAAGTAATTAAACCTGCCTCAATAAGCATTATCAGATCAAAAAATGCCTGATCATCGGTTGGATCCATAATATTTTGTTCTAGGAAACATTTGATGGATTATTGCTCGTGACCAGCCCTGCCAATTTGATTTTCCCAACCCATATGTAGATTAAAATCACCCATGGTTAATGTACTACCCTTTTTATATGCCCTCATTATATCCTGGTTTATTCTAGGTCCGAAAGTATAGCTACTGTTAGGGGGCCCCGAGCCTACCCCAGGCAGTGCCTCTTCCACTTGTTCTTTCTTATGTCTACCCTAATGGATTTTAGAATTTTATGATCGAAGAAAGTTAATTGTTGTTGTACTAATTCCGTCTCATACTAATAACGCCAGTCCAACCAACATTTCCTTACTCACTGTTCTTTCTAAGAGTCCCATACCAGTGAAGATTTCGTCCCCACATTTAACATCCTCGTAGCCAGGTCTCTTTGATGGCTGTCAGATGATACCTATTAATCTCTATTTGTACCGTTAATTCATTTATTTTGTTGCGAATACTCCGCACCTTTAAGAAACAAGCTTTTTTAAAAAACCATCCCCCCACACACACACCTCCCCCATCCCCCTCCACCCCCGCCCCCATCTTTGACCCTATTTGCTCTTTTGTTTTAAGTGTGTACTCGCTTCCACTTGCTGCCACACTCAGGGTTTCAATACTACTGATCAAAAGGTATCTTTCAATAATGCCATATCATTTTGCTTTGTTCGTCTCTGTACCTCCTCTCCAGAACCCTCTGCCACCTCAAATATCACCCCACCACTACATTGTTTAAAGCCCACTCCACAGCTCTAGTTATTCGAGCCGCAAGCAACAGGTCACAGCACGTTTCAAGTGAAGCCCATACCACACAATCCTGACTTGGAAATATGTCACCGTTCCTTCAAAGTTGCTGTGTGAAAATCCTGGAACTTCTTCCATGACAGCCCTTTGGGTGAGTCTACACCAGATGGATTGCAGTGGATCAAGAAGGCAGCTTACTTCACGTTCCATTAGGGGTGCGCTATTCTTGCTGGCAATTCCAGCGATGCCCATATGCTGTGATTGCATAAAAATGTTAATAGTTGGAGTGTCTGTATCTGTGGGACAGCCTTCATTGCTCAGCCCGTGCTGGCAGGAGGGACTGTGTCATGTATAGGGTCTGTATCGGTTTCCGTCTCTGAAGCTATTGCAGAGTCTTCTTTTTTTGAAGGGTCTGTGCCTGTTGGTGTTTTTTTTGCTGTTGCTGTTGCATTGTCTGTTCTCGCTGGTGGGTCTGCATCACTTGAAGGGTCTGTCTCACTTGGAGTGTCTGTATCAGTTGTAAAGCGTGTTCCTGTTGGGGGCTCAATTTTGTTTGGAGGATATATATGAGTTTGAAGGTAATATCAGTTGAAGGGTCTGTATCTGTCAGAGTACGTGCATTGTGCGTGGCATCCCATCTGTTCCTGCGACACTATCGATTAAAATGTTAATAATCCGTTGGAGGATTTGCCTTGTTTGAGATTTTAGTTTGGGTAATAGCGCTTCTGGTGTTATTGTTATAAAAATAATGGGTGTCCAAATTGAGAAAGGGAAAAAGTTTTTTCTTCCCTATCAGACAGTAGCGAGCCTTTGTAACACCCTACAAAAATCTGCATTGCAAACAGAATATTTGAATATGTATTCAAGGCGTAGACAGATTACTTACAATCTAAAAGCAGAAGGATATCTGCAACAGGTAACACGTTATATTAATATCAGCCATGAATTTACAGAATGGCGGAAGAATCTCGAGGGGCCTAGTCATTTACTCTCCTTGTAATCTGCATATTCTTATCTTTATTTGTTTGCATTATTTTAAGCTGTTGTATCACTTCAATTGTGCATTTTTTTCTCCTGGTTTTGAATCATCTTCAGATAATTTATTTATTAAATTTTCTCATCAATAGTCAGAAATATCCCACTTTAAGTGCTCATCAAATTGCTCATTTTTGGAAGAGCAGCTGCACCCCTCAGTGCAGGAGAAGAACCCTCAGAGAGACACGGCAACAGTTGGAATTTAAATACTGAATGGCCAGAGTCGAGTGAAGGGCATCACTAAAGCAACGTTGGATATACACTGAGCCTGATGGTGCTTGAGTGGGCACAATAACTGGTTGGATAACATAGCGTCGTATTTTATTTGTCAATGAATGTGTTTGGAATTGTCCAGTCTTTGGAACATAGCAACTCAAACTCTGTAAAATAATATTGCCTCACTGAACTCGATGTTGTAATCAGTTTGTTCAATTAAAAACAAGAACTGAGTTGAACAATATTGCAACGTCAATATCCCCAATGCTATCCCATAAGGTATAAATTAATGTATTTGAGAATCTAACAATTCAGAGTTTAATACAGTGTTGAGAGAGATTACCTGCAGCACAAAGGCGGGATCATTTCACAATGAAAATGGTGATGACATACCATAAGATCGGTAAAATATTCTACGTGACTCTTGCCACTATTGGTGTTCCAGGTAACTGACTAAAAGAATTGAAGTTTTCTAAATCTGTCTGAGCTGCTTTCTTGTTCATCGTTGCAAATCAATGTCAGATGCTGACCTCTTGGTCACCGATATTTGGATACCCGAGAGGAGATAACTTTTGGTGCATTCAGATGTATTGAATAATCTCTGCCGGATTATTCTTTGTTCACAACTGATAATAAACCTCTGCTAGTGACGCACAGGCTTGCTGTATTTGAGGGATATCTTGTAATGTTGAATCAGAACTCCGTGACTGCAATCTCCCTGAAGAAGTTTTCGGTGGGACTCAGATTAACATCACACTGAGTGTACCTCATTCACCAGAGTGGAATAGGTGACTGCAGTGACAATTTATTACTGAGGGTACCTGTAAGCGTAGATGTGTATGGATTGCTTGCCCCTAACCAGAGTGGTAAACCTCACAGCAGCTAACATGTGTAACTGGTGGCATCTTTCAGCGTAGATTATACTGATTGTGGTTCACTAACTAGAGTGGATACGTGATTCCAGTGACGATGCATTAATTGGAGTAACTATCAGTGTTGAATTGTACTGATCATGGATCAATTACAGGAGTTAATAATTTTGTTCTGTTTCGAAAATATGTGCTGTTTTATTGTTCAATGATCTGTCTGTTCTAATAAGCTCCCTCTGTGTTTTACAAAAATTACAGGCTGATAGCAGGATAAGTTCTGCTGTTGGTGCAAGATGTTTGCTGAATGGATATCTGAATGGAAATGACTTCATATTTTGTTTTCTGTTTAACTGCTGCAAGAGAACTACCTGTAAATTCGTACCTGAGGATTAACTATATTGAGTCGAAATTACCATTGAAATGCCGATTGCACAAGTTTATTAATTATTATTATTATTTTTCTGATCAATCACATTGTTCTGTTTTTCCTCTGCATTCTCTGTTCTCGCAATTGGATTTGAATGCAATTTTTGACATTGTCTTTTTTCTTTCAATTCCATGTGGTTTATGCAAATCTTTAAAGACCTGATCCTTGTGGAACACCATTTTGCACCAATCTGACTAAACCCCTGAAACATCTGCCTGTTTTCTTCTAATATAGCCGGTGTGCTGTACATTCTTCTGCTTGTCTCCGAGTCTACCTGCTCCGATATTAGTAACGAGCTTGTTTCGTTGGAAATGATGAAGGGATGTTTGAAAATCAAAGTGAATGGAGTCTATTATACTAATCTCGCCGACAATCTCTGATGATTATTCAAATAGTCTCACGTCAATGAATCCTCATCCACTAGTTTATTCCGCACCATTTGTCCAACAATGTGAGTGACTTCATTCCTTCTGAGCTTGGAGCTGTCCGTCTGCAGTCCATTTCATTTCTGCTCATGTTAATCCCTCCGTCTCTGCTCCAAAATAAATCAATGCTGCCAACAAAGGGACAACGGAAGGAATGTTTGCTGAAAAATACGAGTTTCTCGATCACTTTCCCTTCACCATCTTCTGCTGGGTAATTCCAAGGACCCCATTCGGAATTGACTCATTTATTTCCATTCAGTATTGATTTTGGCTGTAAGGTGTCTCTTCATCAATAACTCCAGAATCAGAATCAAAGCCCTCACAGGTTCCTCGTTCTGATTTCTGTATAGGTGCCCCTCTGTAAAAAAAACGTGGGACTTCAAGTTTACACGTTGGTATTGTCAACACTCACATTGTCCCGCTGTGACAAAGTGGATGTGCGCGAGCTTTGCTTCATTTCAGCAGGACATGTGGAACAATATTTGTTCCAAACCTTCTTAGATTCTTGCTCACTTCAGTGACTGTGTTGATGTCATTCTAGTGCTTTGAAATTAAAGCAAATTACATATTTTCTTCTAGTTTCTACGTCCCTTCCTCTTAACAAGATCCTACTCTGACATTTCCCTTTACTTCCCCAACTACTGTAACTCGATTTTACAACACTGAATGCAAATAAATATTCATTATAATCACATCGACTGCCAAACTCCCTCAATCATCTTTCTTCCCTCCCAACCTCTTGTAATTAGTCTGTTCCAATACCTCCCAATTTCTCCAACTACGTTCCTACTGTTCTGGTGATTTTGCCTTCCTTACCAGAGTTACAGAAATGTTTTGATTATGCACGAGGACAGATTGCCTTCCACGGTAATTAAGAGGACCCTCGGCTGTGTCCAGCATACTTCCCGGGTGATGTTAGTGTTAATTTAGTTAATTGTTTTAACTCTACAAGAGATACTTCCCGGGTGAGTGTTATCAATCTCTGCTCAACCTATGATAAAGTGTCCCTTATTCTCTCCTTCCACCTCCGCTAGTCTCCAGCTTCAAATTTTCATTCTCCAATATTTCTGCCTCAAGCTATCTTCTGCACAAACGAATCATTCTCCTTCCCAACATTTCCACCGTCCATCGTCATGCCCTGATCCACTCCTGATGGTTTTAAGTGTGTATTAAATGTTCAATCAGGGCGAATTAATTGAGTTTTTGACATATTTTAAAATGTCATCAATCTTCAAATTCTGCAAATTCAACCATGATCATGCGATCATCAGCCGTTTTATCCACTTGATCGATAAAATATTCTTCAAATATTAACCAATTGATGTTCAGCTGCATGTTTGCAATTTCAAAGATAATAAGGGCTGGTATACCTAATAATGAGGAGCAATGTACAAACGGCCCCAATCACGTTTTTTTTAAGTTCAGCGTGAGGGCAAAATTGCAAAATTAACAGACGACAGTGAATATTCTGTAACAAATGAACGAAGGTGTCCAAGATCCTAACCAAAGCTACAGAAATGTTTTGATCATGCTCGAGGCCAGATTCCCTTCCACGGTGATTAAGAGAACCTCCGGAATTGTCAGTGCAGGAGGGATGGTTTTAGATTGCTGGATTGCTGCAGAGGCATTAGGGTGTACAGACAGTGCGTGGTGGTGCTTAAGAAAGCAATTAGTACAACATAGATGGGGTATGAGAAAGCTCCATTTGGTAAAAGTAGGGAAAATCCCAAGATCTTCTGTAACTATATAAATGGTATGAGGATAACTAGGGGAAGATTCGGCTCCTGAAGTGAACACGGTGGAAATCTATTTGTGCAGCCAGAAGACATCGCTAGTATGTTGAATGAATACTTCACATCCATCTTCACCCAGGCGAATGACGATGAATGTATCGATCTTGGGGAGAGAGTCTGCGAGGTTCTTCAGCAAATTGATACAGGGAATGACAAGTTATTGGAGGCGTTGGCAGGATTAAAAGAGTACAAATCTCCAGTTCGAGATGATTTTTGTCCCAGACTTTTGAGGGAGGCAAGAAAGGAGACCGCAGGGGCTCTGACCCCAAATTTTATATCCTCTCTGGCCACGGAAGAGGTGCCAGGGGACTGGAAAACAGCTATTGTGCTTTTGCTAATTAAGAGGGGCGGTAGAGATAACCCAGGGAACTCCAGGCCTGTGAATCTTAGGTTAGTGGTAGGGAAACTATTGGAGAAAATTCTGGATGACAGAATCTATCTCAACTTGGAGAGGCACGGTTTGATCACGAATAGTCAGCATGGCTTGATCAGAGGGAGGTCATGCATGACAAATTTGATTGAATTTTTTGAGTGGATGACCAGGTGTGTAGGTGAAGGTATTGCAATTTTGGAGGTTATATGGATTTCAGGTAAGTTCCCAATTGAGACAATTATAAAGAAGGCAAATGCACATGTGAAACAGGGTAAATTGATAAGGTAAATTCAAAATTTGCTTATTTGTGGGAGAGAGAGTGTGATGACAGAAGGATACTGTTGTGACTGGAAACCAGTATCCAGTGGCAGAACACAGGAATCTGTGCTCGGCCCCCTATTTTTTGTCATTTATATAAATGATATCAATGTGTATGTGGGCGGTAGGATGAATAAGTTTGCGGACGACAGAAAGACTGGACGGAGGCTAAAAGTGATGTTGAGTTCCTTGGGCTACAGGTAGATATGGACGGGATGGCCAACTGGGCAGATAAGTGGCAGGTGAAATTTAACCCTGAAATGTGTGAGGTGGTACACTTTGGAAGGAGTAATTTGACAAGAAAGTATTCAATGAACGACATGTCAATAAGAATTCCTGTGGAAGAAAGTGATCTTGGCCTCTGTGTCCATAGATCCCTGAGGGCAGAGGGGCATGTTCGTGTGCTAGTGAAAAAAGCATATATGATACTTGCCTTTAGCAATCAAGGCATAGATTGCAAAAGTAGTGCGGTCATACTGGAGTTCCATAGAAACTTGGAGAGGTCACAGCTGGAGCACCGTGTGCAGTTCTGGTCAACACAAAATAGGAAGGATGTGCTTGCACTGGAGGGGGTGCAAAAGATATTCACAAGTATGTTGCCTGGGATGAAACATTTAAGTTGTGAAGAGAGGTTTGATAGGCTTGGACTGTTTTCCTTGGAGCAGAGAAGACTAAGGGGCGACCAGATCGAGGTCTATAAGTTTATGAGGGGCATGGAAAGTCTGGATAGGGAGCAGCTGTTCCCCTTAGTTGAAGGATCAGTCAAAAGTGGGCATAAGTTCAAGGTGAGCGGCAGGAGGTTTAGGGGGGATGTGAGGCAAAAAAAATAACCCAGAGGGTGGTAGCGGTCTAGAATGCCCTTCCGGAGGCTCACATCCTTTAAAGAGTACCGAGTTTCTCACATACTGGTGCAGACTCGATGGGCCGAAGATCCTCTTCTGCACTGTGTACCTCTGTGATTCTGTAATTCTGTGATGCTAAAGCAGCACCAGAACCTATTAATAACTACTAAATGAAGACTTGAAGCTTCGTCACGTTTTCAATCCTCAATCAACCTCTGCTCCTTTTGAGCCGTCCTGTTCAATTGACGAAGAAAAAATACATGTCCTTTGACACCCCCCCACCGTCCCACTTTCCAAATTCCCAAACAGTCACTCAGATGAAACAATGATTTGCTTGAACCTGTTACAATTCATTAACTGTATTCGCTGCTCACACTGGAGCCTTGTCTACATTCTTAAAGGACTGAAAGCTGATTCAGTGGTCACTTTGCTGAGCTACGATCAGTCTGACTGTGCCCCTGAGCCCGTAAAACGTTCACAATTTCACTCCACAGTTTAAACATTGCAATGACTATCGAACTCAATGCTGACATTAACAACTTCCATGATAAGCACCTTTCTCATTTTCCGATTTGTCCCGTGCTGCTAATGGATGATGGCCAAACCATAGTCAGCGGGAGTTGAGGGTAAGTGGGCTGATTTTGGGGTAAGAGGTACCTCTTTTGTTCACAGGTGGATGGCAGTTTGACATCTCTGGGCTCTTCTCAATATTTTATATATTTGTTCTCTTGGTACCTTCTGATCTTTTTCATGCTTCCATGTCGCTTCTTGCTCTGTTATTCTGCTGTAACCCATTACACCTCCTCTGAAAGGGAGTGCTTCTTTCAGAAAGCTGTAAGGAGAGGTTTCGGATAATAGAACGATGTCCAAGATCTGAGGCGGGGCCGGAAAAATACCTGATCAAAGACCTATTGGGGACCTGATCACTGGAGCCTGATCGTGACCTCAAGTCTAGGAGATAGAAGTGATCCGCTCTCAGTGACTTGATCTATACCCAGGAGAGTTTCAATCTGGCGAGGGCTCAGAGCCTCAAGGACATATGTACCTGGGGTGTGTGTTTGAACCTGTGTGTGTTCTGATCCTCAAGAAGTTGTAATGTTGATGTTGTCTGATCCCGAGATGATGCTGACAAGATGATGCAGGGCTGAACTGAAACAGACTCTAATCCTGAGGGGTTGGGACGGGGTGGGGTGTGGGGGGGGTGTGGGGGGGAGGGGGGGGGGGGGGGGGGGTGGGGTTGGGGGGTTGATCACTGAGATGGTGCCGGATTCTGAGCAGGGTAAAACACAGATGGGGTTCCGTCCCAGTGAGGAATTTGGATTTTGAGTTCCAGTGGAAGTCATGCCTTACCCTGGGGAGGTGGTGTAATCCTGCAAGTGCTACAACACTTAGGATGTTCGACTACTGATTGAATTCAAGAGCGATCTATAGGGTCTGGTCTCTCGGAAAAGCCGGATCTTGACCATGGGATGATATCCCGAGGGCTGTCAGATGCACGGAGTCGGATCTGATGCCGAGAGATGTGTGAACTGGGGAGTGGATCGGACCTGAAGGAAGTTTGATCCTGGCGTGAGTACATCCTAAGGGGCGACTGAACGTGAGGTTTTTTTGATCCCAGGAGTGGGTGCATGATCCTATGTGGGCGCTTAATCCTGAGGAAGGACGGATGGTGTGGACGTTCGATTCAGTTTGATGCCTGTGACTAAGGGATGCTTGATTTTGAGAGAGGCCTGATCCTGAAGTTGGTTCACATCCTGAGGGTTTTGCATCATGAGGAGAGACTGATCCTACGGGATGTCTGATCCTGACATATGTCTGATTCTGACGAAGCCCTTAATTTATGGAGAGGGGGCTGATCCTGTTGGGGCTGGATTCTTATCAGGGTCAGCTTCTGACATGTGTTTGATATTGAGAGGTGTCTGATGAAATAATTGGATTACAACCTGTGGCGGCCTGGTAATGGGTGTGACCTGAGCCTGAGAGGATTTTTGCTCTTCATGGTGTTGAATACTAGCGGAACCCGGGAATCATAGAGAGGCGCCTGGTCTGGTGAAAGGAAGGTCTGTTACTGAGGTAGTCCTTATGTTGAGAAGGGGCCTATGCCTGAAAGCGATCTAATCCTGAGGTTGTTCTAATCCTGATCGGAGCCTGATCCTGATTGTGATGCTGACCCTGGTGGTGCCCAAATATGAGGGCTACTGATTGTGTCTTTGGCTTGACCTGATGGGGCTGCTGATCCCCAGGGACCCAAAATTCAGGAAGATGGCCTAGAGAGTGCATGTTATTTGGTAGGATGGGGTATTGTTCGGATTACCAATCCCCGGTGTCTTTGCGTGAGTTGTGGTTTCCAAGGTGGAAACACGATCAGTCAAGATTAAAACTGTAAAACACAATAAATCATTGGCTTCCGGCGTCACTCACAGTTTTAAAATTGCAGACCCGATTCCTGGAAGTGTTTTCCTGCCCGATGAATCCCCTGACTGCGGACAATATGGAATTAGGCGGATTGGAGATGGGCTGGGGAAGTTGTTGAGAATGTTAGGAACATAGGAAATTGGAGCAGGAGGTGAGCATTCGACCCCAAGAGACTGTCCTGCCATTCCAACAGGTCATGGTTAATCATTTAAATCTAAACGCTATTTTCCACCACTATCGCCAGAACATTGATGACATTGCGATGCAGCAATCTAACTATTCCTGTATTGAAGATGATCAAGGATTGAGTTTCGACAGCCCTGCAAGGTAGAGAACTCCTGAGATCCACCAGCTCTGTGGGAAAAAGGCCTCCTCATGTCAACCTTAAATTGCACACCCCTGATTTTGAATCTGTGCCCCTACGCCCAGAATTACCTGTCCGGGGAAAAATCCTATCAACATCCACCCTGCCAAACCATGTATATTGTTTTAAAGTGTACATGAGGCCACCTCTCTCTATAGAGATTGGAAGCCAGTTTTCCTCAATTTCCCTTCAAAAGTCAATCCACCGTCCTAGGCATTTTACTCGTAACTCAGCCCCCACCAAGCCACCCCCCGCGCCCTCCCTTCCCGTTGCACTCCGTCAACCGGAATTACATCCTTCCTTAGATCAGAAGTCCAAAACAGTACACATTAATGGAGAAGTTGCCTCGCCATACCCCTATTCCATTGAAGCCAGTTATTTTTACACAAGTGCTGACGTCTTCTTTCTATCAAGGCAACAGACATTTTGCAGCCCTAATTGCTGCTCCATGAACCTCCTAGAGACTCATGATCAAGGACACCCTGATCCATTTGGAGATCCACAGTTAACACTATATCAGTATCAAATGCACGCTCTACAGTTCTGTTTTTTTTTGTTTTTACCAAACTACAAAACGTTGTCATTAAATCACTTTATATTCCACCTGCCAAGTTTTGCCTTTACACATAGGCTGTCCGTGTCCCCTTAAATCGCACTTGCATCCTCCTCACAGCATTACATGCATATATATAAATGCCTGCCATCTTGAAAATGGCCCATTCATTCGTACTCTGTGCTTTAACAAGTCCATGCCCACACCTGTATATTACCCCAATCCAATGCGCTCTACAATTTTTTAGAAACGTCCTTTGTTGGGCCGTATGGAAGTCATCTAAAAATACAAATGCACCATATCCTCTGGTTCTCCCTCTGTAAGTTACAAATAACATCCTTAATATGCTTCAAAAGATTTGTCAGAAGTGATTTCGCTTTCATCAGTTGATTTTGACCCAGCCAAACATATAATTTCCTACGTACCCTGTAATCGAAAGGTTTATAATAGATTCAAACAATTTCCCGAGTACTGAATTCAGACTATTCACCCGCTAGTTATCAGGTTTATTTCTGCCTCCCCTATTAAATAATGGGGTTCCATTGGCTACTACACATCCGGTAATTGTAACCTTTACAGCTATCCGTCATCACCCTCTCCACCAGACGCAGATTTGCTGCTGAAGACTTCTCTTCACCGTCTGGTTGAGCCACAGGGACCATTTGATCAGTAATTTTCAGAAGTTTCTCCTTCTCTTTCTTGCAGTTACATTACTGGGGATTGTCATCCTGTGCCGGGGAAAGTGTGGCCTCTCTACCTGCACCACTCGATACCTGGTGGCCATGGGAACGGTGGATTTTCTGCTCATTATCACTGACGTCATACTGAACCACATCAAATTTTATTATTTTCCAATAAGCTACATGAACATCACCCCTGTGTGCAGTGTTCAGGCTGTTCTGATGAGTGCGGCCAGAGACTGTTCTGTCTGGTTCACCGTCGCTTTTTCCTTTGATCGATTTGTGACTATCTGTTGCCAGAAGCTGAAAACAAAATATTGCACCGGGAAAACTGTGGCTGTGGTTCTAGCAACGACCTGCATTCTGCTCTGTTTAAAAAACATCCCTTGGTACTTTACATTTGAACCTTATGTGATAATCAATGATTTGCCTTTATTATGCATTGCAACGGTAAACACTGTAACTGAAAACGGATGGCTGGCATATACCTGGCTTGATAACGTTTTAACCGCGTTGCTCCCGTTCACGTTAATTCTGTTGCTGAACGCTCTGACCGTTGGACGGATTTTAATGACCAGTCGAGCCCGTAAGGCTCTGAGGGGTCAGATTAAGGGAGAGAATCGCAGTGACCCAGAGATGGAGAGTAGAAGGAAATCTATGATTTTACTCTTCACCTTATCTGGCAGCTTCATACTCCTGTGGTTGGTGAATGTTATATACTTCTCTTATTCTAAAATTAGAAGACTTGTTTATCTCACCCAACCTGAGGTGGTTTTTATGTATGTCGGATGGATGCTGCGCAATTTAAATTGCTGCACAAACACATTCATTTATGTGGTGACTCAGTCAAAATTCAGAGAGCAGATCAAGAGCGCGGTGAAATATCCGGTAACATCAATTATTCAATTAATGAATGTACAGAGGAACTAAGACGAGTCCAGAGGCGGCTCCCAATGTCTGCGCACCAGTAGTGGAATATTTATCCTTAAACTCCCAATTCATAAACGGATAAAAGCAGCGAGATATTGACTAAGAGATGAGGGCTGGGAGGGTGCAACTAAAATTCTACCTGTACTGGATGTATTCTCACTCAGAGAGGCGAATTCGATGAAAGACAGCTGCATCTGCCAATCAGGAATCACCTCCCATTGATTCACTGCCGCCTAAGCCAATCAGTGAGGTCTATTTGGCGACTGTCCGTTGCATCGACAAATCAGGCAATTCCACAATTTACCAAGAGCTGCCAATATATGATCTCACCCAGTGAATGACAACACCTCAGCCAAGCAGATAAACCAACCAGGTGACGGATATCCTTTCAGCCAATCGGCGAGATAGCGCCCTGGCAGACAGCTGTATTCACCAATCAGGGAATCAATCTTGTTAATTGACCGCGGCTTCTGTCAATGTACGACCTCCGATTGGTGAAACACAGAGCTTTCATCCAATCAGGCAGCATCACCTTGTGACTGACAGCCGGTTTCAACAATCAGACAGTTCCGCGCGGTAAATGCAGTGGCCTCTGCTAATCAGGAACCCCTGTATGGACCAAGCAGAGCTACAGAGATGTGACTGATATCTCAAATAACTAATCGAAATTTTCGAAAGGACGATCATCATCCACATTCTTTAATGGAAGCTTTGCATTGTCCAACTCAGAGCTGCCTTAACCAATCAGAGATCCCCGAAAGCCGTGGAATGTTCTGAAATGATGAGAATCATGCTTCAAATTCCGCCCAAAAGCACAGCGTTTTGCCCAGGTCAGCAACCCCTGCCCCGCATCAATGTTTCTGACAGTCCTTCACCCAATCGGTGCGATTAGATGTAATTATTTGAAAAAACGGGATGCGGCCACGATGTTCAATTGCCAGAGCATTACTCCCAATCCTGTGTCATGAAGTCATGCAGCTTGTTCATGGCAAGAGGAGGTACAACGATCCGTAAAGGAGAGCCGTATTGTTAATTATGCAAATACATTTCACTGTTGCCAACGACAGAGCCAAATGCGCGGAGAAATTCAGAGGTGGAAAGAATTGGGACCAAGGCAAGATGAGGAGGGATACAAATGCGGCATTGTTGCAGCGCAGAATGAGGCTGGTCGGGCCATTGAGTGTGACCTGGCTCTCCGAATGAGTAATTCACACGGTATCAATGCCCCACCTCCTCCCCCAAACGCTGAACACCTTATTGTTCAGTGAATTCAATGGCTTATACATTTAATGCGTCAAAACAGTTTCATGCAAGGCTTGATTCATTTGCAATTGAACAGAACGCTGTGACCTCTCCTTCCCGATCATTCCACAAATGAAACAGATTCTCGGTGTCTGCTGTGTCCAGGCTCCTATTTACTTCAGTACTTCCATCAAATTTCCTCTCAACATTCGTTTCTCCAATGGCTAAATGACTGCCCAAAAATCTCTAATCCATCTTGGATTAGTGGCATGGATGAGGAACTGACCTTCGTCTTCTTTGGAATCAATATCATGAATCTGTTCTACACGCTATCCAAATTCTTTCACAGCCTTTCCAAAAGGCCACACCCTGAACTGGGCACGATATTCCTGCCGAGGCTGGACCAATGTCTGATACATGTTCAATCTACCCTGTGCTGGATAATGTCAGAATCACACACAACTTTACCAATCTCCCTTCTGCTGGACCCTCTCAGAATCACACACACACCTTTACCAATCTACCCTCTGCTGGATCCTCTCAGAATCGCACACAAACCTTTACCAATCTACCCTCTGCTGGACCCTCTCAGAATCACACACAAACTCACACACACACATTTGCCAATGTACACGCTGCTGGACAATGTCAGAATCACACACACAACTTTACCAATCTACCCTCTGCTTGACTCTCTCAGAATCACACACACACCAATACTGTTACCAATTTACCCTATGCACGATTCTCTCACGTTTGCTGTGAATTGTCAGGCCTTTGGGAAGATAATGGCCACCATGTACTAACACAAAATGTCTGATTGACGTATGTGGAGATTTAGAGAGATTCAGAGAGAGGGGAGAGAAGCACACACAAACACACACACACACATATACAGACCAGAGGACAGGGTGACAGAATAAATTTAGTTCAATTTCCATTTAAAAATTAACATTTGCCTGAGCATCAATCTTCATTTGCGGATTACAGTTCCAAACTTCTCTGCCCCAAGCGTGCTGAAGCGCAGGATGAATTCAGCTCTCATCCTTCTAAATTCCTGGGAACACATCCCGATTTTGCGTAATAACACTTTGTAATTTACCCCTTCCTGGTATCATTCGAATAAAGCTGTCCTGCGCTCAAGTGTATTGACCCTCAAATATCTTTTGGCGTCCACTATTTGCTGCTTTGTGTTATTCCTGCAAGCATTCTATCATATCATCTTAAATCATGAATAAATACATCGAATCTCGGAGAGACAAGCTGTAAAATATCTGTACATTTTACTACAGATGTGCAGACAGGCCGGTGAAGATAAGGTCAATAAAAGATTTAAAAATCAGCTGGTGATAATATATATTTGTGAGTGTTACTGTGTTTGTATGAAAGTGTGTGCATGCGTCTGTGTGTGTGAGTGAGAGATAGAGAGAATGTATCTGTCATTGTGAGTGTGTGTGTGAGGACTTTTTTGCGTGTGTGTGTCTGTGTATGAGAAAGTATTTATCTGTACGTGTCTGTGTTTGTTTGTGAGAAATAAAATATATATGTGTGAATGTGCCTATGTGCGTATCTGAGAGAGAATGCGTGTGAGTGTGTGCGTGTGTGAGAGAGAATATCTATGAGAGTGTAACTGTGTGTGTGTGTTTGTGTATGTGTCTGTATGTATGAAAGAATATATCTGCGTGAGTGTGTGTGAGTGATATAGAATGTGTTTGTGCGCGGGTAAAAGAAAGAATATATCTGCGAGCGTGTGTCTGTTTGAGAGAGAGTATGTGTGGGTGTGTGTGTGGGTGTGTGTGTGTTTGTGTGTGTTAGCGTCCATAAGAAACAATATATCTGTGAGAGTATGCATGTGTGAGAGAGTGTGTGAGAGTGTGTGTAAGAGAGAGAGATTGTATGTGCATGTGTGTGTGAGGGAAAATATATCTGTGAATGTGACTGTGTGTGAGTGTATTTGTGAGGGTAGGTGTGTGCATGTGTGTGTTTGATTGTGTGTGAGAGAGAAAAAACGTGTGTTTGTGTGTGTGTCAGAGAGAGCATAGATCTGTGTGAATGTGCGCAAGAATGCACGTATGTGTGTTTATGTGCGCGCGTGTGAGAGAGAAAATATATCTGTGTGAGTGTGCCCGCATGTGCATGTGTGTGTGTATGTGAGAGAGAGAGAGAATGTATGTTTATGGGTACAAGAGGGGAAATGTATCTTTGTGAAAGTGACTGTCTGTGTATGTGTGTATGTGTGTGTGTGCGCGCACATGCGTGAGGGTGTTTGTGTGTGTATCCGTGTGGAAGTGTGAAAGAGAGATAATTGGTCTCTGAAATAGAGAGAATGTGCGGGCGTGTGAGGGAAAATACGTGTGTGTGTGCGCGCAAATCTGAAACAATATGTCTGTGTGAGTGTGTGAGAGAGTAAGAGGGAATGTGTATGTATGTGTGTGTATATTTATGAGAAATAATATGTCTGTGTGAGTATGTGGGAGAGAAAGATTGTGTGTGTGTGAGTGAGAGAGTGTGAGTGTGTATATGTGAGAAAGTGAGAAATAATGTGTGTGTGAGTGAGAGGGAGAGAGAGAGAATGTGTGTGTGTGTGTGTGCATGTGAGAGAGAGCGAGAATGTGTATGTGTGTGTTGGAGGGAGAGTCGGAGGATTTATCTCTGTTGGTGTGTGTGTGTGTCTATGTATGACAAAGAGCATATCTGTCTGGGTGTGTTTGGGTGAAGGAGGGAATGTGTGTGCGTGTGTGTGTGTGTGTGCGCGTAATTGAGAGAGCTTATGAAATGTGCGTGTGGTGTGTTTGTGAGTATCAAAAAGAGAATGTATCTGTGTCACTGGATGTCCGAGTCTATGTATGAGATAGAATATCTTTGTATGGGTGTGTTTGTGTGAGGGAGAGAATGTGAGAGAGCATATAACTGTGTAAGTGTGCCCTTGCGTGCCAATCTGTGTGTGCATGTTTGTGCGCGTGAGTGTGTGTGAGAGAGAGATAATTGGTGTTTGTAAGAGAGAGAATGTGTATGCACATGAGAGAGAATATACATGTGATTGTGAGTGTGTGCATGAGAGAGACTATGTATGAGAAAGAATATATCTGTGTGACTGTGCTGTGTGAGAGATTGTTAATTTGTTTATGTGAGAAAGAATATATCTGTGTGAGTGTGTGCATGTGGGAATTGTTTGTGTTTATGTGTGGTAGAGAGAAAATGTATGTGTAAGTTTGGCTGTGTGTGTGAGGGGATGTGTTTGTGTTTGTGTGTCTGTTTCTATAAGGAAGAATATATCTGTGTGAATGTGTTACTCTGTGTGTGCATGTGTCTGCATTTGAGTCAGAATGTCTACTGGTGTGTGAGAGGAAATATAACTGTGAGTGGGCCTGCTTGTGTGTGACAGTGTGTGTCAAATAAATAATATATCCGTGCAAATCTGTATGTGTGTGTGAGAGAGAGAAAGAGAGAGAGAATGTGTTTGTGTGTGTGAGTGAGAAAGAGGGAGAGTGACTGAGTGTATGTGTGCGAGAGAGGGAGAGTTAGAGGGAGAGAGTGAGTGATTGAGTGTGTGTGTGAGAGTGAGAGAGAGTGTGTGTGTTTATGTGCGTGTGGGTATATGAGTGAGAGAGAGGGAGAGAGAGAGTGTGTGTGTGGGTGCATGCTTGAGAGAGAGGAAGAATATATCTGTGCGAGTGTGACTTGTGTGTGTCTATGTATGAGAAATAATATATCTGTCTGGGTGTGTTTGTGTGAGAGAGAGAATGTGTGTGTGTTTGTGTGAGAGTGTTCATATAAAATGTGTGTGTTTGTGTGTGTGATAGAGAATATATCTGTCTGAGGGTGCGCACATATCTGTGTGTGTGCTTCACTGCTTCCAGCTTCTCATGATTAATGAAGCAATCTGTTCTAATCCATATTTCTCTATTTTGAAAATTCACTTAAGACATTCAGATCCCATTGCCAAAATGCTCCAAATTCAAACAATCACTGAACCCACAAATCCCAGTAAAACCTAGGCCCCAAATCCATTAACATTGAACCCATAAATCCCACTGACACTTAGGCCCCAAATTCCACTATCACTGAACCCACAAATCCCACTAGCAGGGAGGCTCCAAATTCCACTTACATTCAACCCACAATTCCGACAATCATTAAAGCTCCACATTCCACTGTCACTGAACCCTGAAATCCAACTGAAAATTAGGCCCCCAATTTCACTGTCACTAAACCCACAAATCCAACGTATACTTAGGCCCCAAATCCCACCATCACTGAACCCACAAATCTCATGAACACCAAGTCCCCAAAGTCTACTATCAATGAACCCACAAATCCCACTAACACTTAAGCCCCATATCCCACTAACATTGAACACACCAATCCCACTAACACTTAGGCCTCAAATCAGGGTAACTCTCAACCCACAAATACCACTGCCAATCAGGGCCAAAATTTCACGATCACTGAAAGGACATATCCCGCTAACACTTTGGCCATAAATTCCACTATCACTTATCCCACAAATACCACTAACAATTAGGGCCCAAATTCTACTAGCACTGAACTAAGGAAACCCACTAAATCGAATTTCCAAAATTCCAATATCACTGAACTCACATCTCCCACAAACAGTTATGTGACAAATTCCACTATTCCTGAAACACCAAATTCCAAGATCACTATGGCCCCAAATTTCACAATCACTGAACCCACAAATCCAACTAACAGTTATGCCCCAAATTCCACGAAGAATGAACACACAAATCCAACTAACACTTAGGCCCCAAATCCCACTATCACTGAACCAACTCTTCCCACGAACACTTAAGCCCCATATTAACCTCTCCACGAACCCACAAATCCCACTAACACTTGGTCTCCACATTCCACTCTCACTGAACCCACAATTTCCACTTAAAATTGGCCCCAAACATCACTATCAGTCAAATTCTGACTCCGTTGATCCAATTTTTCCTCATCGTCCTGCGCAATATTTTCACCATCAGACACAATTTACTGAACACAAAGCCTGCACGAGATCGCGGACAAAGAGAAGTGGCGAGTGTGGCAGGGACCCAGACATGGAGAGTTAATGCAAATCTATCATTTTGCTATTTGTTATCTCGGCCAATTTCATTTGTTGTGGTCAATATTAATTGTTTATTCCATTTTGTTCCGGATGTGGCATTTGGGGTATATGAGTGCATGGATGGGATATTCTGTGCGGGTATTGGGTTTCATGCTGAAGCTCTTGATTTGCTGCACAAACACGTGTAATTATGCCGTGTCCCAGAAAAGTTCAGAGTGCAGTTGAAGATAGGGCTGAAATCCCGTCTTTACCCCAATCCTTAAGTTCATTCAATGATCTGAAGAATTAAATCAATGGCAGTTTACAACATTTTCTACAATCAATTACAGGCAACAGACGCGGCTGTCGCCATAAAAACAAAGTGGGGACTTTCGCTTAATTATCAAAGATTGCAACCGGGCTTGTTACTTTGAACACAGAGCTGGAGGTGGACTGTCGCTTTGGTAACAGAGCTGTGCTATGCTCCGGAAACTAATGGTGGTTGCTGTGGTTTCAGTGAGGAGCTGGGGATGTCACTATGGTATCAGAGTGGGGTGGTGCCAATATGGCAAGAATAAAGTTTGCAGTGCATGATGACGATAACAGAGCTGGTGGTGACCTCAATTTGGTAACACAGCAGGAGATGTCATTATGACAGCAGATACATGGGGGGCACATGGCACTATAGTAATCTATTCTATTTAAAAATCGGCATTCAGAAATTGATATCCCTTGCAGCGATTGGACAACAAGCTATCCACCCTGTTATCACTCCTCTCTCATTAGCTGATTCATCTGTCTATCATTCTGCTCTGTAACAACGATTGGATAGTGAGCCGTCGGGCCACCTCCGCCATCGCTCCCTTCCTATTGGCCGGCCTGGCTGCCAATCATCTATCAAACCCTCTCATATTGGAAAGCAATATCCCCCCACCTCTGGCAGCATTCGTCACGCATTGGACGTTCGATCCCCCCATTTCTTACTCCCTCAAACCCCACGGACTTTGAGAAGTCAGGTCGCAGCTTTGCTGCCTTTGAACTGGTATTTCCACCTCTCTGCATCCAATCACAACGATTTGACAGTGATCGTTTTCTCTCCCTCAACCCCACCATCACCCTCGTCAGCATCACCCCACTCCATTTGGCTGGGTAAGTCTCACGATTTGTTTGCTCCCTAGCTCTCATTGCAGAGCAAGCATCGCGTTCCCTTGAACCAGCAAACACCCTTGGTCCAAACCATCATCATCATATTGTCCCCTCGCATCGACAGTGAATATCGCTCGCCTACCTTTGACCAATATGACCTGGACCGTATCCCACTCCATGACACGGATTGCCATCAATCCGCCCGTCCTCATATCTGCCCACGTCCACCTGCCAATCTAGCTGTCCGCTTGCGTTATTTAGACAGAGATCTCAGCCTCCCACAATGACGTCACTCTTCTCCCTCTGGCAATTCCTCCTGCCTAGCACAGGTTAGGGAAGGAAGTCTTCAACACTGACATCTCTCTCCCCCCATTGGCTGGGCCACATGTTATTCATCCCACTCAATCGCACTGACTGAAAAGTGAGCTGTCCTTCTGCCCTCAACGCAAACAGCATCCCATAGTCCAGGAAAATACAACCCGTTGATCAGCACTGCAACAACAAATATTCTCTCACTCCCGCACCCACGCACATTAGTAGCTGTGTGTACCATCAACAAGGTGCACAGCAGGAATTCACCAGGGCTCCTTAGACATCATCTTACAAACACATGATCACTACCATCTGGAAAGAGAAGGGCAGCAGATAAGATGGGGACACCAGCATGTGGAAATTCCCCTCCAAGTCACTCACCAGCCTGATATGGAAATAAAGACAGCATTAACGTGTCCAGACCGTATGACTCAACTTCATATGGACTCAGAACATTAACTCTGTCTTCCTCTCCACAGAAGCTGTCAGACATGCTCAGTTTTATCGAGCATTTTTTGTTTTTGTTGCAGATTTCCAGCATCCGCAGCATTTTATTTTGACTTGTAAGTATGCCACCTTTCCTTCAGTTTATCTGAATCAAATATTGGAACCCCATTCTTATCAGCACTGTGGATGTACCTACACCCCATAGATTGCATGGACTAGCTGTTTTATTCCACGTTTAAATCCCACGTTTCTTTTTGTGTATCTTATGTGTCCTGTATGTGATTGTACAGGGATTTTAAAGGAGTTTGATTTTAGGTTCCAGAGCTATAAATTGGTAGCTCATATTTCATTTTTCTGCCACTGGTCAACGACAGTTTAGTCGCTAAACAGTTTCTTTTTAATATATTAACTTTACAAACCTAGAGCTCGTACTCTGTTAACCTAAAATGAAGAATTCGTTACAATTGAGGAATCCTTGTGGTTCGTTTAACCTAATCGCATTTCTCGCTGCTCGGGAACAATGGGGTTTGTCATTACAGCACATTCTCCACTATGAGTCGTGACTCGGATTCAAAATAAATTAAACGTTAATATTGAGAAAACGTGCACGTAGACAGGAGCATATATGTTCATTGTCTGCGAAAGTGCTGATGTATTCGCTAGCTTATTTTAGCCACGTCCACATTTTGACATGCTTCCCTGCTTGACAATAGTAGTGGCCTATCGCCTGTTCAAATACAGCTTTGGCAAAGGTGATTTCGGAAAGAATAGCGAATAAATCATTAATCGTGGCCAAAAAAATGGAAGTATCTGAAAAGGGTTAAAACCTGGTGAGAGAACAAAAACCACACAAATCAACCAACCATTAACATGGAATAATATTAGCAAAGGGTGGATTTATACATTAAAAAAACTTATTACATAGAGAAGCTCAATACAACATTCAATGCAATAATTAATTACACAGGGCAAAAGGCTTTGGGAACTAACGATGGACGAGATTGCCCGCTGAGATGCGGGCTTGAACATAATATTTACTGCAATCAGGCAAAGAGTATTAAATAAAGCTCGAAATAATCACGTTGGGAACTATATCTGTCGGGACCAAAAGAGATTGCACCTTTTGATCCGCAGGGATTGATCTCAGCTCAAATGGTTTCAATCTGCTTTCCCTTCTACTCTTTTATAAGTTTGGAGAGGAATTGGATGCAAAACCCCATTTGAGGCCGGTAATTAATTCATGAAGATTAGTCCCACGTTTCCCTCTAGTTATAAACATCATGAGCTATTAAGCCCTTTCAAACCCCTTTCCCTAATCTCCACGAACAAGTGCATATGTACAGAAAGGTCACGGTGTAGCTGCACATTCTTTCCAATTGTAACTTTATTTCATATTGTCTTGGAAAATGACAAGTTATCATGACCTGGCCAGCGACACTTACAGGGCATGATGTTTTTTAACGTGTAATGTCATCTACTTTCCACTGAAAATAGACGAATCAGAGTATTTCCTAAATGATCAGAAGTTAGAGACTGTAGATTCGGAGAGAGGATGTCAGGTACTGTACAGAAATCTCTGGCATCAACTGAGAATTGCAACACTGAGACTGATCAGGAAGCAATAATGTGAAGGATTACATCATCAAGAGAACAGGCACTTTATGTAGGCAGGGATAGTACTTCCTGTGTTTTAAATACAGGGAAGGAGTGGGAAAAAATGGTGCCTTTCAGAATGCTCCGTACAATGTAGATGATTAAGATCAGTAATTTCCTGAAAAAAAGACTTGGTAAGGGAATCAGGGCGTTGCAACAATAACGGAAAGAGCGATGAATGTTACCGAGTTCTATATATTCATAGCTGATCTGCACCAGATAAAGACATGGATGGGGAGCACAATCTCAGCTGGGCTGAGGTGACAGCGAACGCAGCAAACCCACTGAAGGCAGCATTTTTCAAACTGCGGCCCATGGGCTTGGTCGATAACAGGGCGTCAATATTGTGCTGATGATCACTAGCAGCAAATGAACATGATGTGGATTTCACTTAGTGACTTTGATATATGGTTTGTTTCGTTTGAGTTGACTTTGGCTCATTCCGCCTTGTCAATGGATGATAAGACAAACATGTGACCCTTACAAGCTTGACATTTGACAGTTGTGCAGATTACACAGCGAGAGTGGGACGACCTGACGAGAAATAACTTCGAGAGAAAAAGCTGATGTCAATATCGTACAAAGAAATCCAGCCACTCTCCTGCTAATGATATCCCCAATATGAAATATTAGATGGGAAATTAGAGACCTATCAAAGACCATGATATTGCAAAGTCGGGGGAGAAGCCAGTGCTGGAGGTTCTCCGTTTCAGTTAGGGTGGGTAAGAGTGGAATCCAGTAATGGAAGCCCAACTAAGAGACGGGTGTCAGAGATAGAGAATGGCCATTGATTGTAAGAGAGGGTTAGAGAGTCTATGTGACAAATGCATTTTGCATTCGGAAAATGAGTTCAAGCAGGACAAGCAACTGGTCATATGAGGGATTCAGAAATGTGGTGTAGGAGCAATGCTACTGGAATCTCGGGTCAGAGAGGAATTTGGAATCGATGCAAAATAAATCCATACTCATCTTGAGGCACCAGATAGGGAGGCGAACATGGTCAGTGAAAAGCTAACGATATTGCTGATGAGGCGACTGATAAAGGTTTTAGCTTTTTCCATTCTGGAGAGACTCATGAATTATTTTAATACAGAGGTAGCCGGGAGAGAGAATGGAGGGGCTTTTGGCGGGTGTATTCTAAATACACACACATTAATTCTGGGTCCCTCCCAATCTCCCCAACCCTCCATTCTCTCCTCTTCCAACCTGCTCTCATTCTTCTGTCTTTCTCTCTCTCTCTCTCTCGCTTTATGACGCGGAACCATTTCTGCCAATACAATTCCATTAACGATCTAAGTTAAACGGCCGAAGCCAATATTACCATGAACAATTGATTTTTCAATCTTTGTTTATTGTTAACGTGCTGCTCGACAATCATAGTTTGAACCTTTCTACTCGGATTTGAGGGATAACATCAAGCCCTGTTTTTTTTTGATGCGATTTTAATCAGAATAATCATTTCACAATGTAATTTACATCGGAGACAAAGCTGCTGATGTAATGTGTTTGCTCACTCAGTGTGACTAATAGCAATAATCAGGAATACTACAATCTCAGAGGAATAACATACCCTTTATAAATCAAATACCATCAGAATGGGTGAGCTCAGATTGCCTTCCGGAGCTGTGGGTTCGAGTCTCCCTCACAGTAATGGAATATCCAGTCATCTGTCAAATACAAGATATTTACTTTATTGTTCTTACGCCAGTCGAAGTATTTGGTGAGCCATTGCGTCCAGTTCTTAATGTTGTAAATCGGTATTTGACACAACTGCTCGAATCGACAATTTTTTAGTTGCTATATGTGTAAAGCTTTCTGATCAGTTTTACACGGTGAGGAATGAAATTTCTTAAATCTTTGCTTTGTCGACCTTTTGTGAATTTCATGTATCTGCATTGACCATTTCGGATGCAGTCCTGGCAATTCTAAAAGTTTATTTGTTGTACTGGGTAAATTGTTATCAGCTGGACACAAGGACATTGAAAACAGGAGGTGAAGTATGGCATACAGCACGAGCTGTAAGGCGTTCAGCATTACGATCAGATTGTGACTCATTTGATGGCGCCCCAGCTCCCTTTTCCATTGGTTTACCAATAATCCATTACTCTGCTATACTGTAAAACTCCGTTTACCCAAACCTTGTGTATTTTCAATATCTCGGCATCCAGAGTTCTGTTTCCAAGACAATTCCAGAGATTTCCGACCCTTGGAGTGAAAATAGCCTTAATCATCCCCAGTTTGAATGTGTGGAAGTTGATTGTGAAACAGTGCCCATATGGCCTTTATTATTGCATGTGGTGAAAAATCCTGACAGAAAGTATTCTGTCAATTCTTCTTTAAACGACCTCTGAATTTTGTACGTTATAGTAATATCAGCTCTTATTCTTACCAACTGTTTTGATTGTGGTCGCAACCAGCTCAAACTTTTCCCATATGATAACTCCATCAACACAGGACTAAACCTAATAATCCTTGCCTGAACTAAATTCAATTCAAAAATATCACCTGTTATCTCAGTAGATCAATACTGCGTGTGATATTGCACATTGGCTCTCACCAGCGTCGTATCAACACGCAGAAGACGATCGATTGTTCCTGCCAGTATCACTTTGCGGGCCGTACCTGTCCTGGAATATCACTGCTCAAAACTTCTCAGTTATTCATAACGAGGCAGCTAACTGACATAGGAGGCTGCGCAATGTCAGACCTCTAACAATAAACAACATTAATCCGTTTTGCAGCAACTTCAAACATTGTTTTGCTTTTCACTGATCTAAAATATTATTCCCTTCTGCCACGTTGTATGCCTCGCTGCCGAAATGAGTCTGTTCCTGTTTCTTTCACATAGTCTTCCCTCAAAGAATATGGATGAAGTTACAGCCTGTTGCCGGAGCTCATTGTGAAATGGAATGTATTGCTCTTATATTGAAAACATTTACAGTGCACCTGAGGGACGAACAAAACTTTCATGTTAGTTGTAATCTAGGATGAGCAGTATCAATGTTTTGTTAAACAATCCCCCTGCTAAATCTACATTTCGCAATTACTACAATTGTAGTTTCAGTTAGGTTTATGGTTCTCTGACAAAGGAATTATGCTTTGCGTGTTCTTTGTTTCGCAGACAGATTGAACAGTGCATGGCATTGGAATGAGTGACATCCTCCTGGGATATTTGTCAGCACAAGATGAGATGAAACATAAATAAATAGAGAAAATGCTGGAAAAATTCATTGGGGGCATCTGTGGAGAGAGGAACCGATTAAACGTTTCCCATCCGTGCGGCCCTCCTTCAGCTCTGGAAGAAGAGCCATACCAACACAAAACGCTAATTCCATTTATTTTTCTACAGGTGCTTCACGACCTGCTGAGTTTATCCAGTGTCTTCAGTTTTTACTTATGATTTCCAGCATCCACACTATTTTGCATTTAACTTATGAGAGGAAACAGCATTCTTCTGAAAATTGGATGAATTCACTAAGGGAGATGGAGGCAAAGATGGGGAGCAGATTAAATAAGTGATGTCAATCAATTGTGTTTTTTTTTCATTCTTGCAAATTTATGATTATGTACTGGCTGTTAAATTAATACAATTAAATTGATCATATAGTCACGAATCAGTTTCTTTGAGGTTGAGAGAGGAGAGCATTGAATCTTCTTTCCATGACTCTGATGTACATTTCTTTGTATTTATGATGCATTATTAACTTAATGTATTTTGCATGAAATCGAGAGTTGAAATGTTGACATATTATAAGAGGGTTGAAGAAACTCTTACTCAAGCTGGAATGTGAAGTGTGATTTTCATGACTAATCTCGATAGACCGCGAATCATGAGATAATGATGGTTAAGTCAGCGCAAATACTAAATTATTGCTTGGTATCTTCATTAATTACTCGATTCTGTGGACTTTCACCTGAAACATATGTGCTCTGTATTTTTTTCTTTTAAGTAATGGAATGGATTTGAACAAGAGAAAAAAGAAAGTTAACAAATAGTGACTGTGATCATCTCTTGAAATGTTAAACTTTTCACAAACGTTTCTCAATGAACATAAATAAATACACGCCGAAATTTAAAGGCAAGTAGGATTTATGACTAGGATGCTCGCTCAGGATAATAACAATGAGCCAGATGTGAAACGGAACAATGCAAGAACGATCTTAGAGGTATAGAGGGATCAACGGGAGATAACAAACGAAAAGTAATGAGGGAGGTGAAAGAGAGAGAGAGAAACAGAGGATGCAAGTGAAAGAGAGATAGATTTGGAGAGAGAGAGGACGAGAGAGGGGGCGTCGGGTGGGGGGGAGGGGGGTGCGGGGTGGGGGGAATACAAGTGGGGTGTAAATGAGATAAAATACGGTGTGAGTACCTTATGGTGATGAACTTCTCAAGTCTCTTGAACGATTTGTGAAATAAACTGAGATGAGGACATCTGAAATATGTTGCAGGTTCGTTTAGTTTCACTGCTACACTCATTTGTTATGTCTTTACCTCATTCGGTGAATGTTCTTTTTCTGGATATATGAGCAGAGTGAACAGGCATTATTGAATAATTTCTTTCATGTCCACTAATGGCGATATATTATTAGAAAATGCTCTGAAAATATGTATTTGCACAATTTCATCAAGGACGATGTGCATTATCTTCATTCTGTCCGTTTCTCATTTGTAAGCAATGGGACGTGAAAGATAAATTTCTTGAACGTAGTTCAGGACCATCCTCCTGTTCGCCAACAACAATTATATTAGTTATCAATGGTTAAAAATAATAATTGAGTTGTGTATATAGATGATACATGTATTAGAATTCGCCTCATGTTTTTATTCCATATCAATCTTGGAATCTCAGTCTCTTATTGCATTGCACTGAATCCTCTATCTTCTCATCCAACACTTAGGTTTACTCACTTTCCAAAACCAATTGCCCAGGCCTCCAAATCCGATCTTCGATGGCTCCCTCCCAGTTTTACGGCGGGGTTCAGTTTTTGTATGAATCTCCCCAGCAATTCCCACACTCAATGTCTCTTCCTCATTCACTTTGTGTGAACCAAGTTTAGCTTGCATAACCCTGAACAACTAATCAGTTGCTCTCAGTATGTACCCAAATTTTCTTCATCAGCATGGAACCCAAAGCTGGTTTAAAAAAACAATGTGCCTGCTTCCTCAATGACATTCACTCCTAGGCAATGGTTCGAAGACCTCAATTGTCCCTTTCACTGCATCCAGTGTGCAATGTATTCAAATTAATGACTAATACATCTCCAATACGATTTGACAATAAATTGAAAAAAAAATCCTCTGCTCAAAAACATTTCATAAACATTCCTTATAGGATGCAACAGCAAAGGCATCCTATAACCTGAAAGACTGTGATTTTGCTTCCATGGCGGATCATTGTTTATGTGTTTCATTACTTTTCTCTGTTCCAGTTAACGTGCTAACGATTCTGATTTTATTCAGAGGAAAGTGTGGTCTGTCGAAATGCATCAACCGCTACCTGTTGGGCATGGCAATGGCCGATCTGCTGGTCATCATCACTGATCCTATGTTAAGAGGGATATTTCCCAGATACTTCCCAGGTTCATTTATGGACATTACTCCCGTTTGCTGCCTCAATAACATCCTGCTTTTTGCAGCCACGACTCTTTCTGTATGGCTAACAGTGGTGTTCACCTTTGATCGTTATGTGGCAATTTGTTGTGAGAAGCTGACAACAAAATATTGTACCCCGAAAACGGCAGCTGTGGTTCTAGCAACAATGAGTGTGCTAGGCTCCTTAGAGTGTACCCCTTGGTTCTTCGCATTTGAAGCTTCATATATAATTGATAACGTTCCCAGGTATTGTACCTTTAAATCTAGCCTGATTAATTCCACTGCTTGGGCAGCATATGAGTTGCTTCACCGCATTTTGTCTCCTTGTGTCCCGTTTTTACTAATTTCGATTCTCAACCTTCTGACTGTCAGATGCACTATAGTGACCAGCAGAGTCCGGAGGGGTCTCCAGGGCCTCAGCAGTGGCGAGAACCGCAAGGATCCAGAGATGGATCATAGAAGAAAAGCTATCACTTTACTGTTCAGCATAACAGGCAGTTTTTTAATGTTATGGGTGACACAGTTTGTATTTTCTGTTTATCAGCGAATTACAGAACAATATGCTGTTTCTGCCACTGACCCCCTTTATATCACAGAAAGAACAGCAATGATGCTGCAGCTTCTCAGTACATGCACCAACACGTGTATTTACGCTGTGACACAGGCGAAATTCAGAGAGGAGTTTAAGAAACTGTTGATATACCCATTCAAACTGCCTGTTAGATTATTTAAATATATGACCGAGGCCTAGGATTTCAAGCATGAGAAATAAATGCCATTTGAAACACTAACGCCTTCAGCCTTCATGTTTAAATTGGCATTGCAAAGGCGCAAACATCTTCGTTGAGCTTATCCTAAGACTCTTGTTGAATATTAAAACTCCAAAGCGAAGTCTTCAAAGTCTCCCTGCAGCGCTTCCTTTGTCTTCAATGAGAGCGCGCCCCTGTCTCAAATCCTCCATAGAAATTTCATTTGGTTAACTTATTAAAGCATTTTGGTTACATGAACTGGGTGGGACAGCTGTGTCTCTGGTGAAAGACTGAATGTTTAACTTGTCAGTTCAATGACTGGTATCCTGCCCTGCCATCTGAGCTGCAGAGCTTCCCTCAGGCAGCTCAACTAAAAATGTTTGCGCTTTATGACATGGTGTTTGTGCACAATCAGATTTTCAAACTTTTTGCAAAGTTGACAGTCCTATTGCAGTGTGGACTTTCACTTAGGTAAGCGGGCAGATTTCTCTTCATTTCCAGGTTGATTTCAGGAGGCATCCGAAGTTAACACTTTTTATGTGTGATTTACATTCTTGCACGTGCCTCATTATCGACAGTGCGATTGAGTGCGCTGCCGAGATAAGTGAAGCCCTCCATTGCAAATAGCTTGTGATCATAGACTGAAACATTGCGCCCTGGTACAGACTGATACATTACTTCATTTTTCGTCATGATGATCATGAGGTACAAGTTGTTGCATGATTGGTGGGCAAGTCTGTGCTACCTGCATTCCCAGCTCTGAACTGGTAACACGCGCACAGTCATCTGAAAACACAAAGTGATGAAAAATGTTCTTAGACACTTTGTTCATTGCCTGCAGTAGTCGCAGGATGGTGAGATTTCATGTTGTGCAATATTTCATTCCAATGTCAGCATCGCCATAATGGAGGGCATTGTAGAGAATGGGGAGAAAAAAGAAAACATGCTGAAGAGAGTCGATTCCAGCACACAGCCCTGTTTAACTCCATTAGTGACCGGAAAAGGGTGAGAAGACTCACCGTCATCCAGGGAAGTTGTGATCTTGGCGTCGTGGAACGGTTGAAGCAATGTGATGAATTTCTCAGGGCAGCAGAATGTTTTCCTGACCTTCTAAAGCCTCTCAAGGCTGACCTGTGTCAGCTAATCATAAGTAGCTTAGAAGGCAGAACCTTGTTCTTGACATTACTAACCCGAAGAGTTTAAGCTGCCTTACTGCAAGAGCATTGTCAGTGATTCTAGCACTATTGATTGAACTGCAGTCTCCACTGGCAGCAGATCCTGGTCGACGTGTTGCACTAAGAAGATCAGAACGATTATGGCGAAGGTTTTCGGAGAGAGTAAGTGGTGTGAGATTTCAAAATGATTGTTTGATGGTTGGCGGGTTACATTCCATTAGTGCAGCTTGGCAATGAGGTACCTTGTATTTTTCTGGAGCATTCCCTGTCCTCCTCATGGGGGGAAAGATTTAATTAGGCTATTAACGAGGCATTTGCATCCAGCCATTTAGACAAACGTTGGGACATCATCAGCTTCTTTATTTTAACTATAGACAGAAGACTGACAGTTTTATTCGTTTTCTGTTTGGTGGAAGCTTTATCAAGAGAACGGTTAATGGAAAACCTATCTCTTCATTGCTGTATGAAAGCTGCGTGAGAATGTTTATTATTGGGTTCCGCCCATCTTTGTAGATTGTGTTTTTGTTCTTCCTATGGTTCTGGCACATAGGCGCCGAGGGCTGTTGACAAATCAACCAAGGCTTGTTCCTTCAAGCAGTTTTCGAGCATCATATGAACTCTTCTATCTTGTCTTGTCGGCAAATTAGTAAATTTATTCGCTCTTCTGATTGAATCATTCGTCTTACATCTTTCTGAGCCTGCATCCTTCAATCCTGCAGAGGTTTGAGATGGCTACGTGCTTAGATATAGTGGACATGTGATTGTGCAAATCCCAGTAAAGGTAGTGATTCTCTTCCATTTGTTATTGGATCCGCTCATAATTTTCATTCAACAAATGGAGATTCATACGAACGGTAAGACAAAGGCCATGTAAAGCACTGGAAACACTGCAGTCCTGAATGCCGCTCACTTCTCCTCAATTCACTGTCACATTTTCACTGTTATTTGCGACTCCGAAGTTCTCTGAGAAAGATTCCTTCTTGCCTGCCTGTTTCAAACTTGAGACTTTGCGAAACTTGTGCACTTTAAGATCTGGCAATGCCAAGGTGTGAGCCAATAATGTCTATGTTTGAAAGGATATGACAGTGGTCAGCCCAGCAACCAACGCCTCACATGGCTTCATTATCCGAACACCCTACCTGCCATGTGCCTGGTGATGACATGATCAATTAAATGCCAGTGCTCAGAGCTGCGGTGCACACAATGTCCAGTGTTCCAATTGGAGTGGCGGAAAACCGTGTTGGTGATTAAAAGGCCATGTTCTTCACCCATCTGCAGCACGGCAAACTTCCAATGGCAAGTTTCTTGTGAGCACTTCCGATAAGACCTAGTAGCAGAAAGACCATAAGACATAGGAGAAGAAATTAGGCCAATCGGCCTATCGAGACTGCTCCGCCATTCAATCATGGCTGATATGTTTCTCAACCCCTTTCTCCCGCCTTCTCCCCGTAACCATTTATAACCTTACCAATGAAGAACCCATCTATCTCTGTCTTAAATACACTCAATGACCTGGACTCCACAGCCTTCTGTGGCAAGGAATTCTATAGAGTCACCACTCTCTGACTAAGGAAGTTTCTCCAAATCTATGTTCTAAAAGGTCTTCCCTTTTCTCTGAGGTTGTGCCCTCGGGTCTTAGTATCTCCTACTAACGGAAACATCTTCCCCACGTCCACTCTATCAAGGCCTTTCAGGATTCTGTAAGAATCAATCAGATCCCCCCTCATCCTTCTGCAGTCCATCGAGACACAGAGTCCTCAAACGTTCGTCATATGTTACGACTTTCAATCCTGTGATCATTCTCGTGAACCTCCTCTGGACCCTCTCCAGGGCCAGAACATCCTTCCTGAGATACGGGGCCTAGAATTGCTCACAATATTCTAAATGGGATCTGGCCAGAGCCTTATAAAGCCTCAGCAGCACATCCCACCTTTTATATTCTATTCCTCTCGAAATAAATGCCAACATTGCATTTGCCTTCCAAACTATCGACTCAATCTGCAATTTAACATTAAGAGAATCCGAGACTAGGACTCCGAAATCCCTTTGCACTCCAGTTTTCCGAATTCCCTCCCCATTTAGAAAATATTCCATGCCTCTATTCTTCATACCAAAGTGCATGACCTCACACTTCCCCACGTTGTTTTCCATCTGCCACTACTTTGCCCATTCTCCTAACATGTCCAAATACTTCTGCAGCCACCCCGCCTCCTCAATACCACCTCTCCCTCCACCTATCTTTGTATCATCTGCAAACCTCGCCAGAATGCCATCAGCTCCGTCATCTAGATCATTAATGTATAAAGTGAAAAGTTTCCGTGCCAACACTGACCCCTGCGGAACTCCACTAGTCACTGGCCGCCATCCTGAGAAGGACCCCATTAACCCCACTCTGTGCCTCCTGCCAGACTGCCAATCTTCTATCCATGCTAACATCTTGCCTTTAACGCCATGGGCTCCTATCTTACTGAGCAGCCTCCTGTGCGGCACCTTGTCAAAGGCCTTCTGGAAGTCCAAGTAGATAACATCCATTGGCTCACCTTGGTCTAACCTACTCGTTACCTCCTCAAAGAATTCTAACAGATTTGTCAGGCATGACGTCCCCTTGATGAAACCATGCTGACTTTGCCCGATTTTACCATGCACTTCCAAGTATTCTGAAATCTCATCCTTAATAATTGACTTTAAAATCTTACCAACGACGGACGTCAGGCTAATCGGCCTGTAATTTCCCATCTTTTACTTCACTCCCTTCTTAAACAGGGGAGTTACATTCGAGATTTTCCAGACCTCTGGGACCCTCCCTGACTCCAGTGATTTCTGGAAGATCACCACTAACGCCTCCACTCTTCAGCTATCTCCTGCAGAACTCTCGCGTTGTAATCATCTGCTCCAGGTGATTTATCCAACATCAGACATTTCAGTTTTCCTAGCACCTTCTCCTTGGTAATGGCCACCACACTCACCTCTGCCTCCCAACTCTCTTGAACTTTGGGGATGTCACTCGTGTCTTCAACTGTGAAGACTAACGCAAAGCATCTATTCAGTTCCTCCGACATTTATTTGTTCCCCACTAGTTCTTCTCCAGCGTCATTTTCCAGCAGACCAATGTCCACTTTTGCCTATCTCTTACCCTTTATATATCTAAAAAAAACCTCTTGCAATTTATTTTTTATTACTAGCTAGTTTACATTCATATTTAATCTACTCCCTCCTTATTTATTTTTAAGTTGTCCTCTGTTGGACTTTGTAGGCATCCCAATCTCCTGGTTTCCCACTGCTCTTCGCCGCATTGTATGCTTTCACTTTCGCTTTTTTCTGTCCCTGACTTCCCTTGTCAGCCATGGTTGCCTCGTCCTCTCTTTAGTATGATTCTTCTTCCTAGGGATGAATTGTTGCTGTGTCTCCCAAATTACTCCTAGAAACTCTTGCCATTGCTGTTCCACTGTTTTTCCTGCTAGGCTCATCTCCCATTCAATTTTGGGCAGCTCCTATGCCTGGTGATCTGCAGCAACCCATGTGATGAAATCACCAAAAATGATTAATTTGACTGATATTGGGTAGAAGAAACCCACGTTAAGCCTGTCATTTTAAAATGCGTGCTTTAACCCTTCAGTGCTGTTCTTGTACTGGATATGCACTCTGACGAGAGTTGTTTGCATGCTGTACTGCAGCGGCACTTCAAGCGCCAACAGACCATCATTAACCCGCTTGGGAAGGCAAGACAACTTATTGGCTTGATTGTTCATGATAGCAAGCACTGTACAAGCTTCCCGCCATTTAACTTTTCCATGGTCTTTATCATCATGTGTGGCCTGAGATTTCCTTCTTAGGACCCTCCTCAGGCCGGCGAAGTTCCCTGGTTCTTTCGATCTGTAAGTGCAACTAACTAGCTAACAACTTAGCAAATAAACTCTTGCTGCAATGTGACGGCTCTGATGTTTAACTTGAGAGTGCGCCTGTACAATTCATCTTTAGATCCGTGTCACATTTTATTGATTTAATAATTAATAACCTACTTCCGTATCATTGGGACCCCCGGTTGCGCCCGTGGCTGAAACAGACAACTGTCAGGGAATTTAGCCCAGTCTCTCCCTCATAGCAGGTAGTGAACAGTTTGATCCTGAGAAGTGTTGTTCAATCGCTTAGTGCCGGCTGATTTCCCCTTCGGTTTCCATCCAGATTGTAAATGTCCCTTTGACTGAACAGCCTGACTGCAGGTCCGTGGCAATAGCACCCACTGCATCGTGAACTGCTGCTTCATCCCCATCCCATTGTCACTAGAGCTTGTCATTGAGAGATGTTGTATCACAAATAATAAAAATAAAAATGATGAGCATGCTTTGTTGATGATTTGGAATGCAATGAGTGAGAATAGCTGATCGTCAGCCTCCAACTCTCCTCCAGGAATATGTGGATGCAGTAAAAAGTGCGACCTGAGTGGCTGGAGGCCGCTCCAGAGGTAAAGGGTGCTCAGGATGTCTCAAGGCCTTTGTGAGCTCTATGCATTCCCAACCCGCGATGATCCCCATTCAGGACCGTGGCCATTGAGGATGGCCTGATTCGCCGCTCTCTTTAGGGTGGCTAATAATTTATGGTCCTCACATTCGAAAAACTCTCAGCTGTTGCATGAAGTTGCTGTTGACTCGCGCCAGTGGCCACAACATGGTCAGCTGCTTCGACGGGTGGACCAAGGATTTAGGCGAGTTTGGCTTTTGTCTACCCTGTCATTTGAATACTGATCCCAGTGGACTGGGTGGATCAATCCAACCGGAGAGCAACAAGGCAGGTAAATACAGTAAATGTAGAATGTCGATATGTTGCCTTTAACAAGCAATGGAGCTGCTCGTGAAAGGTGCACTAAAGAGAGAGTCCAGAGGGAGCCAGGAAAGGAAAGAAACAAATAGACACAGGGATGGCACCCAGAAAGCTAAAGACAGACAGGACAGAAGTTGGCGATCAAGACAAATCGCTGAGTGGTAGGAAACGTCAGGAAGTGATATGGAAACAGCAATTTAGGAAGAACAGAAGAGACAGGATGAAGAAAACTAAAATATTAAAGAAAGTCACCGAGAGTGAAAGATAGAGAGAAAATCCAAAATGAACATGAACTGGGGGGACAGTGAAAAGGAAAGGACTTGAACCCAAAAGCAAACAAGATGGAGGAAGGCAAGGAGAAGGAGAACATACTCAGGTTCGAGTTATAGATTCATTAAACACAGAAATAGAATATAAATTAGGAATATATTATCAACGTTTAGGAAAGTTGAGAAGGGAACAAAGATGAAGAAATTAACTGATTGCAGAGAAACTGTTAGTTAAACGGAACATTTGCATCACAGGTATACAAAAGGGGTAAATGTGAAAGGGTGTGAAAGGAAACAGAAATGAAATCCGGGGAAGGTTGAGTGAAGATGATTAAACAGGTGGAGTATTTGGGGAGACAGTAAATGAAATAACAGAAAGGGAGTGAGAAGAGGAGAGAACTGATACAGAAGACGTCACTTAAAGAGAAGTGGAGCCACAGTGAGCGGCAGAGCGGGAATATGAAACAGAAACATTCACAGAACAAAATCCCAGAAAAAAAGAGGACATCATTCACTACACGGGGAATTGGTTGGTTTTGTTGCTATAGTTACAGACATTCATCAATTTTACATTAAGTTAACAAGATAAGTCTGAACAGGTTCCTCCAGACGAGTCTCCACCAACGCCTTTTTTCTTTCTTCAAAATCTTCTCCATTTGGGTCATTTCAAAAATAGGTAACCAGAGCAACATTGACAATGGGTGATAAAACCTGGAGCGGCACCGTGAGCTTTGTCTACCCCAAGGGGCGAGATTTGCATCGTTTTAGACATCGTCATATAAAAAGGCTGAGGAAGCGAAGTATCCTCACAGGGACGGAAAACATAACTGAGAAGCAAACATATTAAGAAGACAATATTGTGTGAGAGAGTGAGTTCAGCACCGAAAGATCATATAATATGTACCCTTTCTTAAATATTAACTTCTAAAAAGAAACTGCTGGGCTGTGCAATGCCAACCATCAGACGGGCGTTAGAGTTCGCGCTGAATTCTAACTGCGCTCTCTGGAGGACGAGCTAGAAAGTCACTCAGTCTGGAATAAATGATTCTGCGCAACAGTACTGCAGGTAATTGACAAGGGACTCCTTTCAATCTGTAATAATACTAGTAACATTCAAGCTGGTGTGATTTAGCAGCATATTCTTGTGTATTGCTGGGTAGATAGGATGTTGCTGCACTGTCACTTTCTCTGTTATTGCCCTGTATTCTGTACGTGGTTCATGTTAATTAAAACATGAATAGAAATACCAGGATAACAGTGAATCGCACGAACGCTACGGTGTAGCCCGGATTAATGATTATCCTTCGATATTGGAATTGTAACTATATTGTACTTGGAATAAGCCCTATCCTTGTCGTAAATAACTTAGGTCCATATATATTAAACACATGTCCACATCGCAAGGATTACTTTACACAATGCACAACACTATCAGCATTAAGATTCTAAGAGTTTCAAAGTGAACTCAATATTCCCTCTACAACATACTTTTTTAATGTAATTTACGTCAGTCAATTTTATTCACACACCAGTTTACATTTCTCTTAGCTCAACCCAATCAGGGCTCTTATAAACCAATGGGCGGTCGCCCAGAACGCCGACAATTAAAGGGGTCGGATGGGGGTGGGAGATGGTGATAATTTGAAGAACTATTCATAATTTACTAAAAATGCTCCCGAATCTCAGTTACTGGAGACGTTGAGCGACAGCAATGGAGTGGACGGTAAGCTTCGGCTTGAATCACGGTTATTTCTTAACCGGGCTGTTGGTGAACAGAGAGTTTGATTAGCAGCTGAGTGGTTCAATGACCGTGTTGGAGCTATGGACGGCGGGCACGTCACGGGGGTGCTGTTGAAGATATTGTACACTCTCCAATTTCCTGGGAAAATGCCATCGACAGAATTGGAGATGCTCGACACCATCCAATGCAATGCAACCTCATTGCTGGAGGATTCCTTAAACATTCACTGTCATTGCTCGTGACGCACAGTGGCAGCCGCGTGTAACATCCATAAATGAATGGAACATATCTCATACGAATTGCAATTCCGTACTCAATGGTAGAAGGATCAAGAACCATTTGGCAGCGACTTATTGTGACTGACAAAATCATCAGTTTTAACATCAGGGAAACTGTGGCTTTTACAACCCGACTGCAAGGACTGTAGGAGGCACTGTCTGAGAGCGTGGCGAAGTCAGTTTCAACCCTGGAATTCAAACTTTAAAGCCCAAATTCGTTCTCTCCGGTGCGTTCCTTAAACCTATGACGTTTACTTTATATTGTGTCCATTAATGTTCCCCATAAAAAAAATAACTATTTCACGTTTCCCTGAATGAATGCCACTTGACATTTGCATGTGCATTTCACAAGCCCCGCTGTCACATGCAAGTGGCATATATCACATATGCTTCACCCTGTTTATTACATTTCTAATAAGGTTGCGTCTGGAAACTTTGAAAGCCTGACCTCTGTCCAGTAATAATTGTATGTCTCAAAAACACGTGCAGCGGCTCCATCAGCGAGACCTGGAGGAGCAGAATTGGAATCCGTCTTCTCGTTTTGGGGACAAAATAACATCATTTGACTCTTCTCGATGTGTTCAATCTGTTAGCTAATATCTAATCCCCACAGCCATTTACTCTTTAAACCAATGCACGTCAGTGGTGAACATTACTTTATGTGTCACCATATTGGTCAACCTGTGAAGTCCGTTTGAGGTTGAGTAAGCATTATACTCATCCATCTTCTCCATTGCTTTCCCAAATAACACAATGAGGTTACGCAAACCAAATTTACCATGAACCAATCAGCGCTCACTTATATTAATCAGACCGCAATTTTTAATTAAAATCTGCTTGTCGCGGGTTAACATTTTTATATTCTCCCACTACATTCTAATTCAAAGAAACGATTCAAGGAGGAAATGATGCCCCATCCTTTCAGCCCAACGTTATTCATGCAAATATATTTTGTTTGCAAAACAAGAAAACATCAAATTATGTTCAGTATACGTTTTATTTAATCTTTTCTTTTATGGCATATTGTGAATAAACAATGACGAGTAAACAATGATGTCATTTTGCTCAATGTCAATCATTCCCACCATGTATTTTCTTCAACATTTGAAGGATTGTTTTAAAAGCAATTCCCACAAATAGCGCACGTTCTCTCCTGAATGTGCCGAGGTAAAACGCTTTGTAACGTTTGCCTCTGATTAACATATTTAAATATTCTGACGTTTACTTTCAACGTGTATTTACCGTGTTCATCAGGTCTTCTCTGAATTTAGCCTCAGTCAGGACATTAATTAACGATGTATGTGCCGGAACTGAACATGAATCCAGCAAACTTCTGGTAATTGAAACTATAATACCGAGTGATCGCTAAATGCAGAGGAAAGATAGAATCTGTAACTCTTATTAAATTCTAAAACCACCCGATATGCTTCAGCGCAACGCGACGGGTTTCCTTTCTTTATCAAACTCTGGGTTCTTGATGGGTTAAGTGTTCTTGCGCAGCTAGAGTCTATTGTGGATTCGATTGGAGAAGAGAAATTGTCGCAGCTCGCTCTTTTTCAAAATTAACTCAGTCGGTGTGACGCACACGTTTGCCCATCAGTTTGGTGTGTGGTTTGGTCTCCAAGATTGGCCATAAGTTTGGGACTTTTATTGCCCCTTCCGTCAACAGCTCTTGCGTGCGATTCACACATTTTCCGATGAGCTGTTGAGCACGATTACCCATCTATCCAACGAGTTTTACGTGCGTTTGATTCTCCAACTTTCCAATGAGATCGGAGAGTGTAACACCCTTATCCAATATTCTCATAATGTTTTCTTCTATGAGGAAAAAAGGCTAGATTCTCGAAACCAACAGCTTAGCCCCTGTACCTTCGTGTTCTGCATGAAATGGGGGTGAGAGAACGAAACACAATGCTCCAGTGGAGGGCAACATTGTTTTGAATGGGATAATTTTAACAAATTTATTCTCTATCACATTGTTTGTACCTTTTTAAATCACCAATTTATCATTACGTCTGTTGCCTTCAACTATTTTTACATTTGCATATTTGGGCCCCTTCTGTTTATCTGCATGTTTTTCTTTATTGTTTTTCATTTCGCCTTTACCCCTATTAAATCACCGTTTGTCTTCCTTGGAGCATTTATCATTTCACACATCTCTGCATTAAATTCCAGCTGCCATTTGTCCAACTGTTACACGAGGCCGTCGATGTCCCCCTCAAGTAATGAAGACGTTGCTCACATTGGACAAAACTTCCGATATTGTGGCATCTGCAAAATTCGAAAGTGTATCCCCTACATCCACGTTTAGGCATCAAAATATATTTAGGGAACCGTTGTCCTCACATAAAAATTAAGGGAACCACACTCTGCACTATCCTGTAATTCCAGTAACAGATGTGCACCATCACTCTGTGTTTCCCGCAACCATCAGACTTCGTATAGATGTGGACACGTTCGCTGTTCTTCCAATCAGCTTCACCTTTGCTGGAAAGTCAATGTTATGACATTCCATGGAACGTCTGTTGAAAATCCCTGGACAGTATACCAATTGCATTACCATTATCACAGCTTCCAAAAAGAAAACCATTCCGAATTCGACAAACCACTTCTGTTTGGAAATTCTGAATCTCAATCACAGGAAACGCGCAATTTGTTGGTTCACACAATCGAGAAGCTTCCTCTGACTCTGATAGCTTATAGCTCTTAGAGAGCGAACTTCCAAATTGTAGAACGACAGGTAAAAACTTCCATATTTGGCAAATGGCATTCCCGGATAATATCTCACACAGGCCCACATTTTCAATTCTATTGACAACAGGTAATTGTTTCAGCGGTAGCACATGAGAAACGTTCAGGCTTTGGGATTTAAAATTAAATGAAGATCTAATATAGAAGTGAAATCAGCCTTCTATTGGCAATGCAAGGCACTGTCAATGTTGGAATTCTGAACAAAATCAGAAACTAATGAAATGCTCAGTTAGTCTGGCACAGTCTGCGAAGAGACCAACATCGTTACTTTGTTAAAATTGAAAACTTGTTCAGTCATGATAAAATATAAAACTGCAATAAAATCGTAACTATTAAAATG
This sequence comes from Cetorhinus maximus, assembly GCF_964194155.1. Lineage (NCBI taxonomy): Eukaryota > Metazoa > Chordata > Chondrichthyes > Lamniformes > Cetorhinidae > Cetorhinus > Cetorhinus maximus. Next base: position 159,505 of record NW_027596257.1, on the reverse strand, counting down.
TGGGAGTGATAGGAAGAACACGTGAGAATGTATGTTTATGGCCAGGTTGTGGGGGGATTATTCCCCAAAGATTTTATTGTACATACATAAATGATGGGTCAATGGCTGTAGTTCATCAGTGGTGAAGACACCTGTTTTACCATCGAAGCTCCATCGTCTGCACTCTGGGCCAGGTCATTAACAAATAGGTAACAAAGTTGACGGAAATCAACTGCACACATCATAACGGTAAGGCCCCAGAAAAGATATCCAGTGTACTCCAGAACCACAACGCGAATACCAAAACAAAAGCATCTCTGCATGGATGGCTAGTAAACAAACAATGATCCAACACAAAATATTTGGGAGTGAATCTAGATTTCACTCAAGAAGAATTGGACGAATAAGACAGCAAAGGTCAACACCAGAATAGACGAACGAGTGTTGGCACCACAACCCTGTGCATCTCAGCAAGTGCAGCATTAGTCTCAGCAGCAGAGTACAGTGCACGTGTCTGACAAAGGCCATCACAAAACATACATTCACACACACACATACACACAACACGAAGATATACAAATAAAAACAGAAAATAGGAGCCGCAGAAGGCCATTCGGGCCTGCTCTGCCAATCACTATGATCATGCCTAATCACCCAAGTCAAAGCCTGCTCCCAGTTTCTCCAATTACTCTTTGATCCCCTTCGCCCCAAGAGCTGTATCTAACTCTTTCTTGAAAACATAAAATATTTTGCTGAAAAGGACTTTCTGTGGTAGCGAATTCCACAGGCTCTCCATTCTCTGGGTGAAGAATGTTCTCCTCAACTCAGTCCGACATGGTCTACCCCGTATCCTCAGACTGCGACCCCTGGTTCTGGACTCCCCGCCATCGGGAAAATCCTTCCTGCATCTAGCCTGTCTTGCCCTTTTAGAAATTTATAGGTTACTACGAGATGCCTCTCAATCCACTCATCTCCTTCGAATATAGTCCTAACTGACACAACATCTCCTGATATGTCAGTCGCAACCAACCAGGAATCAGTCTGGTAAATCTGTTCGGGTTATATTCGCTGGAGTTCAGGAGAATATTGTGCAATATTCACTCTTCATCCATCTGTTTCCAGATGCAGCCATGCAGCAGCTGAACTGATCTGAGGCTGGCTAAGTGCGGCCCCTGTAGTAGCAACGCGCTGCCAGCAGAGGGTGGGGTTGTATCACTTTAATCACAAGACAGTGAAATGGGGTTTGAGAAGAGGCTTTGACCCTGGGAGCTGGGAATGTGGAACCAACTCCCCACTCACACTCCCATCCTGCCTGATGCTGAGCCTCACCCACTCAGTGAGCAGCCCTTAAATGGAAAGGGAGGGGAAAAACTTTCAGATGATCAAACCATTCCAAAAAAAAAACAGGAGCTTTTTGAAACGTTCAGGTTAAGCGTTCAAGGATTTATTGAGCTCTGGATTCAAGTAACAACAATTATAGACAAAGTTTTAAAACAATCAGGTTTCCCATCAGAGATTATCAGAGACTCGAGCGTGTTCCAGTTGTAAGCTCAGTATTCAGCCACTCAAACCCTTGCAATTGGAATGCTCCTTGCATTCTGCCCCTTTTTTGATGCCTTTCTAAGGGAGAGATTTCCTTGTCTGATTGCCCATCAATGGAAGCCCTGCTTTCTGACCTGTGCACATTGACAGGTTTACCCTGCAGAGTCAATGGATCATTTCACAACATTTCTATTGATGCTCGTCAGTGAAAATGTTAAAAAAAATCTCACTTTTCGCTTTCCCAGGAATAAAATTCCCTGTCAGGAAAATGTTCTTCAATCCACCTCTTATCAGTAACTTCAGTTAATTCAGCTGCTCCCCTAACATTTACTTTCTATCTCACCCACGTCAATATATGTTTATACAGCCGGTCTAAAACAGCTAATGTCACACAGAATTACTCTTATATCCAATAAAATCATGACTGAGTCTATTTCTGATTCTGAAAAGCCCAGCACCGAATTATTCCCCCATTCTACAGAAACATGGATTGATAGAATGATATCTTCCCAGAGGCTGACCATCAACAAGGGACTCTCTGTTGTCCCTGTGCCCGTTCTCAGTGTTGACAGGTCCATGAGGCTTTAGGAACTGTACACAGAGGGTGATCTTTAATCGAACACCTTCATTAAACAGGAGATCACTTCATTCGTGAGACTGCCCAGAGCTGGAGGGTGAGTCTGGCTTCAGTGTAACCAGAAGTCACTAAATTAAAAGAGGGACCTCGTCCTCTATTTAACAAGGCAAAGGCTGAAAATCGCCCCCACCCTTGCAGTGTGGAGCTGAATCAATAGCGGTATCAGAATCACACATGTCTAGCTGTAGATGATCACTTTGCTGACAGGTCCGTTGTGTTTAAGAAGCTGAAGTCAAAGCAGAGCCTCAATCGAGCGAGGTTGTAAAACACACGGAGATGGGATCACAGCTGCTGGGTGACCCTCTCCATCTGATTCACGGTTCCTGGAGGATCCACACCTGAGCACTGAATGTCTTCCCGCTTCAAGCCGATTAGACATTGATCCTTCTGGAGCTGCTGCAAACAGAAGAAATGATGGATTAATGTCACAAGCAAGGGAGCAATTGGGGCAGGATGACTGGGTGTGTGAGAGATGGATCGATCATGAGAAATATATCATGTTTTTATTCATTCAAGGGATGTGGTCTTCCAGGTGGTGGTGTTCCCATGAATCTGTTTCCCTTGTCCTTCTATGTGTTAGCGGTCATGGACTTGGAAGGCGCTGTTTAAGGAGCTTTGGTGAATTCCTACAGTCCATCTTGTAGATGGTACACACACTGCGGCTACTGTGTGTCGGTGGTGGAGGAGTTGAATGTTTGTGGATGGGGTGACAATCAGGCGGGTTAGCTTTGTCCTGGACGGTGTCAAGCTTCTTAAGTGTTGTGGGACCTGCACTCATCCAGGCAAGTGGGGATTATCCCATCACACTCCTGCCTTGTAGATGGTGGTCAGGCTTTGGGGAGTCAGGAGGTGAGTTATTCGCCAGAGAATTCCCAGCCTCTGATCTGCTCTAATAGCCATAGCATTTATATGGCGGCTCCAGTTCAGTTTCTGATAAACGGACAGGATAATAACCAGAGGGGAAATTGGAACAGTTATCTGAGGGGGTCGCTTCCGATCAGTGAATGAAGAGGGTGGAAGGGAGGATCTGGTGTTTCTCATGTTTGTCCTCAGTGCAGTGCATTCTCTCACCCGAGCCGAAATGATATCCCTCGCTCTCTCTTCATTGAGCCCTCTCACTGAAGTGACCGTCACTGTAATCCTCTTGTAGTTAGTATCTAAACACAAAAGTCACAACATCAACAGGTTAAACACACCAAGAATATCACATAAGGCACAGTTTGCATTCAGAACCATCACTTCTGTTTAATTTATGTTCCCTCGTAGACTGGAATCTAATCGAGGGGTTCGTGGTGGTTTATATATAGAGTAACATAGTAAGTTTCTTATTTTCTCTCCTGAAATTCTAAATTTTAAACATAGTTGAAAAACCATGACCCCAAGGCCCAGACTCCCCAAACTGGCGGGAATAGTTAGTCTTTTTCAAACCTCTACTTCCATTATTATCCTGAAATATTTCATCAAATCACCCCCTCACCTAAATTCCATTGTAAAGCTTCATCCACACTGTTCAACAAACACACCCAAACCAAATACAGTATGGGGTTCGATAGAGAGTAACATTCCCTCTGCTCTGTCCCATCAAACAGGCCCAGGGAAGGGGCAGCACAGGGTTAGATACCAAGTAAAGACAGGGCCTATTGAGTGATAGACAGAGTTTCTCCATCTTTAAAATGGACGGAGATATCTGTGTCTCTCTCACGTTGAAAGGACAAATTTACCATTCGTGAGGAGTCAACTCTGTCATAAATGTCCCAGTGCTGTGGGAACATAAAATAGCCAATGTGAACAAACCTAAAATGGACGCCTGGTGATTGGGGATTTTTCTTACAGAATCTGAGAGGGGGAGAGAGAGAGAGAGAGAGAGCAGACGCGGAATGAGGGAATGTTAAAGAGAGAGACACAGAGTGAGAGGGGATGAACAGGCAGACGATGAAAGAATGATATTGGTCATAACATTGGAACATTTCTGACTGAGTTGAATTATGGCAAAATAGTGGCATTCTATCCTATTATCTTAAACAGTTAATAAATACTGAGAAACAGACACAGACACGGGCTTTGCAGCAGCAGAAAGAATGTCAATCATTCCATCCCGGGGGTTTTTACTTCCGGATTCAGTATTAGAAAATTCAGAATTCAAATTCACAACAGCAAAGTGTGGGACTGAACGCCCGGATCCTTCAATATTCCAGGGAATACACGTGGAATTTATGTCTCCATACCTGTGTCTCTGTCACGTTTAAAATACTAATGTTACATGAGTCAACTCTGTCCTAAATGCCCCATTCCTGTGGGGACATAAAATGGCCACTGTGAACAAACCTAAAATGGCTGCCTGGTATTTGTAGACTAGATTCTCAGAGGAAGAAAGGCAGGGAGAGAGGGAAAGAGAGCTGGGTAAGCGAGTGAGATAGAGAGAGGAGATCAAGCGATTAAAAAGGGATGAGTTGAGAGAGAGAGATGAAGAGAGGGGAGCGAGTGTAGGGTAAAGATATGGGGTGAGTTAGAGAAACAGAGAAATGTATAGAGTGGCAGAGAGATGGGGTGGGAGAGGGAGGGAAGGAACGAGACAGGATGACAGAAAGAGAAAGTGTAGGGGGAAACTGAAAATGTTCAAAAATTTGTTAACATTATTGAGTGCATGGAATTGACTGGAATCTAATCGAGGGGTTCGTGGTGGTTTATATATAGAACAGATACCCGGGAGTGAGTTGCAGACTGGAATCTAACGGAGGGGTTTCGGGTGGTTTATATATAGAATAACAGATACCCGGCAGTGAGTTACAGACTGGAATCTAACAGAGGGGTTCATGGTGGTTTATATATATTAAATAACAGACACCCGGCAGTGAGTTACAGGCTGGAATCTAACGGAGGGGTTTGGGGTGGTTTATATATAGAATAACAGATGCCCGGGAGTGACTTACAGGTTGAAATTTAATCGAGGGGTTCGGGGTGGTTTATATATAAATCATGTAGATATAATATATATCGAATAAAAGATATCCGGGAGTGAGGTACAGACTGGAATCTCATCGAGGGGATTGAGCGGTTTATATATAGAATAATAGATAACGGGAGAGAGTTACAGACTGGAATCTAATCGAGGGGTTCAGGGGTTTTATATGTAGAATAATCGATACCCGGGATTGAGTTACAGACTGGAATCTAATCGAAGCGTTCCGGGGGTTAATATATAGAATCATAGATACCCGGGATTAAGTTACAGGCTGGAATCTAATTGAGGGGTGCAGGGAGTTTATATATAGAATAATCGATACCCGGGATTGAGTTACAGGCTGCAATCTAATCGAGGGGTTCGGGGGGGGGCGGGTTTATATATGGAATAATACATACCCGGTAGTGAGTTACAGACTGGAATCTAATCGAGGGGTTCGGGGTGGTTTATATATAGAATAATAGATACCCGGCAGTGAGTTACAGACTGCAATCTATTCGAGGGGTTCGGGGAGTTTATATATAGAATAATCGATACCCGGGAGTGAGTTACAGACTGGAATCTAATCGAGGGGTTCAGGGGGTTTATATATAGAATAATAGATACCCGGGATTGAGTTACAGACTGCAATCTAATCGAGGGGTTCAGTGGGTTTATATATAGAATAATAGATACGCGGGAGTGAGTTACAGACTGGAATCTAATAGAGGGGATCAGGAGGTTTATATAGAGAATAATAGATACCCGGGATTGAGTTACAGACTGGAATCTAATTGAGGGGTTCAGGGGGTTTATATATAGAATAATAGATACCCGGGATTGAGTTACAGACTGGAATCTAATTGAGGGGTTCAGGGGGTTTATATATAGAATAATAGATACCCGGGATTGAGTAACAGACTGGAATCAAGAACAGTTGAAAATATCATTTTTCTTGTGATGTGCTGAAGTGCAGGTTACAGAGGCTGATTCATGGAATATGTAGTGTGAGTTTTTAACCAGCTTTATCACAAATATCAAATTTAATTTCTCAAAGGAACTGTTTGATGTTTGATGTGGATAATCCCCACTTGCCTGGATGAGTGCAGGTCCCACAACACTTAAGAAGCTTGACACCGTCCAGGACAAAGCTAACCCGCCTGATTGTCATCCCATCCACAAACATTCAACTCCTCCACCACCGACACACAGTAGCCGCAGTGTGTGTACCATCTACAAGATGGATTGTAGAAATTCACCAAAGCTCCTTAGACAGCGCCTTCCAAGTCCATGACCGCTAACACATAGAAGGACAAGGCAAACAGATTCATGGGAACACCACCACCTGGAAGACCACATCCCTTGAATGAATAAAAACATGATATATTTCTCATGATCGATCCATCTCTCACACACCCAGTCATCCTGCCCCAATTGCTCCCTTGCTTGTGACATTCATCCATCATTTCTTCTTTTTGCAGCAGCTCCAGAAGGATCAATGTCTAATCGGCTTGAAGCGGGAAGACATTCAGTGCTCAGGTGTGGATCCTCCAGGAACCGTGAATCAGATGGAGAGGGTCACCCAGCAGCTGTGATCCCATCTCCGTGTGTTTTACAACCTCGCTCGATTGAGGCTCTGCTTTGACTTCAGCTTCTTAAACACAACGGACCTGTCAGCAAAGTGATCATCTACAGCTAGACATGTGTGATTCTGATACCGCTATTGATTCAGCTCCACACTGCAAGGGTGGGGGCGATTTTCAGCCTTTGCCTTGTTAAATAGAGGACGAGGTCCCTCTTTTAATTTAGTGACTTCTGGTTACACTGAAGCCAGACTCACCCTCCAGCTCTGGGCAGTCTCACGAATGAAGTGATCTCCTGTTTAATGAAGGTGTTCGATTAAAGATCACCCTCTGTGTACAGTTCCTAAAGCCTCATGGACCTGTCAACACTGAGAACGGGCACAGGGACAACAGAGAGTCCCTTGTTGATGGTCAGCCTCTGGGAAGATATCATTCTATCAATCCATGTTTCTGTAGAATGGGGGAATAATTCGGTGCTGGGCTTTTCAGAATCAGAAATAGACTCAGTCATGATTTTATTGGATATAAGAGTAATTCTGTGTGACATTAGCTGTTTTAGACCGGCTGTATAAACATATATTGACGTGGGTGAGATAGAAAGTAAATGTTAGGGGAGCAGCTGAATTAACTGAAGTTACTGATAAGAGGTGGATTGAAGAACATTTTCCTGACAGGGAATTTTATTCCTGGGAAAGCGAAAAGTGAGATTTTTTTTAACATTTTCACTGACGAGCATCAATAGAAATGTTGTGAAATGATCCATTGACTCTGCAGGGTAAACCTGTCAATGTGCACAGGTCAGAAAGCAGGGCTTCCATTGATGGGCAATCAGACAAGGAAATCTCTCCCTTAGAAAGGCATCAAAAAAGGGGCAGAATGCAAGGAGCATTCCAATTGCAAGGGTTTGAGTGGCTGAATACTGAGCTTACAACTGGAACACGCTCGAGTCTCTGATAATCTCTGATGGGAAACCTGATTGTTTTAAAACTTTGTCTATAATTGTTGTTACTTGAATCCAGAGCTCAATAAATCCTTGAACGCTTAACCTGAACGTTTCAAAAAGCTCCTGTTTTTTTTTTGGAATGGTTTGATCATCTGAAAGTTTTTCCCCTCCCTTTCCATTTAAGGGCTGCTCACTGAGTGGGTGAGGCTCAGCATCAGGCAGGATGGGAGTGTGAGTGGGGAGTTGGTTCCACATTCCCAGCTCCCAGGGTCAAAGCCTCTTCTCAAACCCCATTTCACTGTCTTGTGATTAAAGTGATACAACCCCACCCTCTGCTGGCAGCGCGTTGCTACTACAGGGGCCGCACTTAGCCAGCCTCAGATCAGTTCAGCTGCTGCATGGCTGCATCTGGAAACAGATGGATGAAGAGTGAATATTGCACAATATTCTCCTGAACTCCAGCGAATATAACCCGAACAGATTTACCAGACTGATTCCTGGTTGGTTGCGACTGACATATCAGGAGATGTTGTGTCAGTTAGGACTATATTCGAAGGAGATGAGTGGATTGAGAGGCATCTCGTAGTAACCTATAAATTTCTAAAAGGGCAAGACAGGCTAGATGCAGGAAGGATTTTCCCGATGGCGGGGAGTCCAGAACCAGGGGTCGCAGTCTGAGGATACGGGGTAGACCATGTCGGACTGAGTTGAGGAGAACATTCTTCACCCAGAGAATGGAGAGCCTGTGGAATTCGCTACCACAGAAAGTCCTTTTCAGCAAAATATTTTATGTTTTCAAGAAAGAGTTAGATACAGCTCTTGGGGCGAAGGGGATCAAAGAGTAATTGGAGAAACTGGGAGCAGGCTTTGACTTGGGTGATTAGGCATGATCATAGTGATTGGCAGAGCAGGCCCGAATGGCCTTCTGCGGCTCCTATTTTCTGTTTTTATTTGTATATCTTCGTGTTGTGTGTATGTGTGTGTGTGAATGTATGTTTTGTGATGGCCTTTGTCAGACACGTGCACTGTACTCTGCTGCTGAGACTAATGCTGCACTTGCTGAGATGCACAGGGTTGTGGTGCCAACACTCGTTCGTCTATTCTGGTGTTGACCTTTGCTGTCTTATTCGTCCAATTCTTCTTGAGTGAAATCTAGATTCACTCCCAAATATTTTGTGTTGGATCATTGTTTGTTTACTAGCCATCCATGCAGAGATGCTTTTGTTTTGGTATTCGCGTTGTGGTTCTGGAGTACACTGGATATCTTTTCTGGGGCCTTACCGTTATGATGTGTGCAGTTGATTTCCGTCAACTTTGTTACCTATTTGTTAATGACCTGGCCCAGAGTGCAGACGATGGAGCTTCGATGGTAAAACAGGTGTCTTCACCACTGATGAACTACAGCCATTGACCCATCATTTATGTATGTACAATAAAATCTTTGGGGAATAATCCCCCCACAACCTGGCCATAAACATACATTCTCACGTGTTCTTCCTATCACTCCCACATTTTAATAGTTACGATTTTATTGCAGTTTTATATTTTATCATGACTGAACAAGTTTTCAATTTTAACAAAGTAACGATGTTGGTCTCTTCGCAGACTGTGCCAGACTAACTGAGCATTTCATTAGTTTCTGATTTTGTTCAGAATTCCAACATTGACAGTGCCTTGCATTGCCAATAGAAGGCTGATTTCACTTCTATATTAGATCTTCATTTAATTTTAAATCCCAAAGCCTGAACGTTTCTCATGTGCTACCGCTGAAACAATTACCTGTTGTCAATAGAATTGAAAATGTGGGCCTGTGTGAGATATTATCCGGGAATGCCATTTGCCAAATATGGAAGTTTTTACCTGTCGTTCTACAATTTGGAAGTTCGCTCTCTAAGAGCTATAAGCTATCAGAGTCAGAGGAAGCTTCTCGATTGTGTGAACCAACAAATTGCGCGTTTCCTGTGATTGAGATTCAGAATTTCCAAACAGAAGTGGTTTGTCGAATTCGGAATGGTTTTCTTTTTGGAAGCTGTGATAATGGTAATGCAATTGGTATACTGTCCAGGGATTTTCAACAGACGTTCCATGGAATGTCATAACATTGACTTTCCAGCAAAGGTGAAGCTGATTGGAAGAACAGCGAACGTGTCCACATCTATACGAAGTCTGATGGTTGCGGGAAACACAGAGTGATGGTGCACATCTGTTACTGGAATTACAGGATAGTGCAGAGTGTGGTTCCCTTAATTTTTATGTGAGGACAACGGTTCCCTAAATATATTTTGATGCCTAAACGTGGATGTAGGGGATACACTTTCGAATTTTGCAGATGCCACAATATCGGAAGTTTTGTCCAATGTGAGCAACGTCTTCATTACTTGAGGGGGACATCGACGGCCTCGTGTAACAGTTGGACAAATGGCAGCTGGAATTTAATGCAGAGATGTGTGAAATGATAAATGCTCCAAGGAAGACAAACGGTGATTTAATAGGGGTAAAGGCGAAATGAAAAACAATAAAGAAAAACATGCAGATAAACAGAAGGGGCCCAAATATGCAAATGTAAAAATAGTTGAAGGCAACAGACGTAATGATAAATTGGTGATTTAAAAAGGTACAAACAATGTGATAGAGAATAAATTTGTTAAAATTATCCCATTCAAAACAATGTTGCCCTCCACTGGAGCATTGTGTTTCGTTCTCTCACCCCCATTTCATGCAGAACACGAAGGTACAGGGGCTAAGCTGTTGGTTTCGAGAATCTAGCCTTTTTTCCTCATAGAAGAAAACATTATGAGAATATTGGATAAGGGTGTTACACTCTCCGATCTCATTGGAAAGTTGGAGAATCAAACGCACGTAAAACTCGTTGGATAGATGGGTAATCGTGCTCAACAGCTCATCGGAAAATGTGTGAATCGCACGCAAGAGCTGTTGACGGAAGGGGCAATAAAAGTCCCAAACTTATGGCCAATCTTGGAGACCAAACCACACACCAAACTGATGGGCAAACGTGTGCGTCACACCGACTGAGTTAATTTTGAAAAAGAGCGAGCTGCGACAATTTCTCTTCTCCAATCGAATCCACAATAGACTCTAGCTGCGCAAGAACACTTAACCCATCAAGAACCCAGAGTTTGATAAAGAAAGGAAACCCGTCGCGTTGCGCTGAAGCATATCGGGTGGTTTTAGAATTTAATAAGAGTTACAGATTCTATCTTTCCTCTGCATTTAGCGATCACTCGGTATTATAGTTTCAATTACCAGAAGTTTGCTGGATTCATGTTCAGTTCCGGCACATACATCGTTAATTAATGTCCTGACTGAGGCTAAATTCAGAGAAGACCTGATGAACACGGTAAATACACGTTGAAAGTAAACGTCAGAATATTTAAATATGTTAATCAGAGGCAAACGTTACAAAGCGTTTTACCTCGGCACATTCAGGAGAGAACGTGCGCTATTTGTGGGAATTGCTTTTAAAACAATCCTTCAAATGTTGAAGAAAATACATGGTGGGAATGATTGACATTGAGCAAAATGACATCATTGTTTAGTCGTCATTGTTTATTCATAATATGCCATAAAAGAAAAGATTAAATAAAACGTATACTGAACATAATTTGATGTTTTCTTGTTTTGCAAACAAAATATATTTGCATGAATAACGTTGGGCTGAAAGGATGGGGCATCATTTCCTCCTTGAATCGTTTCTTTGAATTAGAATGTAGTGAGAGAATATAAAAATGTTAACCCGCGACAAGCAGATATTAATTAAAAATTGCGGTCTGATTAATATAAGTGAGCGCTGATTGGTTCATGGTAAATTTGGTTTGCGTAACCTCATTGTGTTATTTGGGAAAGCAATGGAGAAGATGGATGAGTATAATGCTTACTCAACCTCAAACGGACTTCACAGGTTGACCAACATGGTGACACATAAAGTAATGTTCACCACTGACGTGCATTGGTTTAAAGAGTAAATGGCTGTGGGGATTAGATATTAGCTAACAGATTGAACACATCGAGAAGAGTCAAATGATGTTATTTTGTCCCCAAAACGAGAAGACGGATTCCAATTCTGCTCCTCCAGGTCTCGCTGATGGAGCCGCTGCACGTGTTTTTGAGACATACAATTATTACTGGACAGAGGTCAGGCTTTCAAAGTTTCCAGACGCAACCTTATTAGAAATGTAATAAACAGGGTGAAGCATATGTGATATATGCCACTTGCATGTGACAGCGGGGCTTGTGAAATGCACATGCAAATGTCAAGTGGCATTCATTCAGGGAAACGTGAAATAGTTATTTTTTTTATGGGGAACATTAATGGACACAATATAAAGTAAACGTCATAGGTTTAAGGAACGCACCGGAGAGAACGAATTTGGGCTTTAAAGTTTGAATTCCAGGGTTGAAACTGACTTCGCCACGCTCTCAGACAGTGCCTCCTACAGTCCTTGCAGTCGGGTTGTAAAAGCCACAGTTTCCCTGATGTTAAAACTGATGATTTTGTCAGTCACAATAAGTCGCTGCCAAATGGTTCTTGATCCTTCTACCATTGAGTACGGAATTGCAATTCGTATGAGATATGTTCCATTCATTTATGGATGTTACACGCGGCTGCCACTGTGCGTCACGAGCAATGACAGTGAATGTTTAAGGAATCCTCCAGCAATGAGGTTGCATTGCATTGGATGGTGTCGAGCATCTCCAATTCTGTCGATGGCATTTTCCCAGGATATTACAGAGTGTGCAATATCTTCAACAGCACCCCCGTGACGTGCCCGCCGTCCATAGCTCCAACACAGCGCTTGAACCACCCAGCTGCTGATCAAACTCTCAGCTCACCGTCAGCCCCGTTAAGAAATAACCGTGATCCAAGCCGAAGCTTACCGTCCGCTCCACTGCTGTCGCTCACCGTCTCCAGTAACAGAGATTCGGGAGCATTTTTAGTATATGATGAATAGTTCTTCAAATAATCGCCATCTCCCACCCCCATCCCACCCCTTTAACTGTCGGCGTTCTGGGCGCCCGCCCATTGGTATATAAGAGCCCGGATTGGGTTGAGCTAAGAGAAATGTAAACTGGTGTGTGAATAAAATTGACTGACGTAAATTACTTTAAAACAGTATGTTGTAGAGGGAATATTGAGTTCACTTTGAAACTCTTAGAATCTTAATGCTGATAGTGTTGTGCATTGCGTAAAATAATCCTTGCGGTGTGGACATGTGTTTAATATATATGGACCTAAGTTATTTACGACAAGGATAGGGCTTATTCAAAGTACAATATAGTTACAATTCCAATATAGAAGGATAATCATTAATCCGGGCTACACTGTAGCGTTCATGCGATTCACTGTTATCCTGGTATTTCTATTCATGTTTTAATTAACATGAACCACGTACAGAATACAGGGCAATAACAGAGAAAGTGACACTGCAGCAACATCCTATGTACCAAGCAATACACAAGAATATGCTGCTAAATCACACCAGCTTGAATGTTACTAGTATTATTACAGATTGAAAGGAGTCCCTTGTCAATTTCCTGCAGTACTGTTGCGCAGAATCATTTATTCCAGACTGAGTGACTTTCTTGCTCGTCCTCCATAGAGCGCAGTTAGAATTCAGCGCGAACTCTAACGCCCTTTCTGATGGTTGGCATTGCCCAGCAGTTTCTTTTTAGAAGTTAATGTTTATGAAAGGGTACATATTATATGATCTCTCCGTGCTGAACTCACTCTCTCACACAATATTGTCTTCTTAATATGTTTGCTTCTCAGTAATGTTTTCAGTCCCTGTGAGGGACTCAGCTTCCTCAGCCTTTTTATACGACGATGTCTGAAACGATGCAAATTCTCGCTCCTTGGTGTAGAAAAAGCCAACAGTGCAGGTCCAGGTTTTAAAACCAATTGTCAGTGTAGCTCTGGTTAATTATTTTTGAAATGACCCAAATGGATAACATTTTGAAGAAGAAAAAGGCGTTGTAGGAGAGTGGTCTGGGGGAATCTGTTCAGAGTTATCTAGTTAACTTAATGTAAAATTAATGAATGTATGCAACTATAAGCAACAAAACGAACCAATGCACTGTGTAGTGAATGATGCCCTCCTTTTTCTGCTCTGTGAATGTTTCTGTTTCATATTCTTGCTCTGCCGTACACTGTGGCTCCACTTCTCTTTAAGTGACGTCTTCTGTATCAGTTCTCTCCTCTTTTCATTCCCTTTCTGTTATTTCATTTACTGTCTCCCCGAATACTCCACCTGTTTAATCATCTTCACTCAACCTTCCCCGGATTTCATTACTGTTTCCTTCCACTCCCTTTCACATTTACCCCTTTTTCATAACTGTGACGCAAATGTTCCGTTTAACTAACAGCTTATTGGCAATCAGTTAATTTCTTCATCTTTGTTCCCTTCTCAGCTTTCCCAAACGTTGATAATATATTCCTAATTTATATTCTATTTCTGTGTTTAATGAATCTATAACTCGAACCTGAGTATGTTCTCCTTCTCCTTGCCTTCCTCCATCTTGTTTGCTCTTGGGTTCAAGTCCTTTCCTTTTCACTGTCCCCCCAGTTCATGTTCATTTTGGATTTTCTCTATATCTTTCACTCTCGGTGACTTTCTTTAATATTTTAGTTTTCTTTATCCTGTCTCTTCTGTTCTTCCTAAATTGCTGTTTCCATATCACTTCCTGACGTTTCCTACCACTCAGCGATTTGTCTTGATCGCCAACTTTTGTCCTGTCTGTCTTTAGCTTTCTGGGTGCCAGCCCTGTGTCTATTCGTTTCTTTCCTTTCCTGCCTCCTTCTAGACTCTCTCTTTAATGCTACTTTCACGAGCAGCTCCATTGCTTGTTAAAGTCAACATATCGACATTCTACATTTACTGTATTTACCTGCCTTGTTGCTCGCCGGTTGGATTGATCCACCCAGTCCACTGGGATCAGTACTTAAATGACAGGGTGGACAAAAGCCAAACTCGCCGAAATCTTTGGTCCACCCGTCGAAGCAGCTGACCATGTTGTGGCCACTGGCGCGTGTCAACAGCAACTTCATGCAACTGCTGAGAGTTTTTCGAATATGAGGACCATAAATTATTAGCCACCCCAAAGAGAGCGGCGAATCGCGCCATCCTCAAAGGCCACGGTCCTGAATGGGGATCATGAAGGGTTGGGAATGCATAGAGCTCACAAAGGCCCTGAGGCATCCTGAGCACCCTTTCCCTCTGGAGCGGCCTCCAGCCCTCAGGCCGCTCTTTTTACTGCATCCACCTATTCCTGGAGGAGAGTTGGAGGCTGACGATCAGCTATTCTCACTCACTGCATTCCAAATCATCAACAAAGCATGCTCATCATTTTTATTATTATTATTTGTGATACAACATCTCTCAATAACAAGCTCTAGCGACAATGGATTGGGGATGAAGCAGCAGTTCACGATGCAGTGGGTGCTATTAACACGGACCTGCAGTCAGGCTGTTCAGTCAAAGGGACATTTACACTCTGGATGGAAACCTAAGGGGAAATCAGCCGGCACTAAGCGATTGAGCAACACTTCTCAGGATCAAACTGTTCACTTCCTGCTATGAGGGAGAGGCTGGGCCAAATTCCCTGACAGTTGTCTGTTTCAGCCACGGGCGCAACCGGGGGTCCCACTGGTATGGAAGTACGTTATTAATTAGTAAATAAATAAAATGTGACACGGATCTCATGATGAATTGCACAGGCGCACTTTCAATTTAAACATCACAGCCGTCACATTGCAGCAAGAGTTTCTTTGCTATGTAGTTAGCTAGTTAGTTGCACTTGCAGATCGAAAGAATCAGGGAACTTCGCCGGCCTGAGGAGGTTCCAAAGAAGGAAATCTCAGGCCACACATGATGTTAAAGACCATGGAAAAGTAAAATGGAGGGAAGCTTGTACAGTGTTTGTTATCATGAACAATCAAGCCAATAAGTTGTCTTGCCTTCTCAAGCGTGTTAATGATGGTCTGTTGGCGCTTGAAGTGCCGCTGCAGTACAGCATGCAAACAACTCTCGTCAGAGTGCATATCCAGTCCATGAACAGCACTGAAGCGTTAAAGCACGCATTTTAAAATGACAGGCTTAACGTGGGTTTCTTCTACCCAATGTCAGTCAAGTTAATCATTTTTGGTGATTTCATCACATGGGTTGCTGCAGATCACCAGGCATAGAAGCTGCCCAAAATTGACTGGGAGATGAGCCTAGCAGGAAAGACAGTGGAACTGCAATGGCAAGAGTTTCTAGGAGTAATTTGGGAGACACAGCAACAATTCATCCCTAGGAAGAAGAATCATACGAAAGGGAGGACGAGGCAACCATGGCTGACAAGGGAAGTCAGGGACAGAAAAAAAGTGAAAGTGAAAGCATACAATGCGGCGAAGAGCAGTGGGAAACCAGGGGATTGGGAAGCCTACAAAGACCAACAGAGGACAAATAAAAAAAAAAAATGAGGGAGTAGATTAAATATGAGTGTAAACTAGCTATTAACAAAAAAGAAATTGCGAGAGTTTTTTTTTTACATATATAAAGGGTAAGGGAGAGGAAAAAGTGGACATTGGTCCGCTGGAAAATGACGCTGGAGAAGTACTAGTGGGGAACAAAGCAATGGCGGAGGAACTGAATAGGTGTTTTGCGTCAGTCTTCACAGTGGAAGACACGAGTGACATCCCCAAAGTTCAAGAGAGTTGGGAGGCAGAGGTGAGTGTGGTGGCCATTACCAAGGAGAAGGTGCTAGGAAAACTGAAATGTCTGATGTTGGATAAATCACCTGGACCAGATGATTACAACGCCAGAGATCTGCAGGAGATAGCTGAAGAGATAGTGGAGGCGTTAGTGGTGATCTTTCAAGAATCACTGGAGTCAGTGAGGGTCCCAGAGGACTGGAAAATCTCGAATGTAACCCCCCTGTTTAAGAAGGGAGTCAGGCAAATGATGGGAAATTACAGGCCGATTAGCCTGACGTCGGTCGTCGGTAAGATTTTAAAGTCAATTATTAAGGATGAGATTTCAGAATACTTGGAAGTGCATGGCAAAATCGGGCAAAGTCAGCATGGTTTCATCAAGGGGAGGTCATGCCTTACAAATCTTTGAGGAGGTAACGAGTAGGTTAGATAAAGGAGAGCCAATGGATGTTATCTACTTGGATTTTGAGAAGGCCTTTGACAAGGTGCCGCACAGGAGGCTGCTCAGTAAGATAAGAGCCCATGCCGTAAGAGGCAAGATTTTAGCATGGATAGAAGATTGGCTGTTTGGCAGGAGGCACAGAGTGGGGATAAGCGGGTCCTTCTCAGGATGGCGGCCGGTGACCAGTAGAGTTCCGCAGGGGTAAGTGTTGGGACCACAACCTTTCACTTAATGCATTAATGATTTGGATGAATGAGCTGAAGGCATCCTTGCTATGTTTGCAAATGATACAGAGATAGGTGGAGGGAGAGGTGGTATTGAGGAGGCGGGGAGGCTGCAGAAGGATTTGGACATGTTAGGAGAATGGGCAAAGTAGTGGCAGATGGAAAACAACGTGGGGAAGTGTGAGGTCATGCACTTTGGTAGGAAGAATAGAGGCATGGAAAATTTTCTAAATGGGGAGGGAATTCGGAAACCTGGAGTGCAAAGGGATTTGGGAGTCCTAGTCCAGGAGTCTCTTAAGGTTAAATTGCAGGTTGAGTCGATGGTTTGGAAGTAAAATGCAATGTTGACATTTATTTCGAGAGGACTAGAATATAAAAGGAGGGATGTGCTGCTGAGGCTTTATAAGGCTCTGGTCAGACCACATTTAGAATATTGTGAGCAATCCTGGGCACCGTATCTCAGGAAGGATGTTCTGGCCCTGGAGAGGGTCCAGAGGAGGTTCACGAAAATGATCCCAGAATAGAAAGGCTCAACATATGCCGAACGTTTGAGGATTCTGTGTCTATAGTCGATGGACAGCAGAAGGATGAGGGTGGATCTGATTGAAACTTACAGAATCCTGAAAGGCCTGGATAGAGTGGACGTGGGGAAGATCTTTCCGTTAGTAGTAGATACTAGGACCCGAGGGCACAACCTCAGAGAAAAGAGAAGACCTTTTAGAACGGAGATGAGGAGAAACTTCTTTAGTCAGAGAGTGGTGAACTTAAGGAATTCCTTGCCACAGAAGGCTGTGGAGGCCAGGTCATTGAGTGTATTTAAGACGGAGATAGATAGGTTCTTCATTGCTAAGGTTATAAAAGGTTACGGGGAGAAGGCGGGAGAAAGGGGTTGAGAAACTTATCAGCCATGATTGAATGACGGAGCAGACTCGATAGGCCGATTGGCCTAATTTCTTCTCCCATGTCTTATGGTCTTTCTGCTACTAGGTCTTATCGGAAGGGCTCACAAGAAACTTGCCATTGGAAGTTTGCCGTGCTGCAGATGGGTGAAGAACATGGCCTTTTAATCACCAACACGGTTTTCCGCCACTCCAATTGGAACACTGGACATTGGGTGAACCCCAGCTCTGAGCACTGGCATTTAATTGACCATGTCATCACCAGGCAAAGGGCAGGTAGGGTATTCGGATAATGAATCCATGTGAGGCGTTGGTTGCTGGGCTGACCACTGTCTTAGCCTTTCAAACATGGACATATTTGGCTCACACCTTGACATTGGCAGATCTTAAAGTGCACAAGTTTCGCAAAGTCTCAAGTTTGAAACAGGCAGGCAAGAAGGAATCTTTCTCAGAGAACTTCTGAGTCGCAAATAAACAGTGAAAATGTGACAGTGAATTGAGGAGCAGTGGGCGACATTCAGGACTGCAGTGTTTCCAGTGCTGTACATGACCTTTGTCTTACCGTTCGTTTGAATCAACATTTGTTGAATGAAAATTATGAGCGGATCCAATAACTAATGGAAGAGAATCATTACCTTTACTGGGATTTGCACAATCACATGTCCACTATATCTAAGCACGTAGCCTTCTCAAACCTCTGCAGGACTGAAGGATGCAGGCTCAGAAAGATGTAAGACGAATGATTTAATCAGAAGAGCGAATAAATTTCCTAATTTGCCGACAATACAAGATAGAAGAGTTCATATGATGCTCGAAAACTGCTTGAAGTCACAAGCCTTGGTTGATTTGTCAGCAGTCCTCTGCGCCTATGTTGCAGAACCATTGGAAGAACAAAAACACAATATAAAAAGATGGGCGGAACCCAATAATAAACATTCTCATTCAGCTTTCATACAGCAATGAAGAGATACGTTTTCCATTAACCGTTCTCTTGATAAAGCTTCCACCAAACAGAAAACGAATAAAACTGTCAATCATCTGTCTATAGTTAAACGTAAAGAAGCTGATGATGTCCCAACGTTTGTCTAAATGGCTGGATGCCAATGCCTCGTTAATAGCCTAATTAAATATTTCCCCCTATGAGGAGGACAGGGAAAGCTCCAGAAAAATACAAGGTACCTCATTGCCAAGCTGCACTAATGGAATGTAACCTGCCAACCATCAAACAATCATAGTGAAATCTCACGCCACTTCCTCTCTCCGAAAACCTTCGCCATAATCGTTCTGATCTTCTTAGAGCAACACGTCGACCAGGATCTGCTGCCAATGGAGACTGAAGTTCAATCAATAGTCCTCGAATCACTGACATGGCTCTTGCAGTTAGGCAGCTTAAACTCTTCGGGTTAGTAATGTCAAGAACAAGGTTCTGGTTTCTAAGCCACTTATGATTAGCTGACACAGGTCAGCCTTGAGAGGCTTTAAAAGGTCAGGAAAACATTCTGCTGCCTGAGAAATTCATCACACTGGTTCAACCGTTCCACGACGCCAAGCTCGCACCTTCCCTGGATGACTGTGAGTCTTCTCACCTGTTTCCGGTCACTAATGGAGTTAAACAGGGCTGAGAGCTGGAATCTACTCTCTTCAGCATGTTTTCTTTTTTCTCCCCATTCTCTACAATGCCCTCTGCTATGGCGATGCTGACATTGGAATGATATATCGCACAAGCAGGAATCTCACCATCCTGCGACTACTGCAGGCAATGAACAAAGTGTCTAAGAACATTCATCATCACTTTGTGTTTTCTGATGTCTGTGCGCGTGTTACCAGTTCAGAGTTAGGAATGCAGGTAGCACAGACTTGCCCACCAATCATGCAACAACTTGTACCTCATGATCATCATGACGAAAAATGAAGTAATGTATCAGTCTGTACCAGGGCGCAATGTTTCAGTCTATGCTCACAAGGTGTTTGCAATGGAGGGCTTCACTTATCTCGGCAGCGCACTCAATCGCACTGTCGATAATGAGGCACGTGCAAGAATGTAAATTAAACATAAAAAATGTAAACTTCAGATCCCTCCTGAAATCAACCTGGAAATGAAGAGAAATCTGCCCGCTTACCTAAGTGAAAGTCCGCACTGCAATAGGACTGTCAACTTTGCAAAAAGTTTGAAAATCTGATTGTGCACAAACACCATGCCATAAAGCGCCATCATTTATAGTTGATCTGCCTGAGGAAAGCTCTGCAGCTCAGATGGCAGGGCAGAATACCAGACATTGAACTGACAAGTCAAACATTCAGTCTTTCACCAGAGACACAGCTGTCCCACCCAGTTTATGCAACCAAAATGCTTTAGAATAGTTAACCAAATGAAATTTCTATGGAGGATTTGAGACAGGGGCGCGCTCTCATTGAAAACAAAGGAAGCGCTGAAGGGACACTTGAAGACTTCTCTTCGGAGTTTTAAAATTCAACAAGAGTCTTAGGATAAGCTCAACGAATGTGTTTGCGCCTTTGCAATGCCAATTTAAAAATGAAGGCTGAAGGCGTTAGTGTTTCAAATGCCATTTATTTCTCATGCTTGAAATCCATGGTCTCGGACATATATTTAAATAATCTAACAAGCAGTTTGAATGGGTATATCAACAGTTTCTTAAGCTCCTCTCTGAATTTCGCCTGTGTCACAGCGTAAATGCACGTGTTGGTGCATGTACTGAGAAGCTGCAGCATCATTGCTGTTCTTCCTGTGATATAAAGGGGGTCAGTGGCAGAAACACCATATTGTTCTGTAATTCGCTGATAAACAGAAAATACAAACTGTGTCACCCATAACATTAAAAAACTGCCTGTTATGCTGAACAGTAAAATGATAGCTTTTCTTCTATGATCCATCTCTGGATCCTTGCGGTTCTCGCCACTGCTGAGTCCCTGGAGACCCCTCCGGACTCTGCTGGTCACTAAAATGCATCTGACAATCAGAAGGTTGAGAATCGAAATTAGAAAAAACGGGACACAGGGAGACAAAATGCGGTGAAACAACTCATATGCTGCCCAAGCAGTGGAATTAATGAGGCTAGATTTAATGGTACAATACCAGGGAACGTTATCAATTATATATAGAGCTTCAGTTGCGAAGAACCAAGGGGTACACTCTAAGGAGCCTAGCACACTCACTGTTGCTAGAACCACAGCTGCCGTTTTCGGGGTACAATATTTTGTTTTCAGCTTCTCACAACAAATTGCCACAAAACGATCAAAGGTGAACACCACTGTTAGCCATACAGAAACAGTCGTGGCTGCAAAAACCAGGAAGTTATTGAGGCAGCAAACGGGAGTAATGCCCATAAATGAACCTGGGAAGTATATTGAAAATATCCCTCTTAACATAGGATCAGTGATGATGACCAGCAGATCGGCCATTGCCATGCCCAACAGGTAGCGGTTGATACATTTCGACAGACCACACTTTCCTCTGAATAAAATCAGAATCGTTAGCAAGTTAACTGGAACAGAGAAAAGTAATGAAACACATAAACAATGATCCGCCATGGAAACAAAACCGCAGTCTGTCAGGTTACAGGATGCCTTTGCTGTTGCATCCTAAAAGTAATGTTAATGAAATGTTTTTGAGCAGAGGATTTTTTTTTTCAATTTATTGTCAAATCGTATTGGAGATCTATTAGTCATTAATTTGAATACATTGCACACTGGATGCAGTCAAAGGGACAATTGAGGTCTTCGAACCATTGCCTAGGAGTGAATGACATTGAGGAAGCAGGCAAATTGTTTGTTTAAACCAGCTTTGGGTTCCATGCTGATGAAGAAAATTTGGGTATATACTGAGAGCAACTGATTAGTTGTTCAGGGTTATGCAAGCTAAACTTGGCTCACAAAGTGAATGTGGAAGGGACATTGAGTGTGGGAATTGCTGGGGATATTCATATTGAAACTGAACCCCGCCGTGAAATTGGGAGGGAGCCATCTAAGATCGGATTTGGAGGCCTGGGCAATTGGTTTTGGAAAGTGGGTAAACCTAAGTGTTGGATGAGAAGATAGAGGATTCAGTGCAATGCAATAAGAGACTGAGATTCCAAGATTGATATGGAATAAAAACATGAGGCGAAGTCTAATACATGTATCATCTATATACACAGCTCAATTATTATGTTCAACCATTGATAACTAATATAATTGTTGTTGGCAAACAGGACGATGGTCCTGAAATACGTTCAAGAAATTTATCTTTCACGTTCCATTGCTTACAAATGAGAAATGGACACAATGAAGATAATGCACATTGTCCTTGATGAAAATGTGCAAAAACATATTTGCAGAGCATTATCTAATAATAGATCACCATTAGTGAATGTGAAAGAAATTGTTCAATAATGCCTGTTCACTCTGCTCATATATCCAGAAATGGAACATTCACCGAATGATGTAAACACATAACAAATGAGTGTAGCAGAGAATCTAAACGAACCTGCAACATATTTCACATGTCCTCGTATCAGTTTCCCTCACAAATCGTTCAAGAGACTTGAGAAGTTCATCACCATGAATTACTCACACCATATTGTATCTAATTTACACCCCACTCGTATTCCCCCCCCGTATCCTCCACCCCCCCCCCCCCCCACGCCCCCAACCCCCGGCCCAACGCCGCCTCTCTCGTCCTCTCTCTTTCCAAATCTTTCTCTCCTTCATTTGCATCCTCTGTTTCTCTCTCTCTCTTTCATCTCCCTCATTACTTTTCGTTTGTTACCTCCCGTTGATCCCTCTATACCTCTAACATCGTTCTTGCATTGCTCCGTTTCACATCTGACTCATTGTTATTATCCTGAGCGAGCATCCTAGTCATAAATGCTACTTGCCTGTAAATTTCGGCGTGTATTTATTTTTGTTTATTTAGAAACGTTTGTGAAAAGTTTAACATTTCAAGAGATGATCACAGTCTCTATTTGTTAACTTGCTTTTTTCTCTTGTTCAAATCCGTTACATTACTTAAAAGAAAAAAATACAGAGCACATATGTTTCAGTTGAACGTCCACAGAATCGAGTAATTAATGAAGATACCAAGTAATAATTTAGTATTTGCGCAGACTTAACCATCATTACCTCATGATACGCGGTCTATCGAGATTACTCATGAAAATCACACTTCACATTCCAGCTTGAGTAAGAGTTTCTTCAACCCTCTTAAAATATGTCAACATGTCAACTCTCGATTTCATGCAAAATACATTAAGATAATAGTGCATCATAAATACAAAAAAATGTACATCAGAGTCATGGAAAGAAGATTCAATGCTATCCTCTCTCAACCTCAATGAAACTCTGATTCGTGACTATATGATCAATTTAATTTGATTAATTTAACAGCCAGTACATAATCATAAATTTGCAAGGAAGAAAAAAAAACACAATTGATTGACATCACTTATTTAATCTGCTCCCCATCTTTGCCTCCATCTCCCTTAGTGAATGCATCCAATTTTCAGAAGAATGCTGTTTCCTCTCATAAGTTAAGTGCAAAATAGTGTGGATGCTGGAAATCATAAGTAAAAACTGAAGGCACTGGATAAATTCAGCAGGTCGTGCAGCACCTGTAGAAAAAGAAATAGAATTAGCGTTTTGTGTTGGTATGGCTCTTCTTCCAGAGCTGAAGGAGGGCCGCACGGACGGGAAACGTTTAATCGGTTCCTCTCTCCACAGATGCTGCCAGTGAATTTTTCCAGCATTTTCTCTATTTATTTATGTTTCATCTCATCTTGTGCTGACAAATATCCCAGGAGGCAAATAATGTGCACACTCATTCCCACGCCATGCACTGTTCAATCTGTCTGCGAAACAAGGAACACGCAAAACATAATTCCTTTGTCAGAGAACCTTAAACCTAACTGAAACTCCAATTGTAGTAATTGTAAAATGTAGATTTAGCAGGGGGATTGTTTAACAAAACATTGATACTGCTCATCCTAGATTACAACTAACATGAAAGTTTTGTTAGTCCCTCAGGTGCACTGTAAATGTTTTCAATATAAGAGCAATACATTCCATTTCACAATGAGCTCCGGCAACAGGCTGTAACTTCATCCATATTCTTTGAGGGAAGACTATGTGAAAGAAACAGGACAGACTCAGTTCGGCAGCGAGGCATACAACGTGGCAGAAGGGAATAATATTTTAGATCAGTGAAAAGCAAAACAATGTTTGAAGTTGTTGCAAAACGGATTAATGTTGTTTATTGTTAGAGGTCTGACATTGCGCAGCCTCCTATGTCAGTTAGCTGCCTCGTTATGAATAACTGAGAAGTGTTGAGCAGTGATATTCCAGGACAGGTTCTGCCCGCAAAGTGATACTGGCAGGAACAGTCGATCGTCTTTTGCGTGTTGATACGAGCTGGTGTGAGCCAATGTGCAATATCACACGCAGTATTGATCTACTGAGATAACGGGTGATATTATTGAATGGGAGGTAGTTCAGGCAAGGATTATTAGGTTTAGTCCTGTGTTGATGGAGTTATCATATGGGAAAATTTTGAGCTGGTTGCGTCCACAATCAAAACAGTTGGTAAGAATAAGAGCTGATATTACTATAACGTACAAGATTCAGAGGTCGTTTAAAGAGGAATTGACAGGATTTTTCCTGTCAGGATTTTTCACCTCATGGAATAATAAAGGCCATATGGGCAGTGTTTCACAATCAACTTCCACACATTCAAACTGGGGATGATTAAGGCTATTTTCAATCTCAGGGTCGGAAATCTCTGGAATTGTCTTGGAAACAGAACTCTGGATGCCGAGATATTGAAAATACACAAGGTTTGGGTAAACGGACTTTTACAGTATAGCGGAATAATGGATTATTGGTAAACCAATGGAAAAGGGAGCTGGGGCGCCATCAAATGAGTCACAATCTGATCGTAATGCTGAACGCCTTACAGCTCGTGTTGTATGCCATACTTCACCTCCTGTTTCCAATGTCCTTGTGTCCAGCTGACAACAATTTACCCAGTACAACAAATAAACTTTTAGAATTGCCAGGATTGCATCCGAAATGGTCAATGAAGATACATTAAATTCACAAAAGGTCGACAAAGCAAAGATTTAAGAAATTTCGTTCCTCAACGTATAAAACTGATCAGTAAGCTTTAAACATATAGTTACTAAAAAAAATGTCGATTCGAGCAGTTGTGTCAATTACCGAGTTACAACATTAAGAACTGGACGCAATGGCTCACCAAATACTCCAACTGGCGTAAGAACAAGAAAGTAAATATCTTCTATTTGATAGATGACTGGATATTCCATTACTGGGATGGACACTCAAACCCACAGCCCCGGCAGGCACTCTGAGCTCACCCATTCTGATGGGATTTGATTTATAAAGGGTATGTTGATCCTCTGAGACGGTTGTATTCCTGATTACTGCTATTAGTCACATGAGTGAGCAAACACATTACATCATCAGCTTTTACTCCGATGTAAATTACATTGTGAAATGATTATTATGAATCAAAATCGCATCAAAACAAAAAAAAACAGGGCTTGATGTTATCCCTCAAATCCCGAGTATAAAGGTGCAAACTATGATTGTCGAGCAGCAAGTTAACAATAAACAAAGATTGAAAAATAAATTGTTGGTGGTAATATTGGCTTCGGCCGTTTAACTTAGATGGTTAATGGAACGGTATTGACAGAAATGGTTCCGCGTCAGAAAGCGACAGAGAGAGAGAGAGAGAGAGAAAGACAGAAGAAAGAGAGCAGGTTAGGAGTGTAGAAAATGGAGGGTTGGGGAGATTGGGAGGGACCCAGAATTAATGTGTGTGTATTTAGAATACACCCGCCAAAAGCCCTTCCATTCTCTCTCCCGGCTACCTCTATATTAAAATAATTCATCAGTCTCTCCAGAATGGAAAAAGCTAAAACCTTTATCAGTCGCTTCATCAGCAATATCGTTAGCTTTTCACTGACCATGTTCGCCTCCCTATCTGGTGCCTCAAGATGAGTATGGATTTATTGTGAATCGATTCCAAATTCCCCTCTGACCCGAGATTCCAGTATCATTGCTCCTACATCACATTTCTGAATCCCTCCTATGACCAGTTGCTTGTCCTGCTTGAGCTCATTTTCCGAATGCAAAATGTAGTTGTCACATAGACTCTCTAACCCTCTCTTACAATCAATGGCCATTCTCTATCTCTGACACCCGTCTCTTAGTTTGGTTTCCATAACTGGATTCCACTCTTACACACCCTAACTGAAGCGGAGAAACTCCAGCACTGGCTTCTCCCCCGACTTTGCAATATCATGGTCTTTGATGGGTCTCCATTTTACTATCTAATATTTCATATTGGGGATATGATCAGCAGGAGTGTGGCTTGATTTCTTAGTACGATATTGACATCAGCTTTTTCACTCGATGTTATTTCTCGTCAGTTCGTCCCACTATCACTGTGTAATCTGCACAACTATGCAATGTCAAGCTTGCAAGGGTCACATGTTTGTCTTATCATCCATTGACAAGGCGGAATGCGCCACCGTCAACTCAAACGAAACAAACCATATATAAAAGTTACTAAGTGAAATCCACATCATATTCATTTGCTGCTAGTGATCATCAGCACAATATCTGACGCCTTGTTATCTACCAAGCCCATGGGCCGCAGTTTGAAAAATGCTGCCTTCAGTGGGTTTGTTGCGTTCGCTCTCACCTCAGCCCAGCTGACATTATGCTCCTCATCCATGTCTTTATCTGGTGCAGACTCAGCTATGAAAATGTGCACCTAGGAGACATTCATCACTCTTTCCGTTATTGATCCAAAGCTCTGATTCCCTTAGCATGTTTCTTTTTTAGGAAATTACTGATCTCCTTAATCACCTACATTTTATGGAGCATTCTGAAAGCATCGCATTTTTTTCCACTCCTTCCCTGTATTTAAAACACAGGAGGTACTATCCCTTCCCACATACAGTGCCTATTCTCTTGATACTGTAATCCTTCACATTATTGCTTCCTGGTCAGTCTCAGTGTTGCAATTCTCAGTTGACGGCAGAGATTTCTGTACAGTACCTGACAACCTGTGTGCGAATCTACAGTTTCTACCGTCTGATCATTTAGGAAATACTGTGATCCGTCTATTTTCAGTGGAAAGTAGATGACATTACACGTTTAAAAAAAAAAATCATGCCCTGTAAGTGTCGCTGGCCAGGTTTTGATAACTTGTCATTTTCGAAGACAATATGAAATAAAGTTTCAATTCGAAAGAATGTGCAGCTAGACCGTGACCTTTGAGTATATATGCATTTGGTTGTGGAGATTTTGGAAAGGGGTTGAAAAGGCTTAATAGCTCATGATGTTTATAACTAGAGGGAAACGTGGGACTAATCTTCATGAAGTTATTACCGGTCTCAAATGGGTTTTTGCATCCAATTCCTCTCCAAACTTATAAAAGAGTAGAAGGGAAGGCAGATTGAAACCATTTGAGCTGAGATCAATCCCTGCGGATCAAAAGGTGCAATCTCTTTTGGTCCCGATAGATATAGTTCCCAACATGAATATTTCGACGTTTATTTAATTCTCTTTGCCTGATTGCAGCAAATATTCTGTTCAAGCCGCATCTCAGCGGGCAATCTCGTCCAACGATAGTTCCCAAAGCCTTTTGCCCTGTGAAATTAATTATTGCATTGAATGTGGTATTGAGCTTCTCAATGTAATAAGTTTTTTACTGTATTAATCCACCCTTTGCTAATATTATTCCATGTTATTGGCTGATTGAATTGTGTGTATTTTTCAGTCACCTGGTTTTAATCCTTTTCTGATACTTGCATTTGTTGGCCACGATTAAAGATTTAATCGCTATTCTTTCCGAAATCACCTTTGCCAAAGCTGTATTTGAACAGGCGATAGGCCACTACAACTGCTTTGCTCTGTCTGTCATCATAGTGTTAGCCATCTGGTCTGAATTTTTGTAGCTCGCAGGGACATTAATACAATCGGTAATGCATCTATTTAGCCTTTTTCCAGCTTTCCCTTTAACTATATCCATCTTGTGGTAAATTGTAGTTAAGTATTATTTCTCCTTACATTTCAATTCCTGAACTATAGATTCCACATAGTTTTACCTCTAAGTTGTTTTTTTCCCCCTGACCATGATCATCATAAGATTATTTTGAGGTCAGGTTCTCTATTGTCTTGATCGTTTATAATGTTTCCTTGCTCTTTAGGCAGCATTAACTATTCCGTATCAATGAGGATCTCTGCCTCCAGATCTTTGCTTATCTACCCTGTGCAGTTCCAATGTCTCAGCTGCTGGCCAGATTATTAAATTCAGTTCCCTTAACACAGTTTGTATATTTTGTCCTCTTTCCCTAACTCTTTCTCCTACTTGCCTCATTCCATTTTACCCATACAACAGACTACAATCTTATCTTGTTCAGATCTGCGGGGAGAATTTAAAATCCAGTAAAGTATTCTCATAATAGTTTTAAAGCAGAAATCAGGCATTCACATGTTTTGGTTACTTATCTTCTTTTCAAAATTCATTTTATTGTCCCAAAAGTATCTCACTAAATTATGTCTAGCCCGTTTCCTTTAGAATTATCACAGATTCTTTAACTCGGCCAAAAATTAGATTTCTGCCAAACCTTTTCAAAGCCTTGAGCTTATCTTCCTAATTTGGGAATATACTTAAAAATACAAAAGTCCGCAGCATTTGAATCAGTGCCAATTGTTGTCAAACCTTTCAAACTAATAGGGCGCAAAATGTTAATTCAGGCCTTGAAACTATTACACAGTGTATGACTAATGTAGACGCGGAAACCCAGAGAGCCGATGAGACAAGTGTGTCGCTGAAATATTGCAGACAAGGAAACTGATATGGACAATGTAATTAATACAGGTCCAGAAACTTATAGCGCCAATGAATCACTTACAGGCCATGAATCTAATACGGCTACTTAAACTAGCACAGGCACTTAAACCAACACAGATTTAAACTAATATACGCCATGTTAGGAAATAGAGATAGTTTAAGTATGTTATATTTTAATTTGTGAAGGTTAGGATGAGTTTTATCATTAAAGTTTATTTTTGATATGTATTTCTGTATCTGTGTGTTTTAATGAGGTCAAATGGAAGGTTTAGTTTAAATTTAAAAGGTTGCTTGCATTTTAAACCTGGAGTTTATATCTGCTCGAAGTTAAAGTTAGAGACAGAAGATTAGACAAACAATGCTGTTGTGTAGCAAGAGGGAGCCAGCTAGGCAGGTTCCTCCCACAGACATACACACAGAAATAAAGAAAAAACAGTTTAAAGTGCAGTTGAAGTCAGGACCCCAGAGAGACTGGGCACCGGGAGAGGGAGCTGCAGATTCCCCAGAAGAACAAAAATGTACCAAGCAAAAGTAAAATCCCCAAAAGCCGGGAGAGTGAATGACTAAAAGACCAAAGGAGAAGTTATAGCCAAAGGAACTTGTGGAACCAAGGAAACGGTCCTGTTAATCGTAGTTAAGACTGAGGGGCAGAGAGGAAGGCTCCAAGCTTTAGATTTAAAGTGAGAGAACTTTGCAAAAAACAAAAAGTTTCAAAGAGACAACTGAAGGTCTGTAAATCTTTGCTATGAGCATGTGAAGCAGTGATGTACTGTTAAAGTTGAGCTTGTGAGAGAGATGGCATGGAAAACAGCTTGAAAGCATGTGGTGACCAAGCGCAGAGGAACATTGAAAGTATTGTTCTAAGCCTTGGAGGTGAACCCTTGTCGAACGTTTCTGAGAGAAAACGCCAATTTGGGAGAAGACTCCAAGTCAAGGGATTGGAGATTGAAGATGTGAAACCCTCGTCAAAAGGACAGAATTCAGTGAGACTAGGTGGCTCACGGTGTATCACGTGTCTGGGGGGAGTTGATGAGGGAAACATAGCATCTGGTTGAGAAATCATCTGTCACATGAGTTCAGAGTGTGGTCTGTCTGACCACAGGGCGCCTTAGGTTTACATGGACTGAGTAATTACTGTGGACATTAAAGCATAAGATAGCTTTTTTCAACTTCTGTTATTATCATAGATCTATAGTAATCTTAAAGGTATAGTTGTGGGTGAAGGTGTAGTGTAGTATGGTTCATCTTTTCTTGTTGAATAAATGTTTCATTCAATTGTTGAATGATCATCAGCTGGCTCCTGTGACTCTGTTTAGTAGCTACTCTCCACATATATAAACAAACAATTAAATTACGATCGATCAATCTGGGCTCCACACTGGGATCACGCTTATCCAGGGGAAACCTTGGCAAGGGACCAAAACACACCCTGATATGAGTACCAAGCATGTACATAAATCAGAACCTGAATGTAAAACAGACACTGATCCCAGTATAGGGTCTGAAAACTAAGAAACGAACTCTGAGCCCGAAACAGATTCTGAAACTATTGCAGTCTCTTTAATAAATGCAGAGCTTCAGCACAGGTCCATATATCTCCTCGTTCCCCCATTAATCTCATACAAACGCTGCCCCGGGGCAACTTGCATATTCCCCCCAACTTTTCCCTGTAAACGTAAACTCCATCTGTCCCCGAGGTATATCAACAACCTCCCCAGTGCACATCGCATAACAACCCCTCTCCTGGTGTAGCTGGTACATTTATCCATGCCCCTCCATACCTGCTATATCAACCTCCCTTGCACTGCCTCCGAAATGAATCGCGCCTCCCTGCTGCTCCCGTGTACCAGGCCTATTCCCCACCAGGACCGAGTATGTACCTTGTATATCACTCTGCTGCATTCCTACAGCTGGTATATCTCTCCCTTTCCAAGATTCAACTGCAATATCCACACCGCCCCCCAGCTTCGCTCTCTCCCAGAGTGCCTGGCATTTCACCTCCTTCCCCCGCCTATCTGGTCTACATCTAACGATGCGTGTACCTCTTCAGTCTACCTCCTGGCCCCGGGGAACTGGGTATACACACCCAACCATAATGCAGCATGTATATCGGCCTTCTCACTGGGGGTCATGGACATCCTCCCACCCAGTGAAGCTGGTGCACCTCCCCCTACGCGAATAACTGTGATATCAACACTCCTCCCATGTCCCTGCGACATCAGCGCCTGCCTGCTCGTGTTCTGGTTGGACTCCTTTCCAGGTTACTATGGATACCATACTTGGAGGGGCAGCTTATGACCACGTGGCCGAGAGGGGCTGTTCCACTCTGCTTCAAAAGGTGAGCACTCAAACCATATCCACACCCACTATCTCACTGCAACAACAGGCCCCGCCGAACAGTGACATCACAATGGCCGTGCCCGACACCTCGCTGACAAAGGTAGAACAGGCTCCGCCCCCGCTCTGAAAATGAGGCTACAGACCGCGCCCCCATTCTGAGAATGCAGCAACAATCCCCGCCCCCGCTCTGAGAATGGAGCAACAGGCCCCGCCCCCGCTCTGACCATGGAGCAACAGACCGAGCCCCCGCTCTGACAATTCAGCAACAGGCTCCGCCCTGCTCTAAAATTGAGGTAACAGGCCCCGCCCCCTCTGACAAGTCAGCAACAGGCCACGCCTGCGATTGAAGGAATGCATGCCCGACCTCTGCTGGCAGCTCATCGCCACTATTGCTCTTTGCCAGACTCTGAGAAGTTCAGTTACTGCATGTCTGCATCTGGAAACAGATTAATGAGTGTGAATATTTAACATTACAATAAGGGATTGAAGTTTGCAGCAGGGTGCACAGTTCAGTCGGGTGGGGCATTCGCTCTTCTACCAACTGACCCTGTACATGAACTCTCTCCTCATTCTCCATTGGAGATATTGGCTGGAGATGGTAGTTTGTGAATATTCCAGACAGCAATGTGAACATTCGATACAGTTATCAGACACTAATCCCATTAAGAATGGGAGTAGATGAACTTTGCTGTACTCTGTTTTTCCTCTGCAATATATTGTCAATGTTTAACCCGACACATTGCATCTTGCTAAAAGTTTCAATTTGTTTCCAAGATCGTTTTCTTAATTCCACACACTGATTATTTGGCTGTAGAAAATATATTGAAAACACAAACAATATTTGGGACAGAATTTATTGTTACATTTATTTTTATAATAATCACCCAGTGATGCAGCTGGTGACACACCCCATTCCACCATCTTCCTGCTATGTTTCAATCTGCCCCAGAAAAATTCAGTAGAAGCTAGTTCACGCAGTCTACCTGGTTTGACATCCCCACTTCCTTTTCATATTTCTCTGCAGGCCGACGGTGGCATTACCCCCAATCCCCCACCCCCATTCCATCCAGGCTCCAATTTTTTAGGGCCCAAAAGGGAGGCAGCGGACGCCAGGATTGGGATTAGGCTACGCAAATGATGACAGGTGCTAGATTGGCTCTGTCCCCATAGAGGGAGCGCCCTTCCTATTTTGTTACCACAGTCAGAGACTCCGCTCGCCATCCACCAAGCCCCACCCCGCCCCCCCACCCCGCCCACCTCTGTCAAAAGAGCAGAGGTAATGCTTCGCTCTGCCCACCTCAGCGACAGGCCCTGCCCCTCACTGACACCACAGCGCCAGGCTCCATTCGCTCTTCGTTTCCTCTGCAAAACCACGAGCCTCATTGTCCCCATGGCCGCAGGGCCCTCTCCGCTCTCTAACCATAGTCACAGTATCCACCATCCCCTCTGTCACCAGGGCGATAGGCGGCAGCCCGCTCTGCCGTGACAGAGAAACGCCCTGGCCCCCACATTTTACAATAGGGACAGGGCTGGTCCCCACTCTGCCACAACAGAGGCAGCTCACCGCCCCGCTGGAAGAGTTATATCAAATGGAAGAAAAGTAGAAACACTCACAGATTAATTTCTTCAAATCATCGAAAGCATCGAAGAATTTGAGTAAAGGGATATTTCAGCACATTCTTCAACTGCTCCCTGAACTTAGTCTGGGTCACAGCGTAAATCCCAGTGTTTGTGCAGCAGCTCAGGAACTGCAGCATGAAGCCCAATTCCCGCACACAGTTATCCATCCATACAGAATAAGCCCCCATATAAATAATTTGCCTCCAGATAGAATACACCATTAATATCACCCACAATAGAATGAAATTGGCCGAGATAACAAACAGTAAAATGATGGATTTCCTCCGACTCTCCATCTCTGGGTCTCTGGGCCTCTCCCCACTGCTGTGAGCGCGGAGTCTCCTGCGGGCTCTGCTGCTCATTGAAATGTGTCTGACGGTGAGAACATTGAGCAGCAGAATCAGGATAAATGGGACACAGGGAGTAAGAATGAGATGGAGGAATTCGATGATTATCCAGACCGGGTTATCCTGAACTTCGAATGTTACAAAACAAAACCAGGGTTTGTTCCTCAGCTTATACAAACCTGTTAGCATAAAATACCAGAAAATATTATTTAAGAAGCTCAGCACACTCACTGATCCTAGAACCACAGCCGCCGTTTTCTCAGTGCAATATTTACTTTTTAGCTTCTGGCAACAAATGGCCACAAACGGATCAAAAGTGACAGTGACCGTGAACCAGACAGAACATAAAGCAGGACGGCATGGATATTACACACACGCATGGCCCGCAGGAAATTAAAATATTCCCAATAAACAATTGGAATGTGCCTCACTAACAGGTCCAAGTTAATGACCAGTAGATCTGCTGCTGCCATGGACACCAGGTAGCGAGTGACACAGTTGGAGAGACCACAATTTCCCTGAGTTAAGATCACAATTGTCACGACGGTCGCTGTAAGGAACAGAGAAAAGAGTGGAATTATGCATCAAGATTAAAGGAAAAATAATGTCAGCTTGGCTGTAGGTGCTGAATTGATCCATGATATTGTTGCATCCAGTGAATTATTGAAATTACTGTACATGCAACAATAACTTGAAATGTCTGTGATATGGTGGAAGACAGCAGATATTTAAAAGGAATACATATGATACTGACATTTCTGAACAAGATGTTAATCATTGAACTGTCGGCCCTGCTCTCTTGAACTAGTTTAGACAAATTTGCAACCTCGAAACAACTCTAATTTTGGTGAAGAAGATTAATGCAGTTAAACATGCCATATAAAATTGATGGTCGGACACAATCAGACTTACAAGGGACGCCAATAATACCGAGGATCGGATAGTAAAATGGCAGAATAAGCTAGATTGCCCAATAGACCCGGTAAT
Source organism: Cetorhinus maximus (assembly GCF_964194155.1). Classification (NCBI taxonomy): domain Eukaryota; kingdom Metazoa; phylum Chordata; class Chondrichthyes; order Lamniformes; family Cetorhinidae; genus Cetorhinus; species Cetorhinus maximus. Next base: position 125,435 of record NW_027596257.1, on the reverse strand, counting down.
TTAATGGAATTCAATTATAATATGCGGAAAGCTCATAAAGTGCTTCCGATAAACTCCTGCTTATTGTTGTAACATTCCAATATGTTGTTCTCAGGTTCTGATCCATTGTTGTAACTTTCCAACCCATTGCTCTCAGATTCTGAGATCGCCTCTCCCTCTCTTGAAATTGTAGTTCCCTGTTAGTGACAGGCCCAGGCTCGCGCTGACAATGTCAGGTAACGCCTTGAAGGGACTCCCTGATAAACATGAGTGGGAAGCTCTCCGTGTAGACAATTAGGGGACATGGAGACTGCCATTAATTCCAGCCACAGAACAAACAGCTTCACATAACCCTTTCAATACAATTATTCTTGCACCAATCTAAAGGGGTAAAGTTTACCCTGGACCCTGGTCCAGTTGAGATGTACGATGGTTTCAGAGGGACGGAATATTGTAAATAGAGGAGTGTAAGGTAGACACATTTTGGCGCTGCCCAACAATAAGTTCGGCAGATATAAGCAAATCATTGTAGAAGGTAGAACAAGATTTTTAGTGCATTAAAACAACAATTCGTGTTTATTGATCAAGAGAATCAGAGTTTACAAAAATAAGAAATTCAGACAAAGGATGCATAAATCATAAAGCCTTGGTGAGGCTTGGTGAGTATAATGCCTAATTCTGTTGTGCGCATTTCAGGAAGGATGTTACAGTCTTGGAGATTGGCGCAGAGGAAATTTACTGGAATTGAAACAGGGCTGAGGGACTTGAATTGCGGGGAGAGGCTGCAGAAGCTGTGGTTGTTTTCCTTCGAGCAGATCAGGCAAAGAGGAGGTTTAATAGAGTGATTTAAACTCACGATGGGTTTTGATAAGGTAAATAGCAAGGAACTGGTGATCCTGGAATATGGGCCAGTCACGGGCTGACAGAGTTTTAAAGTGATTGACAAAGAAGCAGAAAAGGAATGAAGAATTGTTGGTACAAAAAAATCTGCAATGTACTGTATTAAACGAATACAGATCCTGAATCTAATACAGATCCTGAAAATAATACAGATACTTAAAACAATACAGAGCTTTAATTTAATAGAGATCTTTAAATTAATACAGATCTTTAATTTAAAACAGATCCTGAGACTAATACAGATGTTTAGATTAATGCAGATCTTTAATTTAATACAGATCCTGAAACTAATACAGATGTTTAAATTAATACAGATCCTGAAACTAATACAGAATTTAAAATTAATGCAGACACCTAAACTGATATTGAAGCAAAAAACGGACCCTTAAACTGATACAGATCTTTATGCTAATATATAACCTGAAATTAATACAGGCCCTGAAATTTATACAAATTCTACAACTAACAGAGGTGTGTGAGTGTGTGTCTGTGCAACCTATGTGTCTGTGTCTGTGTGTAATTATTTGTGTCTGTATGTGCGCTGTCTGTGTGTGTGCGTCTGTGTGTGTGTCTGTGTGTGTGTGTGGCTGTGTGTCTGTGTGTGTGAGAGCTTATCTGTGTGTGTCTGTGTGAGCGTGTGCGTGTGCTTGACTGAGTTGGTGCCTCTGAGTGTGTGCGTGTGGGTGTGTCTGTGTGTGTGTCTGTATGTGAGTGTCTGTGTTGTGTGTGTCTGTGTTTGTGCCTGTTAATGTGTGCGTATGCATGTGTCTGTTTGTGTGTGTCCGTATGTGTCTGTGTGTCTGTGAGTGTATGTATGTTTGTGTGTGTGTGTGTGTATGTACCGGTGAGTGTGTGTCTGTGTGTGCTCTATGTGCGTGTATATGTGTCTGTGTGTGTCGGGGGTCTCTCAATATACACCGCTGCAATGCTTATCATTTCTGATCCTGTGGATTCCAACTGGGGCGTGTTTGCTGTGTGATGTTGGTGAAATATTCACGGTGTAACTCGCGGAGGTACCCCAGGAATCATGTAGCGCTTTTACAGGCCAGAATTTGGCTTTGTTACAACCAGATTCTTCTTTATTGATTCTCCTGAGTTTTTTTAAAACATCAAAGGGTAACGGAAGGGCATAACGGAAGGCAACGCAGGATAAATATTCAGCATAAATTTTCACAATACCTTTTCTATAACTGTTGCTGTGGGTCCATTGATTGTTCTGGAGAGTGCCGGTGGGGATGGAGGGGCGGTGACTATTTGCCCCCTCACCTTTTCTGCCTGCTCCAATGGCTGAGTGTCATGGGCGGGGTCGGTGGGAGCCCTGCTCCAAACCAGTCCAGCTTACCCTGGCCAAGGGAAGCAGGTCACGCCCCTTTCCATTGTGCAGTCAGAGGACACGCCCCTCCAATTAAGCCATCGTCATGGGGACCAGGTCCCGCCACCCTGTCCATTGTGCCGCCACAGGACACGGACCTAACGTAGGGCGTTCGTCATGGGCACAAGGTCCCGCCTCCTGCCCATGTTGCCGTCACAGCACTCGTCCCTCCCATTATGTGGTCATCACGGGGACCAGTAGGACCCCTGGCCCATTGTGACGTTTAAAGATGCCCCTCCCATTATGCCGTCGCTATGGAGACCAGATCCCACCCCTTGCTTTGTTTCGTTTAGGATCCGCCCCTCCCATGATTCCGTCACCATGGTCAGCATTCCCGCCCCCTTCCCCTTGTGAAAGTTAGAAGCCACCCCTCCCATGATGCCGTCACCATGGGGACCAGGTCCCGCCCCTTGCACTTCGTGACGTTTAGGAGCCGCCCCTCCCTTGATACCGTCACCATGGTGAGCAGGTCCCTCCCCCTGCTCGTTGTGACTTTTAGATGCCGCCCCTCCCATGATGCCGCCACCCTGGGGAACATTTTCTGCCCCCTGCCCGTTGTGCGACCAGCAAAGCGAATATGCGCAGCCCGAATTTCCCTGCCGAATAGCAACATGTCCCTGCAGCCCTCTCCCCGGACTCTGTGCTGGTCAGACTCCACAACACAAGCCGGACACCATGGGGAACAAGTCCTTCCAGCCCGCTCGCTCCATTCGAAGTTTGGGGATCAAGTTGCACACCACATGCCGGACACCATGGGGAACAGGTCCCTCCGGCCCGCTCCCCGGAATCTGTGGTGGCCAGGCTCCACACCAGAAGCCGGACACCATGGGAAAAAGATCACGCCCGCCCGCCCGCTCCCAAGGAGCTGTCGGGATCTGGCTCCACAGCACAAGCCGGACACCATGGGGAACAGTTCCCTCCTGGACTGTCCAATGCCATTGGGGGAGAGATTTAACTGCTCCCACCACTCGGTCGAAAAGCAACCCGCCCCTCCCCACGCCCAAAATCCTCTCCACCCCGCTCAATCATTGGGAATGGGAATTAAAATGAGATAATGCTGGAAACTCCCTGACTCAGCTCCTCTCTCCTTTTTGAATGAATTTTGCAATAGGGCCAAAGGGACATGTCAGCACATCCTTCAACTGCTGCCGAAATTTAGTCGGGGCATAAATGCAAGAATGTGTGGAGCAATTCAGGAGCCCAATTCCTGCGCAGAAGGATGCAGCAATATGGACTCACAGCGCAAATTATAGATCCGCACTCATACAGAACACAGCATGATCGTGCCCACTACAGGAGGAAACTGGCGAGATAACAATCAGCAAAATGATTGGTTTCTATCGACTCTCCATCTCTGGCTCTCTAGCACTCTCCCCACTTCTGTTAACCCGGAGGCTCCAGCAGGCTCTGCTGCTCACTAACATGTGTCTGACGGTGAGAACATTGAGCAGCAGAATCAGGATAAATGGGGCTAACGGGTTTAGAATATAATGGACAAATTTGATTGTTACCCAGACCGTCGATTAATAAAAATCTAGTATTACAGAACATAGCCAGGGTTCGTTTACCAGTTGATACATCCATGTGAGCATGGAATACCAGAAAAGGTTCTTTAAAAAGATCAGCACAGCCACTGTCCCAAGAACCACGCCTGTTTTGTCGGTTCATTGCAAAACACCAACTAATTAATTAACAAACTCAACATTGAAAAACACGAACAAATTCAACAACAACTTCAACATTAAGAAACACCAGCAAATCTACAACAAGCTCAACTTTGACAAATAGGTATACATTCAGCACAAATCTTCTCCATTGTATATCACCAAAAAATTCAGCAACATAAACATTGAAAAACACCCAGAAATTCAACAGCAGCAACATTGAAAACACAAAGAAATTCAACAAGCTCGTGAACATTGAAAAAAATATTTGAAATTGAAATTCAAAATTGAAATTCAACCACAACCTCAAAAATGAGAAACACCAACTAATTGAACAACAACCTCAAAATTGAGAAACACCAACAAATTCAATAACAAACCCAACATTGGAAAACAGCAATAAATTCAACAACAACTCAACATTGGAAACACCAACAAATTCAGCAACAACTACAACATTCAAAAACCCCAGAAAATTCATAAAGAAACTGAATACTGATTATCACCAACATATTCTGCAAGAACCTCCACATTGTAAAACATCAACAAATTCACCTACAACTTCAACATTGAAATACACCAGCTAATTCAACAATATTGAAATACACCAGTAAATTCAGAAACCACGTCGCCATAGAAAATGAAGAACAAACCGATGAACAACCTCAGCATTGATAAATAACAAAAAAATTTAACAACAACCTCATCAATGAAAAACATCAACAAATTCAACAAGCTTAACAATGAAAAACTTTAACAAGTTCAAGAGCAACCTCGTCATTGAAAAACACTTACAAATTGACGTTAACATTGAAAAACATCTAAAAATTCAACAACAGCGTGGAAAAACACCAAGTTCAACAAAAAAGTCATCAACTAAAAGTGCAAACATTTTCAAACAAAACCTTAAAGTTTAACAAACATTTGCTGAATTTGTTAATGGTTCTCAATTGTGACTCTATTTATAAATTTGATGGTGTTTCACAATCATTTTAACTTTGCTGCTGTTTTTCAAAGGTGAATTTGTTGTTATGTTTGCTGATTTTTTTTTCAGTGTTGTTACTGCTGTTGAATATGTTGATGTTTTCAATGTTGAATTCGTTGTAGAATTTGTCAGTGTTCTACAATATTCAGGTTGTTGTTGAATATGTTGGTGATGTTCAATGTTGACGTTGTTGAATTTGTCGTTGTTGTTCTCGGTGTTGAGTCTGTTGTTGAATTTGTTGCTCTTTTTCAATGTTGAGCTTGTTGTTGAATTAGTCGATGTTTTCAATGTTAACGTTATTGAATTTGTTGGTGCTTATTAATGTTGAAGCTGTGGTTCAACTTGTTGCTTTTGATCGAAGCTGAGGTTGTAGTTGAATTTGTTGGGGTTATTCAATGTTGGCATTGTTTAAGTTGTTGATGAGTTTCAATGTTCAGATTGTTGCTGATTTTCAATGTTGAAGTTGTTGATGACTTTGTCAGAGTTTTTACAAAGTTGAGGCTGTTGCTGAATGTGTGCACTATTACAACGTGGAAATTGTTGTGGAATTTCTTGGTGATTTTCAACGTTACAGTTGTTGAATTTCTTTGTGTTTTTCAATGCTAATCTTCCTATTTAACTTGTTGGTGTTTTGCAATGTTATGTTTGTTAATTAATTACTTGGAGTTTTGCAACGTTTTGGCTCCTGTTGAAATTGTTGGTGGTTTTCAATCTTTTTGACTTTGCTGGTGTGTTTCAAAGTTAAAGTTGTTGGTAAAGTTGTTGGTGATTTTCAATCTTGATGTTGCTGTTAAACATGTTTTACAATGTTGATTTTGTTTAATTTGTTGGTGATTTTCAATGTTGAGGTTGTTGTTGAGTATGCAGTTGTGTTTTTTTTTCAAAGGCTGAGGTTGTTGCTGAATTTGTTGGTGTTTTTCAGTCTTGAGATTGTCCTTGAATTTGTTGGTGTTTTTCAATGTTGAGGTTGTTGTTGAATTTGTTGGTGTATTTCAAGGTTGAGGTTGTTGTTGAATTTGTTGGTGTTTTTAAATGCTGAGTTTGATTGAATTTGTTGTTGGTTTTCAACATTGAGTTTGTTGAAATTGTTGGTATTTTTCAAAGTTGAGGTTCTTGTTGAATTTTTTTCACTTTTTTCAATGTTGAGGTTGTTGTTGAATTTGCCGGCGGTTTTCAATGTTGATTTTATCGTTGAACTTGTTGGTGTTAATCAATGTTGAGTTTGTTGTAGTTGTTGGTGTTTTTCAAATCTGAGGTTGTTGTTGAATATGTTGGTGTTTTTCAATAATGTTGTGGTTGTTGAATTTGTTGTTATTTTTTAGAAGTCGCAGGCTCGTGGGCTGAATGACCTTCTCCTGTTCCCATGAATAAAGTCCCTGTTAGTGGCTGACCGGGGCTCCAGGATTGCTTTCCCCAATGCATAATCAACATCTGGGACAGCTGATACTCTGAAGTACGGCGACGACTCTGCAGAATACACTTTGCTTTTTGTACATGTGCCTGCTCCAGCAGGGGATGCTTTGACCCATCTACTGCCCCTTTTCCATCCGCTCCTGAGTCTTCACCTCCCCACAAGGGCTCAGCGACTCAGTGGCCCGTGCCGATTGCAGGTTTGTGCTTAAATAGACCATTTATGGCCGGGAAACTGTGAACGCCGCCTCTGGGCTATTTTCAGTTGTTTTGATTCATCAACAAATGAATATATGATGTTAGCGGATATTTCACTGCATCCATTAGCTGCTTTCTGAACTTGGACTGAGTTAGCCCATAAATTAATGTGTTTGTGCAGTAACATAAACTCCGCAGCATCATTCCGAATTGTTTACATATATATTCAGAATCTGTATAATCACTGGGACCTGTTCCCGTAATCGTATAAAATAAGCAATCTATAACATACACCGACCACAGCAGTCCGAAGCTGCCCGAGATGGTGAAGAGTAAAATCACAGACTTCCTCCTGCTCTCCATCTCTGGGTCATTGCGATCCTCTCCCCTGCTCTAACCCCTCAGCCCATTACGGACTCGACTGGCCACTAAAATGTGTCTGACTGTCATAGCGCTGAGCAGCAGAATTAAAGCGAATGGGAGCAATGGGTTTAAAAGCGTGTCAAACAAGTCAAATTCCACCCACCCGGAGTTAGTTAAATAGCTTGGCTCTGGATAACAGAACCACGGAACATTGTCGATTATCTCTCCATGTTCCTGGGTAAAGTGGTGCGGGATGTTTTTTAAACAGTGCAGAATGCCGGTTGATGCTAGAACCACAGCCGCAGTTTTCTCGATGCAATATTTTGTTTTCAGCTTCTGCCAACAAATCGCCACAAATCGGTCAAAGGAGAAAGTGATGGTGAACCAGACTGAACAGTCTGTGGCTGCACGAGTTAGGACAGTGAGAACACTACACACTGGGGTGATGAGCAGGAAACTCTGTCCAAAATAATAATAAATTACTCTCCACATGATGACCTCAGTGATAATGACCAGTAGGTCAGCCCTTGCCATGGCCACCAGATAGCGCATGGTGCAGTTGGAGAGGCCACACTTTCCCCGGGTTAAATTCACAATCGCCAGTAAATTAACTGTAAGAGAGAGAAGGGTAAAGAGACTGGAAATTAACTGATCAAACATTCACGTTCAATAAGGACAATAATCAACCAACAAAATAGATCATTTTGGACCCTGTCAGAGGCTAAACATTGAAATTAAAACTCCATATCTATCCCCAACCCATCCCCATCCTGTGAAATCCCGAGTTCAGACGGGAAGCATTAAATATAATGGGTCGGATATAAAGAACAGAAACAGGCCATTCGCCCAAAGCAGCTCATTTCAGTGTTGATGATCCACTGGAGTCTCCGCCCAGATTTCATCAGTTGAATCTGACAACGTAACACTCTATTCCTTTCTCCCTCACATCCTTGTTCGTTTTCCCATAAATGAATCTAAAGGATTCACATCAAACACTCTGTGTGGTAGCGAGTTGCACATTCTCACCGGTCTTTGGATGAAACAGTTCCCTCTGAACTCCCTCTTGGCTTTATTGGTAATTCTCTCAGAACGAAGGCCTCCATTTATGCCCCTCCTCACAGGAATAAATATTCTCTCTGTGTCCACTCTATCAAATCCTTTTTTCATTTTACATTTCTAATTAGCACACCCCTCAGCCTTCCAGTTTCAAGAGATAAAGTCACAGCCTGTAAATCCGTTCCTGGTATTTATACCCACGTATGTTTGATATGATCGATGTACACAGTCTCTCCACCCTCGGCAGTGCCTCCGTACCCTTGGCTCTATAATACCTGAACTGAACTTAATCCAGTATTCAATATGTGCTCTGGTTAAGGTTTGATGCAGATTTATCATAAATGATCTACTTTTGCAATCCTCCTCAGTATTGACCACACCCTGTCTCAAGCTGGTCTCATCTGTAATCTTTGACATTGTGTTTTGATTACAAAATTCAACTCATTAATGCATTTTGATGAGCACTGATCACAGCACTGAACCTTGTGGAACACCACTTCCCACCTTCTGCCACTCTGAATAATGATCCTTTATTCGAGACTGTCTGCTTTCTCTCCTTATTACAGCGAGCAATCCATTCGGCCACTTCTCCCTTGACGCCACATTTTATGACCTTATTCATCAGTCTGTTTTGCTCTCCTGTTTAAGTGACAGTAAATGTCTCTTTCTCGTGGAGCAGTTGAATCGGCGACAGACCCACATCAATAATTTTCACTGTATACACTTACACTTACTCAAGCCACAACAATAATCCACCCATTGTTTAAAGGTGACATCCGTAAAAGCAAAAGCGACAGCTATATGAAATGGAGAGACCCCTCACCCCAAACAAACATTCACAACCAAAGCAGTTTGTTTCATGCCAGTTATTGAACCAGATTCAGCATAGGTCTACCCTAACAGTTACTCCCGGCAATAAATGGTCACTGGGTATCCCCTCCTCAGCTCCTCATTCCACGGGTTAGTGACCCACAGCCTCTGTAGTTTTGCACTAACACATATTCCCAGACACCCATAGGCACTGTGGCTGGGTGTTTCATGTCAGCTAGTTAACCACACTCAGTACCACTGTACACTTACAGATAATAGAACATTATGTTCCACTGGAGAATATAACTTGATATTACCGTTTCTATGCAAGTCATAAGCAGAACTTGATCTTCAGTTGGTGCAATATAATGAATCGGTAGAGATAATTCAGGGTATTTGACTGTAGAAAATGCTACCACTGATCGACTGCCCATATAGATCCACCGTATATGTAATATTATGAGTAGCAGAATAAAATCACAAATGAGCTCACGTACATCTTCACAGACATTAAATGTTTATATTCACTTACCGGGTACACCAATTATTGCCAAGATCAGGTAATATATTTTTTTAAAACTGTTAAACTGTTCAATCATATTCTCACTGAAGTGATTTGTCCCTTCGTCTCGTGTTAATCTCTCTGTATTAAACTGTGGGGCGATACATTCGCAAAGCCTTTAATTAATACTACTGTCCGAACACCTCCGGGAATTTGAAATTGCAGCTTATTTGTTTTAAACTTGAACAAACAGGTTTTCGAAAGTGAGTTATTCCCTGCTGTACAGTCTATATTTAGCGCTGGGATTTCACTGGACAATGCTGATCACATCATGAGCTAACAAGTTTCGTTCGCCCAGCATTGACCCTGTTCACTCAAAAATAGGAAACATCAGTCCAAAAACAACTTCTAAAATTGTCTCCTAACTGCTGATCCCAATGCTGTGGTTATTAAATCATTGAATTGCAATTAGTCGAGTCTCTCTATCTCTCTCTCCCTCTCTCTCCTCTTGTCTCACTCTTCTTGTCTCTCTCTCTCAGTACCTCCATTCCTCTCTCTGTCTCTCTCTCATTGTTTCAGTCTCTGCCTTCCTCTTCTTGTCTCTTACTCTTCTCTCTCTCACTCCACTCTCTCTCCTCTCTCTCCCATTCTCTATTTCTCTTTCTCTCTCATTGCCTCACTCTGTCTCTCACTCTCCATATCTCTCGGTCCTTCTCTCTCTCTCACTCACTCTCCCACACCGTCTCTCCTGTCTCTCTCCCCTGCCTTTCTTGTCTCACTTTCTCTCTCTCGCTTTTGTCTTTTCCTCTCTGTATCTCACTCTCTCATTCTCTCAGGGGCGTGAGTGCCCTCTTTAACTTTCATTATCCTATCAAAGGGTAGAATGCCTCACTAAGGAACAGAGATTTATACATTCGAACGTTGAATCATTCACTTAGACTTGGAAAGGAATTAGGGCAGATAGAGGGATTAAAAATAGGGATAATAAATGAATCAAATTAAGAATAAATAAAAATAAGTGGGTAAAAAAAAGAATCTAGGGAAAGGGTTTAAAATGTGGTGAGGATAGAGGAGAGAGCTCATGGTCTGAAGTTGTTGAACTCAATCTAATGTCCGGAAGGCTGTAAAGTGCCCAGTCGGAAGATGAGGTGCTGTTCCTCCTGTTCGCATTGGGCTTCACTGAAACATTGCAGCAGGTCAAAGAATGACATGTGGGCTGAGATCAGGATGGAGTGTTGAAATGGCAAGCGGCAGGGAGGTCTGGGTCATGCTTGCAGACAGAACCAATGTGCTCCACAAAGCAGTCACCCAATTCTACTTTAGTCTCCCAATCATAGAGGAGTCCGAACTTGGAGCAGCGAATGCTGAGGACAAAATTGAAGGAAGTGCAAGTGAAGCACTGGCTCACCTGAAAGGCTTGTTTGAGCCCTAGGACGGTGAGGAAGGATGAGGTAATTGGGCAGGTGTTGCACCTTCTGTGATTGCATGTGAAGGTGCCGTGGGAAGGGGATGAGGTGTTGGGGGTGATGGAGGCGTGGAGGGAGCGGTTACGACGGAATTCAGATGGAGGGGTTGAGAGGAAGATGTGTTTGGTGGTGGCATCATGTTGGAATAGACGGAAATGATGGTGGATGATCGGTTGAATGCAGAGGTTGTTGGGGTGTAAAATTAGGTCAAGGGGGGCCCAATCATTCTTCAGGGTGGGAGGGCAACCGTTGAGGGCAGAGGCGGGGGATATTGGTCAGACACAGTTGAGAACCTTGTCAAGCATTGTGGGGGAGGGGGGAACCTCGGTTAAGGAAGATGGAAGACATGTCAGAAGCGATTTGTAAAATGTCGTCATCCGAACACATGCGAACTGAGAGAATGAGATGGAGTCCTTACAGGAAGCGGGGTGTGAGGAGATGTCGGCGAGGTAGCTGTATGAGCCGGTGAACTTGTAATGAACATTACTGGGCAATCCATCAACAGAATTGGAAGCAGAGAGGTCAAGGATGGTAAGGGAACTGTCGGAGATATACCATATGAAGCTGATAGAGGGGCCGAAATTTGAAGCAGAATTGATACATCTTTCCCGGTCCAGACAAGAGCATGCAGCTCCACCAATTCAGTCATCGATATACCTAAAAAAGCTTTCTCAGTGGGGTGTGGACTGAGTAGGACAGCAACAAGGACTGTTCCACATTACCCATAAATAAACAGGCATAACTAGTGACCATGTTGTCGCCCGTAGCCATACCTTTTGTTTGGTGGGCGAGGGATAAGTTAAAGGAGAAATTTTTCAGTGATATAACACGTTCAGCCAGGGGGAGGAGAGAGGTGGTGGATGTTGATTTTTTGGGCCTCCGTTCAAGGAAGAACCGGTGATCCCTCAGACCATCCTGGTGGGGAAAGGATGTGTAGAGGGATTGGGCGCTCATGGTGACGAGGAGGCGTCATATCAATGTCAACAATTTCCAGTTGCCTGGCCCTAACCGACTGGGAAAGGGCTTTGGTGAGATCCCACCTGGATTAGTCTATTGACCCTCGAGTTTAGAACTGTTCTGAAAACAGGCTCATGCTAAACTGTATCAATGTCATCATGTTAAAATATTACATGTAGAAAGCCACCACAGGACCCTGTAAATTTCAACATACCATGTGGGAGGCGTTGGCAAAGTGGCATCGTCTCCAGACGAGTCATCCAGAGACCCAGGGTAATGGTCTGGAGACACGGATTCGGATTCCACTCGAATTTGAATTTATTATAAATCTGGACATAAAAGTCTACAGATCACTGTGAAGCCATCGTCGATTCTGGTACAAATCCATCTGGTTAACTAATCCCCTTTTAGTCAAAGGAATCCGAGGTTCTTACCTGTGGGAAACTATCGAACTCCAGATCCACAGCAATAGCACTAAGTTGCTTCAAAACACGAAAAATTACAAAAGGAATGAGACAGGAGAAATCACCAGGCATCGACCAAGGCACTGGAAATGACAACAAGAAATCTAATTCTGTCGACCCTGCAAAATCCTCTTTACTAACATGGGGGCCGGGGAGGAGCTGTCTCACAGGCAGGTCAAGCAACAGCCTGACATAGTCATCCTACCGGAATCATACAGAGAGAAAATGTCCCAGACACCACCATCGCCATCCCTGAGTATCCCCATTTAAACTGGCATGACAGTCCCACCGCAGAGGCTGGGCCACAGAGTAAACAGTTAGGAGGGAATTGCTGTGGGAGTGCTCCACATCAACTCCGGGCCCCATGAAGTGTCATGGCATCAGATGAAACATGGGCAAGGAAACATCCTGTTGATTACCACCGACCCCCCTCCCTCAGCTGATGAGAGTAAAAGGGCGCAGAATTTACTCTGGGTGGGGGACTTTATTGTCCATCACAAAGAGTGACTCGTTAGTACCTCTACTGACCGAGCTGGCCGAATACTAAAGGACATAGCGGTGTCTGCGTTAGGTGGTGAGGGAACCAACAGAAGGAAGAAAACATGCTTCACCTCATCCTCACCAATCTGACTGCCGCAGATGCATCTGTCCATGACAGTGTTGGTAGGAGTCACCACCGCACAGTCACTTTGGTGACCAAGTCCGCCTTCACATTGAGGATTCCCTCCATCGTGTTGCGTGGCATTACCAACGTGCTAAAAGGGATAGATTTCGAACAGATCCAGCAACTTAAGGCTGGGCGTCCATGAGGCACTGAGGGCCATCAGCAGCAGCAGAATTGTCCTCGAACACAATCTGTAACCTCACGGCCAGGCACATCCCCCACTCTACCATTACCATCAAGCCAGGGTGTCAAACCTGGTTCAATGAAGTGTGCAGAAGGACATGCCAGGAGCAGCGGCAGCCATACCTGAAAAAAAGGTGTCAGCCTGTTGACGCTATAACACAGGACTACTTGTATGTCAAACTTGCATAAGCACCAAGTGATAGACAGAGCTAAGCGATCTCACAACCAAAGAATTAGATCTAATCTCTGCAGTCATGCCACAACCATTCGTGAATGGTGTTGGATGAGGGGGCTCCAGACGTATCCCCATCCTCAATGAAGGAGGAGCCCAGCACATCAGTGCAAAACATAAAGCCGAAGCATAAGCAACATTCTTCAGCCAGAAGTGCAAAGTGAATGATTTATCTCGACCTCCTCCGGGGTTCCACAGCGTCAGAGATGCCAGTTTTCAGCCAAATCGATTTACTCCGCGTGTTATGAAGAACTGGCTGAAGGCACTAGATAATGAAAAGATTATGCACCGTGACGATATTCTGACAAGTACACTGAAGACATGAGCTCCAGAACATTCTGCGGCACTAGCCGAACTGTTCCAGTACATGTAGAACACTCGCAACTTACTGCCAATGTGGAAATATGCCCAGGTATTTTCTGTGCACAAAAAACAGGACAAATCCATCCTGGCCAATTACTTCCCCATCAGTCTACTCTCGATCTTCAGTAAAGTAACGGAAGCGGCTATCAACAGCGCTATCATGCGGCACCTACTTAGTATTAACCTGCTCACTGACGCCCAATTGGAGTGCTGCCAGGTCCGCTCTGCTCCTGACGCCATGACACTCTTGGTTCAAACATGGACACAAGAACTTAATTCAAGATGTGAGGTGAGAGCGACTGTCCTTGACATCAAGGCAGCGTTTGACTGAATGTGACATCAAGGGGCCCTAACATATCTGGAGTCAATGGGAATCAGTGGGGAATTCTCTACGCTGGTTGGAGTCATAAAAAGCACAAAGGAAGATGGTTGTGATTGTTAGAGGTCCAACATCTCAGTCCCAGGGCATCATTGCTGGAGATGTTCAGGGTAGAGTCCTCGGCCCAGCATCTTCAGCTGCTCATCAATGACTTTACCTCCGTCATAAGGTCAGAAGTTGCGATGTTCGCTGATGATTGCACAATGTTCAGCACCATTCGCGACTTCTCAGGCACTGAATCAGCCCATGTCCAAATGCAGCAACAGCTGGACAATATCCAAGCTTGGGCACATGTTAGGAACGAGAGAGTTTAAGTAAGTTATGTGTGCATTTGTTGGTTTAGGAAATATTTTTTGTTTTAATTTTCAAGCATGATTTTTGTTTCTCGATGTGTGGGTTAAAATGGTGAATCCTTGGATATCGTTACATTTTTGAGAGGCGAGAGCAAGTGTACGCTCGGTTTGTGTGCCTGCATTTTCAAATGCTTTTATGATCCTTGAGGTGGAGAGCTGTGTTACCAAGTGGGGTAGTGGTTTAGGGCAGTTTAAGTACAAAAAATTTGCTGTTTCCTAGCAATCGGATTCCAGAGAGGGTGGCCACACACACATACACACAGACACACACGCATATGCACACGTACACAAACACATAAACACAGCTATAAACCAAAATCAGTTTGAGTTCATTTGGTGTGGGTGTTCCAAGGATGAAAGCACTTGCCAAGAGAAGGAACCTTGGCGAGGGGCTGGTAACAAGTCCGAAACGAAATATGCAAACAGCTGGCAGGAGAAGCAGAAAGAGAAGAAGAGAGGTCTGTTGAAGACCTACTAATCAAAAGAAGCAAACAGGAATCTGGACAAGGTCCTATTAGGTAGTTTTGGGAGTGAGATGCAGAGAAAGGTTTCAAATTTCAAGTTAGAATTTTCAGCATGCAGATTTAAAGCAACTTCGGCTTGCAAAAATGCAGAAGATCCAAGGAGACAGCTCGAGTTCTGTAAGGCCTTGCTATAAGGGTGTGAAGCAATGGTGTTCTTTTGGCATGGCTGACACAGTGAGAGCGAATGCATGGCAGGAATCTTCAATGACGTGGCGATCCAGGAGAGCTAGGAGCCCTGCAGATGGACCGTTATGGAAGGCGTCTGAGAGAAAGCATGGTTTGGGAGGAGACTCCAAATGGGTTCTTCGAGAGTGGAGGTTGGGAAGCCTCGTGTGAAAGACGGAGCTCAATGAGAGCGGTTGGCTCAAGATTTGACAAGCGATTGGGGGGAGATGTCAGGTATCCATAGCAACTGTTCGGAATGGAACCAGACACTTGGTTTCAGGTTGTTGTAAGGATTACCACAAGTCGCAGATTGTTTTGCCTGGACTGTGTAACGACTGTGAACATTAGAGTATAAGATAGATGTTCTAACTTGTGCTTTCTTAGTAAATCTGAATATATCTGGAAAGGCACAGTTATGGTGAAGGACTATTGTAATATTGTTCATATTTTCAAGTTTAATAAATGTTTGATTCATTGTTAAAAATCCATCAGCTGCCTCCTGTAACTGTTCAGTCGAAACTCTCCACGCAACTAAACAAAAAATAAAACTTAAGATCTCTCAAGCTGGGTTCCACCCTGGGATCAGACTTTTCCCTTAGGAACATCACCAGGGATCATACCACTGACAACTGGCAAGTGACATTCACGCAACACATGTGCCAGGCAATGACAATCTCCAAGAAGAGAGAATACAACCATTGCCTCTTGTCATTCAAAGGCGTCCAACACTATCAACATCCTGGGGGTTACCATTGACCAGAAACTGAACTGGACCAGCCATATAAATACTGTGGCTGTAACAGCATGTCATAGGTTCAGAATTCTGTGGTAGTAACTCACCTCTTGTCTACAGAAGGCCTGTCCACCATCTACAAGGCACAATTCAGGAGTGTGATGGAATACTCTCCACTTGCCAACATAAGTAGAGCTCCAACAACAGTCAGGAAGCTTGAGCAAATCTAGGACATAGCAGCGCTCTTGATTGGCACCACATCCACAAACAGTAACTCCCTCTACCACCGACCCACAGTAGCAGCAGTGTGTACGATGTACAAGGTGCACTGCAGGAATTCACTGAGCCTCGTTAGACAGCACCTTCCAAGCCCAGGACCATTATCATGTAGATGGACAAGGGGAGCAGACACATTGGAACACCACCAGCTGGGAGTTCCCCTCAAGTCACTCATAATCCCGTTTTGGAAATTTATCGCTGTTCCTTCCCTGTCGCTGAGTCAAAATCCGGGAACTTGCTCCGTAACAGCACTGTGGGTGCCTCTGTACCTCAGGGACTCCGGCGGTTCGAGAAGGCTGCTCAGCACCACCTCCTCAAACGCTATTAGAGTTGGGCAAAAAATGTTGACCTAGAAAGCGACGCCCACATCCAATTAACCAATGTAAACAGTAATCTAAAAGGAAACAGTGGATCGGCAGAAATGGGACTTCTTCTAATTGGCCAGATCTAATGAGTGGTCTGTCAAAGCGATCAGTGTAGGGCCCGAAATTTTTTACAATTTATATGAACGAATAAATGAAGGTATTCAGTACATTTGCTGATGACACAAAGTTTGGGAGAATAGTAAGTTGTGAAGAGGACATAAGGAGGCTACAAGGCATGTAGATAGGTTAAGTGAGTCGTCAAATACGTGGCTACAGGAGAATAACGTAGGAAAATGTGAAATTGTCAATTTAGGCAGGAAAATGTATTTAAACAAGAATCTTATTATCCAAATGAAGAGGGATTGCAGAGCTCTGAGATGCAGAGGGGTCGTGGTGTTCTTGTGCAGGAATCAGTAAAGGCTAGTATGTAGGTACCGCAGGTAAATAGGGAAGTTAATAGAAGGTTATCATTTATTGCGAGGGGTTTTGAATGCAATAGTAGGGATGTTATGTTTGTGTTGCACAGAGCACTGGTGAGAAAACAACTGGAGTATTGTGTACAGTATTGGTCTCGTTATTTAAGGAAGGATGTAATGCGTTTGAAGCATTTCAGAGAAGGTTTAACAGACAAATATCTTGAATGGGCGTGTTTTCTGATGAGGAAAGATTGGGCAGGCTAATCTTGCATCCACTGGAGTTTAGAAGAGTGAATGAAAGATAAAAGATTCTGAGGGATCATGGCAGGGTAGCTGGAGAGGATCCTTCCTGCTGTGAGAGAATTTAGAACTGGGGCCCACTGTTTAATAATAAGGCGTCACCCATTGTGCACAGAGATAAGGAGAGTTTTTATTTCTCTCAGAGGGTCATGAGCCTTTGGAACTCTGTTTCTCAAAAGGTGGTTGGTGAAGAGTCTTTGAATTATTTTAAGGCAGAGGTGGATCAGTCTTTGATAAGCAATGGAGGTAAGCGATTTTCAAGGATAGGCAGGGCTGTGGAGTTGAGTTTACAATCAGATCAAACACGATCTGCTGCAGCAGTCTCCAAGTCTTCTGGCTCATGAGATATGGACTAAATCAAGCGATTCTCAGTACCCAGGTTAGACATGTATAAGTGGCGCCTGCTTTCACTGCCTGTCACACCTTCCATCACATTGTTGATGACTGAGATCGATCCCGCTTTTCCATATTTTGTGTGTGTGCGTGTGTACAGGACATAACAGGCCAATTACCCACTTCTCCCAGAAGGTGCCTGTCATGTAGTTGTCCTACAGCAGCTTGGCTGGAACTGCGGCTAATCCTGGCGCACAAGTCCACAATGCTCAGACCGTGATGCAGTCAGCCCCTGGGGCCTTTGCGGTGCCCAGAGACTTCACAAGTACTTGATATTATCGAAGTGAATCGAGTGGCTTCTGTCTGGCATCTGTAATTAAGAGGAAATGAGGTGGAGGCCGGGATGGATCATCCACTGGGACCTTCCGGCCGAATATGGTTTCAAATCTTGCAGCCGAGTCTTTTGTGCTGACATGCTGTGCGCTCAGATCATTGAGGATGTGGGTGTTTGCAGAGCCTCTCCCTCCGGTCTGAATATTATGTTTTAATGGAACCAACATTAGATGTTGCAGAAATGCAGAGCTTTAAACTGATCGCTTGACTGAGGGCTGGCTCATTTCTTCCAGTCGCATTGGACTCCGCTGCTTGGGTTCCTGGAATATTCATGCCGTTTTGCCACGTTCGAAACTCATTTTGAGGTGCGACTTGTGCTAATGGATTAACCCATTGCGGATATTAATAAACATTGAGTGGTTTGCATTAATTAAAAACAAATGCTTTCTGCAGATGATAGCGGTGTCATGGGCAAAAGCATTTGCAGACATAACTGGTTACCACGAGGCATTTAAAAAATGCAACCATATTCTGTTAAACTGGTAACTCGTCCCAGCCTGAAGATTAATTTATCTGTTTGTCTCCCTTCCTCACATTTAATGTTCTGACGATAGTGAATATTTCTCGGGGAAAGTGTGGTCTCTCGAAATGTGCCACTTACTACCTTGTGGCCATGCAAGGAGCAGATTAATTGGTCGTTTTCATCGATCTGATTCTGGAGCATCTTCCAATTCGTTATCCTATCGAGTTTATGTTCCTGTTTTTTATTCCCGTGTGTAATATCCATGCGGTTCTGCTTTACACAGTCACAGACTGTTCTGTCTGGTTCACTGTCACTTTTACATTCGATCGATTTGTGGCTATTTGCTGCAGTAAGTTAAGAGCAAAATATTGCAACATTAATACTGCATCTGTGGTTCTGGGAACAGTCAGTTTGTTGGGCTGTTTGAAGAATGTGTTCTGGTATTTTATGTATACGGCTCAGTATTGGGGCATGAAATTCCCCTGGTTTTGTTTTGTGACATTGGATGTTCAGAATTCACGGACATGGGCAGCAATCGAGTTTCTTTATTACATTCTAACGCCGGGAGTCCAATTGTTCCTGGTTTAAGTGCTCAATGCTTTACCTGACAGGCATATTTTACTGAGGAGCAGATCCCGCAGGAGACTCCAGGCTCAGAGTAGTGAGGAGAGTCCCAGAGACACAGAGATGGAGACTCTAAGGAAATCAATCATTTTACTGTTTATTATCTCAGGAAATTTCATCCTGTTATGAGCTTACTTCACGATGTTTTCCCTATGGTGGCGAATGGTAGGTTTGGGCTACACTTACGTAAGACCACCACTTTATATTCGGGAAATAGGCTTCATGCTGCAGCTCCTGACCTGCTGCACAAACACTAGTTTGTATGCAGTGAGCCAGACTAAGTTCAGAGAGCAGCTGAAGGCTGGGCTGAAATTCCTCTTTACTCCGATTCTAAAACTCATTCAGTGCTGTGCTGAACTGAATGATTTCACAACAAGAACACGCTCACTCCTCATGCTTTGCCCGACGCAGCTCTCAACAGCAGGTCCAGTGATAGTGATTAATTATAAATCTCTGACTGACACAGGGTGAGCCATCCTCAGCCGCTGTCAGAGATAAACTATGAACTGGGAAAAGACTCTGGCTACCACCTAGATTCGATATTGGGCTTCGGGAAAGTGTAGTCTGGGATTATTCTAACTGGAGCCCCTGTTGGAAAAGCCCATATATCAGCATCTCACACAAAGTACCATGTAACTTCCCCCCATACCAATCAGAAAGTGGCTCCCATCACACCCAGCACAAAGTCTCCCTCCACAGCAAAACTCAAATTGATTCCTGTGGACAGAAAACCCAACAACAAGCTGGACATCCACTTCTGAGCACAATAATTCAAATCAAATTAATTCCCTCCAGTCAGACTGATCATGTTCACTAGAAGCCTCAGCAGTCACGTCATTCTGTTTCACTGTGTCATCGGTGTGTATTCAGACATCAATGTCACTTCACATGGGCTATAAAGGCTTCCATCCCAATTCGACAATGACTGCCTCAGCCTGGACTCGCATCTTTTGTCAGAGTTTTTGTCTCTTTGGATCGTCTGATCAAGGAATGAATTTAAAAAGGGTGAAATCCTCTTGTCAAACCCGTTTCACCGTCTTCAGATTAATGTGATACAACCCTACCCTCTGCTGGCTGCTCACCGCCACTACAGGCACAGCTCTTTTCCAGCCTCAGAGAAGTTCAGTTACTGCATGGCAGCATCTTGAAACAGTTTGAAGAAGTCTGAATATGGAACAATACTGTAAGGGATTGAAGATTGCAGCAGGGTGCACAGTATCACAGTATCACAGTATCACATATCACATCCATTCTGCAACTGCCTCTATACCCCATGGGTTTCCGTTTCCATTACATTTCTAACTAATGACGTCTGACCGCACGCCTTTGGCAATACTATCTGTATGACAAGAAACGGACTATCATCATCACTGTCAGATATTCTGGAAGCGGCCACGATCCAATTCATCAGACATGTTTGCTTTGCTATTAAGATTCCCATGTCCCTTGTATTCTATGAACCGATACATTGCTAACGGAGCGACCTCGATTTTTGCCCTACAGCATGTCCTGTAGAAATTGAGCCACCAGCGACTGCCTGGCTGCAGTTAGAGTGTTTGTTCTTTTTTCAAAGCAGGGTGTAACATTTTCAAGCTTCAAGTCATCGGGCGTCACTCCCGTATACAAGGAAGAATGAAAGATTATGATCAGTGCCTCCGCTAAGACCACCACCCTTCACTCAGCAACTCTCGTACATCTCTGTTCTGACACAAGAGCGCTGGAATGAAACGGGTTAACTGAACCTGTTTGTTCGGTGGCTGTAATTAATGTCAGTCTCCATGGAATTTAACTGTGCCTCTGACAGGTTGCCCTCTTCTGTTTATAAGTGGCGCCTTTCAATGCGTTATCACAGAGTATTATCGGGAGCATTCAATCCGCCACAAGCCGGGATCATCGGCATAACAGAGAGGCAGAGGAGAGGACAGAATCTGAGAAGAATAGGTTGGACTGTTACAACAATTGATCAGAGACTGAGAATAATAGATTGGGAAGTTAAAACAATAGATCAGAGACTGAGAATAATAGATTGGAAAGGTAAAACAATAGATCAGAGACTGAGAATAATAGATTGGGAAGTTAAAACAATAGATCAGAGACTGAGAATAATAGATTGGAATGTTACAACAATGGATCAGGACCTGAGAATAATAGATTGGAATGTTACCACAATGGATCAGGACCTGAGAATAATAGATTGGAATGTTACCACAATGGATCAGGACCTGAGAATAATAGATTGGAATGTTACAACAATGGATCAGGACCTGAGAATAATAGATTGGGAAGTTAAAACAATGGATCAGAACCTGAGAAGAATAGATTGGAATGTTACAACAATGAGCAGGAGCTTCGCCACGGCGCTAAACTTACTTTCTGCAGAAGATCATTGGATAACATTAAATTTGCGCATTTTATTTGCGCTTTTGGTTATTCAAGGAGTTTACTATCCCATCCTCGCTATTCTCGGTGTCCCTGGTAAGTCTTTACATTCATAAATTAACTTGTGCAGCATGTTTAACTTCATTACAGTGCATGTCGTCTAAATTCTGGTAAGACCAGTGTCATTTTGTGAAGTTCTGACCACAAACTCCATTCCTGATCCACGGACCCCATACATCGTATCTGCTCATTTCTGTGGGTCATGGCTGTACTTGAGGGCTCAGTTGGCCCACCATTCTCTGCATTGTCAAGGGGGTTGTCAGGCGTAGCACCCGGCGGGGAGAATTGAAATTGAGTCACACACAAACTGCCAGCCAACATTCCCAATTCGGGCCCACAGGTGAGCAGTTCTGCGCCACAATTTAGTCTCCTCACTTTCTTCCTTTGACTGACTTTTGCCAACAGCCCCCAGCAGACCAGATCGCAAGGCCCATTCCCTTTCCACTTTCCATGTCCCTACCTCCACGGCACCCACTGCCCCGGCGCTGCCTCATCCCTGCTTGAGCCCAGCATCCATGGCGCGCTGGAGTTCGGGTACGAGGTGGGGGTCAGTTGGGGAATGAACAACCGCAGCTCCTCCAGTCTGACCATGTATCAAACATCACTGGATCCACTCTGGTAAATAACGCCTATACTCCCTCCCAAACCCTTATATCTTTCTGAAAGTGTGGCGCCCGATGTTTGAAACAACATACAGGACGGGACCAAAATAGTGCTTTACGTAGATTTATTATACCAGCGTGCATTGAGTTCCCTCTGCCTCTATTAACACTGTGGAGGATGCCATAAGCTCTATTCAGTCCGTTCTTAGCCTGTCCTGCCCCCGGCAGAGATTTGTGCACAAACAGCCCAGGTCTCTCTGCCCTTGCACTGCCTCTGATTTGGACAATGGACTTGTATTGGATACATTATACTGGATTGTATCCTCTCCAATATTCTCCCCATTCCAACCTCTCTTTCTTCCTTTTGAAACTTTTTGTAAATTGTAATTCTGTTTTCCAGCTTTGGTTTAATGGGTTCAATAGCTTCTTCTTCAACACAAAACAAAAACAGAATTACCTGGAGAAACTCAGCAAGTCTGGC
The DNA here is from genome assembly GCF_964194155.1 of Cetorhinus maximus. Lineage (NCBI taxonomy): Eukaryota > Metazoa > Chordata > Chondrichthyes > Lamniformes > Cetorhinidae > Cetorhinus > Cetorhinus maximus. Next base: position 103,018 of record NW_027596257.1, on the reverse strand, counting down.
AGCATCGGCGGAGAAGAAATCAGTCAAGGTTTCGAGCCTCCATGGCCCTTCGGCACGAACCCAGTCAGTTATCCAGGCAAATCAGCTTGTTTGTTACCAGCCCCTGGGCGAATAAAGGAGAAGGGCAGCGGACGGAGGATTACACAGCTGGAAGAAAAGCACCTGTCCAATCCAAAACTCATAGTTTCGCGTTCAGCGTTGTGACAACTCAATTTTACCAGGGATAGTAGGAAGGGGGGAAGGTTGCTTAGATCTGGTTGATTGTAAGGGGTCACCAGATTTTAAGCCATGCAGGGAAAGTAAAACAGAACTTGCAATAGATTTTAATTCAAATATTTCAGTAACAACCTTTTATCGCTTTAACCCCTCCAGCCTTCCAGATCATCACTGGCTTTTCCTTTGTTCGTTCCCGCACAATCATATTCACACAGCTCAGGAAAGAAGAGCACAATTCAACATTTCAAGATTTACTTAATCAACCTGGTCACTTTTGTCCCAAGCTAATTTCCATGCTTATCTTTCTTCCACACAGTTAATTTATTGTCAATTGTCATCCTGTCTCGGGGAAACTGCGGTCTGTCCAAATGTGTCTCTCTCTACCTGGTAGCCATGTCAACGGCAGATCTACTGGTCGTTATCCTCGACCTGATATTGAGACACATTCCAATCGTTTTTGCGGAGCAGTTTCGTTTCCTGTATTCTATCCCTGTGTGTAATATTCATGCTGTCTTCCTATATGCCGCCACTGACTGTTCCATCTGGTTCACTGTCACTTTCACTTTTGATCGATTTGTGGCTATTTGTCACCAGAATATGAAAATTAAATATTGTACCGAGAAAACAGCGACTGTTGTTCTGGGAACAGTGACTGTGCTGAGCTGCTTAAAGAACATCATCTGGTATTTTACCCTCACAGGTCTGTATTTTCTGAGGAACGGGCCCTGGTTTTGTTATATACCTTTTGCTGTTCAGCTCTCTACGGTCTGGATGACTATAGAATTTCTCCATTACATTCTTACCCCCTGTGCCCCATTTTTCTTGATTCTGCTGCTCAATTTTCTCACCGTCAGACACATTTTAGTCAGCAGCAGAACCCGCAGGAGACTCCGGGCTCACAGCAGTGGGGAGAGTCCCAGAGACCCAGAGATGGAGAGTCGGAGGAAATCCATCATTTTACTAGTCGTTATCTCAGCCAATTTCATCCTGTTGTGGGCATTGTTAATATTGTTTTCTACATGGAGCCGGATATCATTCTTGGGGAATGTGCAAGTTGACCTAGATTATATTGTGATGGAATTGGGCTTCATGTTGCAGCTCCTGAGTTGCTGCACAAACACTGGGATTTACGCCGTGACACAGACTAAGTTCAGGGAGCAGTTGAATAATGTGCTGAAATATCCCTTTACTTCAATTCTTCAATCCATTGTATAACCTGAACACTGACTGACTGAGAATGTCCATTAAGTTTCCATTTAATTCAGTATTTCCATTGGTGACCGGTCTGTTACTGTGCCGACAGCAGGCAAAGAGCAGGGTGGTGCTGTTATCTTTATGGTGACAGAGCAAATGGACAGAGTCTGTTCCACATGATGTTGTTTGCTCGCCTTGCACAGAGGCCCATTCTGACGGGAGCATAGAGAAGGAAAGGGTCGTGTCACCAGTGGCCCCGCCCACTCCTGGTTTTCAAAGCAACCAGGGCATCAACAAATGCAGCAACAACAAGTAGGGGTGGTGTCTATCACTGGCCGGGGTAGGGCTAAGTCAGGTAATTGTGTTTGGCGGGAAATCAGGGCACACCAGGGCAGGAGGGTAATATAGCAGCAACAGTGGGGGAGGCGCCCATAACAGTTACACCGAGGAAGTGGGGTGATACAACAGGTGCAGCGTCGGAGGGTGTATGGTATTCCAGGAAATCGAATGAGGAAAGGTAATATACCGGGTACACAAGCTGTGGGGGAACAGCAATGTGATAATCCAGGTATACCGCGGGAGGAAGGATATCATACCTTGTGCACTAGATGTGGCGGTGTAGCGATGTGATATATCAATTATAGAGTGCGGGGAAGGGTGATATAACGGGCTTTTATCCCTGTACTGACCCTCTGACTGTGCAGCAGTTCCTCAGTTCCGACTGATGACAGCACATCACTGATCAGTACTGTGATTCTCTAAAAATGTGTCGCTCCCTCAGTACTCACCCTTCCACCGTGCCGGCTTTCACTCAATGATGCCTCTCTTATAGTGCAGTGCTCCCTCAGTACTGACCCTCTTACAATGCAGTACTGTGACAGCACTGAGCCTACATCAGTGAACTAGTCCCTCAGTTCTGACCCTCTATCTGTGCAGCACTTTTGCAGTTGTCACCCTCTGACAGTGCAGCTCTCCTGTGCTGAACCTCTGACAGTGCCGCACTTGCTCCACACTGACACTGCAATAGTGCGGCCATCCGTCAATGCTGATCCTCCGATAGGGCAGCACTCCATCAGAACTGACCATCTGACAGTGCAGCATTGCCTGAGTATTGAACCTCCAACAGTGCAGGTCTCCCTCACAATTACCCTCTGACAGTAAAGCACTCCCTCAACACTGACCCTCGAGCAGTGCAGCACTACTTCGCTACTGACCATCTGATAGTGCAGCACTCCCTCTGTGCTCCCCCAATAACACTGTGGAGCTTTCTTAGTATTGACCCTCTGCCAGTTCAGCACTCTCTCATTACAATCCACGCAAAAGTGCAGCACTACCTCAGTACTTACTCGATGACAATGCAGCACTCCATCAGTAGTCGCCTTCTGACAGTGCAGCACTCGTTCTGTTCTAACATTCCAGCAGTGCAACAATCCCTCAGCATTTACCAACTGATAGTACAGCACTCCCTTAATACTGACTCTCCAGCAATACAGCTATCCCTCAGTACTAACCATCTGATCGTGCAGCGCTTCCTCAGTGCTCCCTCAGCGGACACTTCATCGCTCCTTCAGTACTCACCCTCTGCCAGGTCAGCACGCTCTCGGTACTGGACATCCAGCATTGCAGCACTCCTTCATCACTGAAGCTCTGACAGTGTGGCGCATCCTCAGCACTGACCCTCCGATAGTACAGCACTCCTCTGTGCCGACCCTCTGACAGTGCAGCACTCTCTCAACACTCACCTTTTGACAGCACAGCTTTCCATCAGTACGGACTCTCCCATAGAGCAGAACTCCATCAGTACTGACAATCTCTCAGTGCAGCACTCCGAAAATGCTGGCGCCCCAACACTGCAGATTCCGCTCTTTACTGACCCACCTTTATATCAGCTCTCACTATCTATGATATCCTGATCAGTGCATCAATGTCTAAATACTGACCCTCCCATAGTGCAGCACTACCTCAATACTGAACCACAAACAGTGCAACACCAGCTCAATACACACCCTCCGACAGTGCAACACTTCCTCAGTACTGACTCTCCGACACGCTGGCACTCCCACAGCACTGAACCGCCGACAGGGCAGAATTCCATCTGTCCTAACCCACCAACTGTGCATCACTCTCTAATTCTCCACCTTCCAAAAGTACATCATTCTCCCACCACTGACCCTCCAGCCTGTGGTGGAAGATAGAAATCGTGCGGTTGAATATCATTAGGACATTCTACTTTAGAGTTGAATCAGTGGTCACTCTTTGTTAAGGCGTAAAAAACGGTTAAAATATTCACACAGGATACTTTGCACACAGAGCTACATCAGAAGACCATTGGAACATTCCGCGATGGTGTGAGATTTCACTGACATTTCAGAAGCTCCTTTCGGAATCCAGTAACAGATATGGGCAATCTCCAGGGGAAAAAATAACATCAGGATATGTAAATTCTGTCTATGTGATAAAGTTTCACCCTTTAGCAAAGGCATGTTAAAACGATAGTGCCATTCATTAATTATAAGTTAATGTGCAATTTGGAGTCATTGAAGTTTCAAGAATGAATCCTTTTAACCTTGTCCAGTGTATCACTAAGCTCTAGTGGACTATATTCAATTCGAAGTGAACATTATCAGTAACCTTTATGAAGGGCCGATGCGGCGGGGATATAGCCTTTCAATGACCTAATTGGAAAAAAATACTATATATATATATATATTATAAGAGCATTCAGTAAAAAAAATAATAAACTAGTTCACACAACTACAGATGATGAGAATACTAAAACAAGGTATACTGGTTGTAAGAGTTGTTATTAGAACATATTAGAAAAAAATATTTACCATATAAACACTCACAGTTACCATATAATGACACAGTCCTCAATAATTAAACCATTATCAAAAACAGTGAATAATAGAACCTTAAGAGGATGATTAAAGAGAAAGCAGCTTAGACAAAGAAGCAACACCACAGTTGCCAAGGGCAATGTAATTCAAACAGAATTGACAGAAAGAGAGGAAATCATACCACTGAAAAGGACACGAGTATTGAAATCCTCAAGTTACCGCTTCTCACTAGAGCTGTCTGCATGGCTAGACATTTCGAACTTCATTGCGCTGACCATAATCGGATCACTCTTCTTGGCACTTAAGGTAACAATTTGCTTTAAAGCTTGATGCAACATTATAAGATATTTGTGACTGTATCATTGAATAGTTTTATGTTCTGGATTCTACATTAGAACTGAGATTATGCTTTCCATCTTTGTATATCTTTGACGTTTCATGTACTTAACTATTTAAGGCATCTTGCATGTTCTGGCTCTTGAATAAATGTTTGAATAATGTAGGAAACATAATGTCTCACTCAGTATTCTGTGTACGACTTCACAGAGCTCAACACTGCACCTTCCTAATGAGGGAATTAACTTTTATAACGAGAGCCACGGACCATTATAATATCCGTGTATTTGTAACATAGCTGAGCATTATATTGTTTTCAAAGGACAATCTTAATGAAGGGTACGATCGCTGATGGAATCCTTCACTCAGGGTGTGGTGGATAATTTCTTCAGTCCCCAAGAAAGAGTATGTGAGAGGTGTATGTTTTAAACTCAGGTGAAAGTAATTAACAGAGAAGAGGTCGTTATCTGGAACAGCCCCTTAAGGATCAAGGTTATAATCCACATCAGACCCTGCAACATTGCAGCACTCCCTCCGCAATGACCATTTGACAGTGCACTGCCCCCTCAGTACAGAGTCTCTGACAGTGCGTCACTCCCTCAGTACTGACACTCCGATTGTGCAGCACTCCCTCATTACTGAACCTCTGACATTCCCCCGCCCCCCTCAATTAGCTCTGAGCCCCACCTCCACCGCTCTGATACAATAAGGTAGTCGTGAATTCAACGGACCAACATGTTCTCACTGTTAAAGGTTTGTACTCCTGAAACAAATAAGAGAATCACCGAATTGCCGCATTGCGACTGAGCAGAAAGAGGCCATTCGGCCCATCGTGTTCTACCTGCCGCCCGAGTGTGCATCAAGACTCAGTGCCATCTTCCTGACTTTTCCCTGTAACTCTGCACATTGTGTCCATAAGAATACTCATGTAATGGCCTCTTGAATGCCTCAATTGAACCTGCACCCAACACACTTCCAGTTAGTCCACTGCAGTCCAGAACCACTTGCTATGTGAATCAGTCTTTCCTTCCCCTCAAGCCAGATTTAACATGCCGGATTGGAAAGGTAAGAGTCACAAGGCAACGGTACTGAAACAATGGATGATCTCTCTGTGAGCTTCGGTGTGTAGAGTTGGCGCTTGCAATCATTTCACTCAGGGCCGGCGGTCAAAATATTTATTTTTTTAAGTATTTGGGCTAAATTAGTTCAAGTGTAATCAATGAGCACTGAGGGTCCGTAGGGTCGATATGTTTCTTCATATCAGTGAAATATTTTCAAATTAAGGATGCGTAAACTAAATGTTTATTTGACAAGATACCAGAAAATGCCAGGTACCGTGGAGATGGGTGGAGTTTTCGGAGATTCTCTGGTTTCAGTTGATCTGCCAGTTTCTTGAGATTGTTTAGCAGCAACTGGGAGAGGCGCAGTGAGGCAATCCCCAACCAGATGGCGACACAAGTATATTGCCCCTTTAATGTGGGGGCCAGACAGCACCCAATGGAACAGGTGTCTCCTTCCTGAGTGCTGCTTTGACTCGAAATAAGTATTTTCTAACAATCTTATCCACGTGCATGGTCACCTTCACAGGCCTGAGACGTGGACAGGTTCTGTTTCTGCAACGTTCGGTGTAGAGGTCGTGTATGTGTTGGCATTAATTTCCCCAAATTCGCTAGATTCTGGAAAGATCCCATCAGACTGGAAAGCAATAAATTTAACCACACTGTTCAAGAAGGGAGCGAGAGGAAATCAGGGAACGATAGGCCAGTCACCTTGACGCCGGTCGTGGGGAAGGTGTTAGAATTGATCGTTAACGGGGTTCTAGCTGGGCACTTGCAAAAGTTCAACATAATGGGCGAGAGTCAGCATGGTTTTGTGCAAGAAGAATCATGGTTAACCGATTTATTTGATTTGTTTGATGGTGCAACTTGCGCCGTGGATAAAGGGGAACCTGTAGATGTGCTGTGCTTGAGGTTCCAGAAGGCATTTGATAAGCTGCCACATGAAAGGCTATTGCAGAAAACAAAAGCTCAGTGTATAGCGGGTAACACAGTAACACGGATAGAACATTGGCTGGCTCGAACGTTGGCAGGGTCGGGGCATGATGCTCCTTTGTCAGAGCGGGGGCGGAACAAGTTGATCCACTGTGAGAGCGGGAGCGAGGCCTGTTGCTCCATTGTCAGAGCGGAGGCGGGGCCTTTTGCTCTTTTGCCAGAGCTGGGTGGGGCCCGTTGGTCCATTGTCAGATCGGAGGCGGGGCCTGCTGCTACATGGTCGGAGAGGAGCTGGGCCTTTTCTTTTTTGTCAGAGCGGAGGCGGGGCCAGATGCTCCATTGTCAGAGCGGAGGCGGGGCCAGATGCTCCATTGTCAGAGCGGAGGCGGGGCCAGATGCTCCATTGTCAGAGCGGAGGCGGGGCCTGTTGCTCCATTTTGAGAGCAGAGGCGGGGCCTCTTGCTCCATTGACAGAGCAGAGGCGGGGCCTGTTGCTCCATGTTCGGACCTGAAGCGGGATCTGTTGCTTCAGTGTCAGAGGGGTGGCGCGGCCGGTTGCTCCATTTTCAGACCGGAGGCGGGGCATTTTGATCCATTTTTGAAGCGGAGGCGGGGCCTGTTCCTATATTGTCAGAGCGGAGGTGTGACCAGTTACTCTGTTGCCTGTTACTTCATTGCCAGAGCGGAGGCGGGGCCTGTTGAAACAATATCACAGAGGGGTTGGGGCCTGTTGCTCCAGTGACAGGGCGGGGGCGGGGACAGTTTATCAAATGTCAGAGCGGGGTCGGGGCCTGTTACTCCACTGTCAGTGAGCAGCATGAGCCTGTTGATGCATTGTCAGCGCTGGGGCTGCGCCGGATGCACTTTTGTCATAGCAGGGGCGGGGACAGTTGCTCCGGTGGCAGAGCGGGGATGGGACCTGTTGCTCGATTGTCAGAGCAGGGGCGGGTCATGTTACTCCAATGTCAGAGCGGAGGCGGGGCCTGTTAATCCATTGTCTGAGCACCGGCGGATGCTGGTACTTCATTCTCAGAGCGGGTGCGGGGCCTGTTGATCAATTGTCAGAGGCGGGGCGGCGCCCGTTGCTATTTTGTCAGAGCAGGGGTAGTACAAGTTGCTCCATTGTCAGAGCGGAGGCGGGACCTGTTGCTCCATTGTCAGAGCAGAGGCGGGGCCAGTTGCTCCATTGTCAGAGCAGAGGCGGGGCCTGTTTCTCCATTGTCAGAGCGGAGGCGGGGCCTGTTGCTCCATTGTCAGAGCAGAGGCGGGGCCAGTTGCTCCATTGTCAGAGCAGAGGCGGGGCCTGTTGCTGCATTGTCAGAGCAGAGGCGGGGCCTGTTGCACCATTGTCAGAGCGGAGGCGGGGCCTGTTGCTGCATTGTCAGAGCGGAGGCGGGGCCTGTTGCTCCATTGTCAGAGCGGAGGCGGGGCCTGTTGCTCCATTGTCAGAGCGGAGGCGGGATCTGTTGCTTAATTTTCGGACCCGAAGCGGGACCTGTTGCTTCAGTGTCAGAGGGGTTGCGCGGCCGGTTGCTCCGTTTTCAGACCGGAGGCGGGGCATTTTGCTCCATTTTTGAAGCGGAGGCGGGGCCTGTTCCTATATTGTTAGAGCGGAGGAGTGACCAGATACTCTTTTGCCTGTTACTGCATTGCCAGTGCGGAGGCGGGGCCTGTTGAAAATTGTCACAGAGGGTGCGGGGCCTGTTGCTCCAGTGACAGGGCGGGGGCTGTACAGTTTATCAAATGTCAGAGCGGGGGCTGGGCCTGATAATCCACTGTCAGTGCGCAGCATGGGCTTGTTCATGCATTGTCAGCACTGGGGATGCGCCCGATGCTCTTTTGTCATAGCAGGGGCGGGGACAGTTGCTTTGTTGTCAGAGCGGGGATGGGACCTGTTGCTCGATTGTCAGAGCAGGGCCGGTTATGTTACTCCAATGTCAGAGCGGAGGCGGGGCCTGTTAATCCATTGTCTGTGCACCGGCGGGGGCTGGTACTTCATTCTCAGAACGGGTGCGGGGCCTGTTACTTCATTCTCAGAGCGGGTGCTGGGCCTGTTGATCAATTGTCAGAGCGGAAGCGGGGCCTGTTGATCGCATTTCAGAGCCGGGGCTGCGCCCGAAGCTCTTTTGTCAGAGCAGGAGAGGGGCATGATGCTCTTCTGTTAGTGCGGAGGGTGGATTCTTGCTCCATTGTCAGAGTGGAGGTGGGACGTGTTTCTCCAGTGTCAGAGGGGAGGAGGGGATTGTTGCTCCATTGTCAGCATGGGGGTGGGGCGTCTTGCTGTATTTTCACAGTGGGGACAGGGCCTGTCACTCCATTCTCAGAGCGGGGCCGTGTCATGGGATTTCATTGCCATACCGGGTGCGGGGCCTGGTAAACTGTTTTCAGAGCGGGGGCGGGCCTGTTTCTCCATTGTTAGGAAGGCTGCGGGGCCCGTGACCCCAAAGTCAGAGCGGGGGCGGATCCTGTTGATCAGTTGTCAGCTCGGGGGCGTGGCCTGTTACTTCATTGTCAGTGTGGGGGCGGTGCCTGTTCCTCCATTTTCAGAGCGGAGGCAGGGCCTACTGCTCTGTTGTCAGATCAGGAGCGGGGTCTGTTACTCCGTTGTTATAGCGGAGACGAGATCTATTGATCCATTGTTAGAGCCGGGGCTGCGACCTATGCCCTTTTCTCAGAGCGGGGGCAGGACATGTTGATCCGCTGAGAGAGCTTTGGAGAGGCCTGTTGCTACATCGTTAGAGCCGGCGTGGGGCCTTTTCCTCCATTGTAAGAGCGGAGGCGGTGCCTGTTGCTCTTTTGTCAGAGCGGAGGCGGGGCCTGTTGCTCTTTTCCAGAGCGGAGGCGGGGCCTGTTGCTCCATGGTCGAAGCGGAGGTGGGGCCTGTACCTTTTTTGTCAGAGCGGAGGCGGGGCCTGTTGCTCCATTGTCAGATCGGACGCTGGGAATGCTGCTCCATGGTCAGAGCGGAGGCGGGGCCTGTACCTTTTTTGTCAGAGCGGAGGCGGGGCCTGTTGCTCCATTGTCAGATCGGAGGCGGGGCCTGTTGCTCCATTGTCAGATCGGACGCTGGGAATGCTGCTCCATGGTCAGAGCGGAGGCGGGGCCTGTTGCTCTTTTCCAGAGCGGAGGCGGGGCCTGTTGCTCCATTGTCAGAGCAGAGCCCGGTCTATTGCTCCATTTTTGAACCTGAGGCGGGGCCTGTTGTTCCATTGTCGAAGCGGAGGCGGGGCCTGTTCCCGGATTGTCAGATGGGAAACGTGACCTGTTACTGTGTTGTCAGAGATGAGGCGTTGCCTGTTATTCCATTGTAGAGCGAAGGCGGGGACTGTTGCTATTTTGCCAGAGCGGGTCGGAGCATGAGGCTCTTTTGAAAGAGCGGGGGCGGGACCTGTTGCTCCACTGTCAGTGCGGGGCCGGGTCCTTTTGATTTATTGTCAGAGCGGGGCCGGGTCCTGTTGCTTCATTGTCAGAGCGGGGCCGGGTCCTGTTGCTTCATTGTCAGAGCGGGGCCGGGTCCTGTTACTTCAATGTCAGAGCGGGGCGGGGTCCTGTTGCTTCATTGTCAGAGCGGGGCCGGGTCCTGTTGCTTCATTGACAGAGCGGGGCCGGGTCCTGTTGCTTCATTGTCAGAGTGGGGCCAGGTCCTGTTGCTTCATTGACAGAGCGGGGCCGGGTCCTGTTGCTTCATTGTCAGAGTGGGGCCGGGTCCTGTTGCTTCATTGTCGGAGCGGGGCCGGGCCCTGTTCCTGGATTGGCAGAACGGGGCGGAGCCTGTTGATCAATTGGCAGAGCTGGGGGGGGGTGGGGCTTGTTGCGCCATTATCAGAGTGGAGCCGGGCCAGTTGATCCATTGCCAGAGTGGAGGCTGGGCCTGTTGCTCAATTGACAGAGCGGGCGAGGCCTGTTGATCTATTGTCAGAGGAGTGGCGGGGCCTGTTGCTTCTTTGTCAGAGCGGCGGCGGGGCCTTTTGGTCCATTGTCAGGGTGTGTGCGGGTGCTGCCATTGTGATGTCAGCGTTGGGTGGGGCCTGTCGGTCCACTGACTGAGTGGGTGTGGCTATGAGGAGAGTGCTCACCTTTTGAAGTTGAGTGGACAAGCCTCTCTCGAACACGTGGGTCACAAGTGACCGCTACCATTGCTGCCGCCGTAGCAACCAGGAAAATTGTCCAACCAGAACACGAACAGTTAGGGGCTGGTATCTCAGTGACAGTGTAGGAATGGTGATATCACAGGTATCCGTCGTTAAGGGGAGATATACCAGCTGCTCCGGGTGGGAGGGGGTCTATGTACACCAGTGAGAAAGGAGATATACATGCTGCACATTGCGCGTGGGGTGGGGAGTTATATCCTGTACACCGGGGCAGGGAGTTAGACAGAAGGGGTACACGCATCGTTAGAGATAGACTTGACTGAGCGGTTTAGCATCAGGTTTTCTCGGCACCCTTGGAGAGGGAGATAATGCAGATGCATCTTGGAAAGGGAGATTTATAAAAGCTGCAGAGATGGAGCACTGTGATATATAAGGTACACGAGGGAACAGATTTACTCCATACACAGGTTGAATATCTGACAGACCAGGTACACTGGAGGAAGGGAACTGCTACAATGGGTGAGAGGGGAGGTTTACCAGGTACACCAGGGCGAAGGTGGGGTGAATATTTAACTTCGACCGGGAGAGGGTATATACGAGCTTGTTGGAGAAACGAGAAAATATGTGATTTGAAACTCGGTATTTACTTCAGGGACTGTTAGAGTTTCAGGGTCTCTTTCAGGCTCAGGTTCTGCGCTGGTGTCAGAGTCTACATTAGAATCTGTTTTAGATTCAGGGTCTGATTTAGTTACGCCTGGTCTTCATTTCAGATTGTACATTATTTTAAGGCTAAGTCATTAGATGCATGGATTGTCATAAATTCAGTGTCTGAGGGAGCCAAAGATAGTGTGCGTGTTTGAGAGAGAGATAAAGAAAAGGATAGCGTGAGTGAGACAAAGAGAGAGATTGAGACAGAGTCATGGGGAGATGGAGTGAGAGAGAGAGAGAGACACAGAAAGTGAAATAGAGACAGAGTGACCGAGGCAGCTTGAGTAAACGAGACAGACACAGTGAGACAGCACAGGACAGAAATAAGGAATAGTCGGAGATTCAGGAAAGGCACAGAGAAAGGGAGAGAGACAGACTGCGGAGGCGACTGAAAGCAGAAAGAAAGAGTGACAGAAACAACAAGGTAGAACGCAGTGGAGAAACAGGGAGTCAAGGGATGCAGGGAGACAGATAGAAAGAAAGTGCCAGATAAAAATAGAGAGAGCAACAGGGAGTGAGAGAGACAGAAATATGCAGTGACAGGCAGGTAAAAATTCAGACAGAGAGAGGGAGAGATGTTGCCACACACAGAGAGTTAGGATGAGAAAACAGTGAAAGAAAGAAATAGGCTTGGACAGTAATTGATAGTGAAATGGAAAGAGTGGCACAGAGAGGCAGCGGCAGGGAAAGAGACAGGGTGAGAGGGACAGGGCAGGGCATAGAGAGAGGAAGCGGAAGGAGAGTGATGGCACTGGACTCAGAGGCTCCGATGGAGATGCAGAGAGAGCATGTTTAGAGATACAGAGATTAATACATGGACAGAAATATAGGCAACGTGTGGGACTCAGATACTACGATGGATGGGATCCTCTATCTGTTTTATGGAAATGTAATCCCCCAGCAAGGTCCTATTTTCTGATCTCCCAAATGGTCACTATTGCAGGCTAGGACAAAGGAAACTAGAAAGATACTCTGAAGTTCCCTGCAAAGCGCGCCAGCATTGAAGGCAATGAGTGGCAGGAGCTTGTTCCCAATCGATCAGAATGGCAACATCTTGTCCATCAAGCTGCTTTGCGCTTCGTGTCTTACCGGCTTAATGATGAGGCAGAGCGGCAGCAGAGAAGGGAAGGCAGGGAAACAACGTAGTGCCCTAGGGCAGTGCCTCGCGTGTCGCCCTGCTTCATGCGCCCAGATACCTGCAGGTCAAGAATCGGCCTCTTCACCCACACGGTGACCATGGCAGACAGTCTGGAGTCCGCGCAGATGCCATCCAAAAATCCAGGGACAGTCGGCGATGACCAATTAGTTTCAGGGCCTGTGTTAAATTCAAGGCCTGGTATAGTTTGAGGTCCTGCAATAGTCACAGAGTCTGTATTCGATTCACAGCCTGGATCATTACGGGGGCTTTAATGGTTTCATTTCTGCATTATTTTCAGGGTATTCATTATATTCGGGGCCTGTGTTTGTTTCATGGGTTTGATCAGTTTGAGAGGCTGCAGTTGTTGCTGGGTGCATTTGCTTCTGCTCTTTATTCATTACCGTACAAGTAAGATCAGCCTCTGGCACAAATAAATTGTTCAACACAAGTGTAACCATGACATACGGTCCTCTGGCCTTTGTTAGGCCTCTGGCCTCCGATGGCCACTGTAGGCACAGAGTCATCGAATCACACAGCAGCGAGAGAGGCAACATGACCACCCTGTCAGTACTAAATAAATGGCCTCTTATTCGTCTCAGGGCCTGTGTTGTTCTTAGTGCTCAATATTAAGTTCCAGGGCTTCTAATAGCTTCAGTGATTGTATGAGTTTAGGGGTATGCATTTTTCCTGGGCTAATTGTAATTTCAGGGGCCATGTTCATTTTCGGCTCAGTAATATTTTCAGGCGCTGCATTATGCTCAGGGCCCATATCAGTTTTACCGCCATTTGTAGTCTCAGGGGCTTTATTAGTTTCAAAGCCACTAATACACGTTCGGTCCATGTTTTTCACTCAGTGTCTGCATTTGTTTCAGAGTCTCTATTAATTTCAGGGCCAGTGTTTGTTTCTTAATTTGTATTAGTTACAAGGTCTGTGTTAGTTTCCGGGATGTATTAGTTTCAGGGATTTCATTAATACCTTCCTGCTTTCGTTTCCACTCTTCCATCCATGCATATGCAACTATGATCAGCCTCTTTCTCAATGAATCTGTTCAACAACAGTAGACATGATATACGGTCCCAATGGCCTCTGTCTGAAGACAGTTATAGAATCATAGTGTTGAGTAAGAGGCCATTTGGCCCGTCGTGTGTGATACCACATTTTCCAAGGTCAATGAAATCAATCGTTCTCTCCTCCCCTCCATTGGATGAGCAAATTTCCACTGTCTGTACACATGCAATTCTATTTTGAAGGTTATGTGTCTATCTGCGTCCACCACTCTTTCAGGCTGAACATCCCAGACTTCTTCCACCAACAACTGTTTATCCCATCTCTGCTTCTTTGTTAATCATTTTAAATCTCTGCTCGTCACTGACACAGATTCTAGGTTCACCAGTTACTCGTTATTCACTGCAATAAATCACTTCATGAATTTTAATGTATCTTTTAAACCTCCCCTTAATTCTCTCCACCTAATTCAAGCCTGTCACCCCTGCTCCAATTCCAGTAAAATTCCTCTCTTGCAGCCTCTCGTGAAATGGGCTCACCAGAAAGATACACAATACTTTATCCAAGGCTTCACCAAGTCTTAAAGATTTACATATATTTTGGTCTGCATTTCTGAATTTTGTAAAATCTGAATCTCTATCAGTGAAAATATATTGTTTTTCAATACTCTAGAAAGTGTGCCCTGGCATATGTATTGCATTGGTTATATCCACCCCTTCTTTCTTATTGATGAACTCCTACATTAGCCCTATTTTCTTCTTCTCAATCCTCTCTATACACTATCGCATTCCTCAAAAACCCTCGGACTATTAAAACCCTCAGAATATTAAAACAATGAATCAGAATCTTAGAACAATAGATTGGAATGTTACAACAATGGATGAGAATCTGATAAAAATAGATTGGAATTGTACAACGATGAATCGGAATCTGAGAACAATGGATTGGAATGTTACAGCAATGGATTAGAATCTGAGAATTATAAAGTGGAATGTTACAGCAATGAGCAGGAGCTTATTGCCTGTGCTTTGTGAACTTTATTCATATTTTGATTGGATGTCATTGAAACGCCGGATCTATTGGCCACTCCAGTTTATTCAAGCGGGTTGCTATCCCATCCTCGTTATTATTGGCGTCCCTGGTACGTCTCACAATGTATGGTCATTAATTCCACAAACCATGTTTAACTGAATTACTCTTCACCATCAAATATATAAGTGTTTCGCAATTGCAAATAGTTTCACCCAGTTCAGGAAAACAGAGACAACAGGATGATGATTATCATAGAGTTATGCAATTTCAGTATCATAGTTCAACTCTTTTGTCTTTCGCCATATAACATACATTACAGTTTATTAGTGCGAATACAGTAGTTTCAACACTTCACTAGTTGCAGCAACATAGTGGAACATTCAGCGCCTTCAGGCAAACATTTTTTTAAAAAAAATAAGCTTGTGAATAATTCCATTATTTTTATCTCTTCCTTACAGTAAACATATTGACGATTGTGATCTTAATTCAGAGAAAGTGTGGCCTTTCCAAATGTGTCACTCGATACCTGGTGTCCCTGGCATCAGCAGACCTACTGGTCTTTATTGTCGACCTGATATTGAGACACATTCCAATTGTTTATTGGGAATATAATAATTTCCTGCAGGGCCATGCGTGTGTGTAATATCCATGCTGTCCTGCTTTATGCAGCCACTGGCTATTCTGGCTGGTTCACCGTCTCTTTGACCCTTGAACTGTTCGTGGCCATTTGTTGCCTGAAGTTGAAAAGTAAACATTGCACTGAGAAAATGGCGGACGTGGTTCGAGGAACAGTGGCCGTGCTGAGCTTTGTAATTAATGTGTTCTGATATTTTATGCTATCATAATGTTATTTGCTAATGAACTGTCCATGGTTTTGTATTTTAACTTTCGAATTTCAGTCTCTCGGGCCTGGGTACCTATAGAAATTACACATCACATTTTTAACCCCTGTATCCCATTTGTCCTGATTCTGCTGCTCAATGTTCTCACCATCAGACACGTTTGAATGAGCAGCAGAGCCCGCAGGAAACTCCGGGCTCACAGCACTGGGGAGAGTCCCAGAGACCCAGAGATGGAGATACGGAAGAAATCCATCAATTTACTGTTCGTTATCTCGGCCAAATTCATCCTTTTGTGAACGATGTTGATGGTGTTTTCTATATGCAGGCGGATATTTTATATGAAGCCTAGTCCTGTATTGATGGATGTCTCTTTTTCGAGAATTGGGCTTCATGCAGCAGCTCCTGAGTTGCTGCACAAACACTGGGATTTAGGCCGTGATCCATACAAGGTTGAGGCAGAAGTTGAAGACTCTTTTGAAGTATGCCTTTACTCCAAGTCTTCGATGCTTTTGAGGATTTGAAGAAATTAATCACTGAGAGTTTCCACCATTTTACCATTTGATTTTTGCTCTTCCAGCAGGGCGGTGAGCTGCCTCTGTTGTGACACAGTGGGGACCGCTCCTGTCCCTATTGTAAAATATGGGGGACAGGATGTGTCCCTCTCGCGACAGAGCGGGCTGCTGCCTATCGCTCTGGTGACGGGGGGATGGTGGAGCCTGTGACTATGATTAGAGAGCGGGGAGGGCTATTCTGCTAGGGGGACAGTGAGGCAGGTGGCTTTCCTGTGGTAACAGAGAGTGAATGGGGCCCGTCGCTCTGATGTCAGTGAGGGGCAGGGCCTGTCACTGTTAATGCAAAGTGCGGCATTCCCTCTGGCTCTATTGGCAGACGTGGGAGCAGAGACTCTGACTCTGGAAACAGAGTGAAGATGTCCCTCTCTCTATGGGTACAGAGCTAAACTCGTAACTGCCTTTATGGTCACTGGACGGACAACGGCCTAATAACAATCCTGGTGGCAGCTGCCTTCCTCCAGTCTCCTAACAAATTGGAGCCTAGATGTCGGGGTGGGGGGTGGGGGTGAGGGTGAGAACAATTGCCACCGCCGAATTGCAGGGAAACAAGAAGAGGAAGAGGGAATGCCATGCCAGGTAAACTGGGAAATGTTGCTCCTGACACAGGTTCACTGGGGCAGAGTGAGTTAACGCAGGAAGATGGGGGAGAGGGTATGTGAGCACGGTGGGGTTCTTACAAAAATAAATGCAGCAATAAATTTTCGATATTGTTTGTGCTTTAAAAATATTTTCCTTTCGAAAAGAATCAGTGTGAGAAACGTTGAAAACTTTATTGAAAACTTATAGAAGCTTTTAGCAAGATGCATTTTGTAACGGTTAATCATTGATCATGTATTGCAGAGGAATTACAGAATAGGGATTAGGGTCTGATAACTGTACCAAATGTGCACATTGCAGTCTGGAATAATCCAAAACTACCATCTCCAGCCAATATCTCCATTGGGGAATGAGGAGAGAGTTCATGTACAGGATCTGGTGGTAAAAGAGCGAATGTACCACCCTAGTAAAATGCGCACAGTGCTGAAAATTTCAATATTCTAACTTCATCAAACTGCTTCCAGAGGCAATCATGCAGTATTCTCTGAAACTGGCAAAGACCGGCGCCTGTTTTGGCGGTGAGGGGCCAGCAGAGGCTGGGGTTGTATCACTTTAATCACACGGCAGTAAAATGGGTTTGAGAAAAGCCTTGGAACCTGGGCGCTGGGAATGTAGAATCAACTAATCACTTACACTCCCAACCTGTCTGATGCTGAGCCTCACCACTCAGTGAGCAGCCCTTATAGAGAAAGAGAGGCGGTAATACTTCAGAAGATCCAGTAAAAAAATGAGCTTCTTAAAACGTTCAGGTTAAGCCTTCAGAAGTTTATTAAGCACGAAATCCAAGTAACAACCATTACATACATAGTACAAAAACATCCAGATTTCCCTTCAAAGCGGATTATCACAGACGCAAGCGTGTTCCAGTTGTAAACTCAGTCTTCAGCCACTCAATCATTTGCAATTGTAATGCTCATTGCATTCTGCCACTTTATTGATGCCTTTCTAACTGAGAGATTTCCTTGTCTGATTGTCCATCAATGGAAGCCCTTACTGCTGACTTGTAGGGTCAATGGACCATTTCACAACATTTCTATTGATGGTCGTCAGTGAAAATGTGTAAGAAAACAGACTTTTCAATTCCACAGAATAAAATGCTGAGCAGGGAAATTTCATTCAATCCACCTCTTTTCTGTAACTTCAGTTAATTCAGCTGCTCCCCATACATTTACTTTCAATCATTTCAAAATGAACTTAAATTTATACAGCAGGTCTAACACAGCTATTGTAACACAAAATCACTCTTATATCCATTAAAAAACTTGACTTGTGAGTTTATATCTAAATCTGCAAAGCCCAGCACCAAATTATTCCCCCATTCCATAGAAGCATTGATTAAAAACATCATATCTTCCCAGAGACTGACCTTCAAAAAGGGACTCTCTGTTGTCCCTGTGCCCGTTCTCAGTGCTGACAGGTTCATGAAGCTTTAGGACCTGCACAAAGTGGGAGATCTTTGATCGAAAAGCCTCATTAAACAAGAGATCACTTCATTGCTGAAACGGGCTGGAGCTGAGGATCAGTCTGGCTTCAGTATGACCAGAGCTCACTAATTTAAAAAAGGGACTCATCCTCTATTTAACAAAGCAAAGGCTGAATAACTCCCCTACTCTAGCAGTTTGGAGCTGAATCAATAGCGGTATCAGAATCACACATGTCTAGCTGCAGATGATCACATTGCTGACAGAATCATTATGTTAAAGAAGCTGAAGATAAAGCATAGCCGCTATCGAGCGAGTATGTAAAACAGACAGAGACGGGATCACGGCTGCTCGGTGACACTCTCCATCTCTTTCACGGTTCCGGTGGGTCAACACCTGAGCACTGAATGTCTTCCCGCTTCAAGCCGATTAAACATTGATCCTTCTGGAGCTGCGGCAAACAGAAGAAATGACAGATGGATGTCACAAGCAAGGGAGGAATTGGGCAGAATGACTGGATGTGTGAGAGAAGGATCGATCATGAGAATTATCTCCCTTTTAATCATTCATGGAATGAGGGCTTTCAGGTGGTGGTGTTCACATCTGTCTGTTGTCCTTGTCCTTCCCGATGGTAGTGGTCTTTTGTTTGGAAGGTGCTGTCGAAGCAGCCCTGGTCAATTCATGCAGAACATCTTGTAGATGGTACACACTGCTGCTTCTGTGTATCGGTGGTGGAGGGAGTGTATGTTTGTGGATGGGCTGGCAATCAAGCGGGGCTATTTTGCGCTGGATGGTGTCGAGCTTCATAAGTGTTGTGGGAGTTCACACATCTAGGCAAGTGGGGAGTATTCTATCACACACCTGACTTGTGCCTTGTAGATTATGGACAGGCTTTGGGGAGTCAGGAGGTGAGTTACGTGCCGCAGGATTCCCAGCCTCTGACCTATCCTTGTAGCCACAGTGTTAATATGGCTGGTCGAGTTCAGTTTCTGGTCAAATGAGAGGAGAATATCCAAAGGGGAAATTGGGACAGTTATATGAGGGGGGAGTTCATGATCAGTGATTACAGTTTGTGAAAGGGATTATCTGGGGTTTCTCATGTTTGTCCTGAGTGCAGTGCAGTCTCTCACCCGATCCATAATGATATTCTTCGCTCTCTCTTCATTGAGCCCTCTCACTGAAGTGACCTTCACACGAATCGTCTTGTAGTTACTGTCTAAACACAATAGTAAGAACATGAACAGGTTAAACACACCCATAATTCGCCTCTCCCTCTCTCCATACCTCTCTTCATCTCATTCCATCTGATCTCAGTTCTGCCCTTTCCGTATTATCATTCTCCAACCTTTCTCTTCACTGTCAGCTCCTTGTTAGCTTTCCTTATATCATTTACGTCCCGTGTTTACGTCTTTTAGGAGAAAATGAGATTGAGAGAGAGAGAGAAGGAGCGGGGGGACGGATAGATAGATAAGTAGACAGGCAGGGAGAGAGAGCGAATCAGAAAGAGAGGGCGAGACATGGTGAGGTGAAGAGAGAGAGAGAGACAGAGAGCGAGACAGAGAGAGAAAAATGAAGAGAGGAAGGAAAGAGAGGCAGAAAGAGAGAGACTGAAAGAGAGAGACGGAGAGGTGTACAGAGAAACAGAGAGGAAGAAAGAGAGATACAGAGGTCGATAGAATGATAGATAGAAAGATCTATAGAGAGAGACAGAGAGAGAGAGACAGAGAGGGAGAAAGGAAGCGAGACACGGAGTGAGCGATAGAGAGAGGGAGAGAGAGACAGGAGAGAGCAAGGTCGGTGTTGGTGGGGGAGCGAAAATCTGAGACAGAGATTGGGGAGAACAGAGGCTGCGAGAAAAAGAACGAAAAATGCAGAGGATGCCAGTGGGACAGAGGCAAAAAGAGATAGATAGAGAGGGTGAGGTAAAGTGATAGACAGCGGGAGTGAGAGACAGAGTGAGACAAAAGTGAGAACTCTAGAAATGGAGAGATGAGGAGAGTCACAGAGACATAAAGAGATGTAGCAACAAAGGGCGAGGGGGAGAGTGGCAGATAGGGATAATACATAAATATTATACACGTATCAGCATAAAAATCAGTGAAAGAGGTAAAGAGAGACGGGGGAAGAAACAGAGAATGAGACACATAGATTGAGACAGAGAGATGAAGCCACGATTGACACAGAGGCAGAGAGAGACATAGAGTCTCAAAAAATATTTCCAAAGTTGCAGCCTTTATTTCCAATGATTTCACACAAAGCGATTCTATGGTTCTGTTTTGTTTTAATTTGTTGTGTGTCTGCATCGCGGGCAAGGCCAGCATTTACTATCCATCCATAACTGAACTTGAGAAGGTGGTGGGCAGCCGCCTTCTTGAAGTGCTGCAGTCCATCTGGTCTCCCTTCTCTCTAGCGGCGTGATACA
This sequence comes from Cetorhinus maximus, assembly GCF_964194155.1. Taxonomy (NCBI): domain Eukaryota; kingdom Metazoa; phylum Chordata; class Chondrichthyes; order Lamniformes; family Cetorhinidae; genus Cetorhinus; species Cetorhinus maximus. The sequence continues at coordinate 82,612 of NW_027596257.1, read as the reverse complement.
ACTGAGTGTCTGCCTCGGCCATTTCAGAGGATAGTTAGGAGTCAGTCACATTGCTGTGGATCTGGAGTCACACATAGGCCACAGCGGGAAAGGGCGGAATATTCCTTTCCCTAAAAGCACATCCCGAAAGTACAGGGATTTTGCAGCGATTCGGAATGATTGACCAGTGCCAGGAATGGCTTCCTGCAATTAATTTTAATACTGAGAAAGGCAGAGTTTTGGTGCCTTAAGAGATCAAAGGATATGGGGAGCGGGAAGGAAAGTGCAGTTGAATCCCAAGATCAGCCATGAGCGTATTGAATGGGGAAGCAGGCTCGAGGGGCCGAATGGTCTTCTCCTGCTCCTATTCGTTCAGTTCTTCTGTTCTGCACATGCTCACTTACTGAATAACCTGATATCACTGCTTCACCACAGCGAATCAATCTGTACCATTACTCACCAGGGGATTCGTCAGAAATGCTCAACTGCAGATCATCTACATTTCAACTGAGAAATGAACTGGCCGGGCCCAAAATCTCCAAATTCGGGCAGAAACCAGCAAAGCTAAAACTTCAGAATGGAGTGGGGAACAGGAGGAAGAGAACAAGTGGCAAACAACTCGTGTAAGAGAGGAGAGATTGAAACAAGAGTGAGAGTGAAGAGATGTGAATGGAAATTGGAGGAAGAGAGAAAAGGAGCCAAATGAGGCAAATTATGCAAAATAACTCAATCACTGATTTCAAATGTATTGTCTCAATGCATCTCGCTCCCCTTATTAACTGCGTGCCACTCCCCATACTGACTACATCCAAATCCCCTCAGTCACTGCGTCCCACACAACTCAAACACTGCACCTCACTCACTGCGTCCCACTCCCCGCTGTCACTGCATCCCACTCCCCTCAGTCACTGCATCCCACTCTCCTCAGTCACTGCGTGCCACTATCCTCAGTAACTGCGTCCCACTACCGTCAGTCATTGTGTCCCGCTGCCCTCAGTTACTGTCTTTCACTGGGCTCATTCAAAACATCCCCCACCCCTCATTCGGTAAATCCCACTTTACTCAACCGCTAAATTCCACGCCCCTCAGTCGCTGCATCCCACTGCCCTCAATCCCTGCAATCCACTCCCCTCAGCCATTCATCCCGCCCCTCTGAACCACGTGCCCCCACTGCCCTCAGTGAATGCGTGCTACTCGCCTCAACCTCTACATCCCCTTCCCTGATTCGCTACCTCCCACCCTCCTCATTCACCACAAACCCATCCCTTCATTCAGTGCACCCCATGGTCGTCAGTTACTGTGTCTCACTCCCCTCAGTAACTACACCCCATGCCCTCAGTATAAAATGTCACACCCCTCAGTCACTACATATACCTCCTCTAACTCAAGGTGTCCCATTCCCCTCAATCATACATCCCACTCGGCTCAGCCACGGCGTCCGACTCCCCTCAGTTGCTGCATCCCACTCGACTCAGGCACTACTTCCCACTCCACTCATTCACTTCGTTCTACTCCCCGCAGTAAATGCGCCTCAATCCCCTCAATTCTACATCCCATCCCTTCAGCCATGCCATCCCACTCCCCTAAGTCACTGGGTCCCATTCGCCTCAATCATTACATTCCATTCCCCTCATTCACATCCGTCCACACCCCTCAGTCAGTGCATCTGCCCTCCCTCAGTCACTGGTGCCACTCCCAGGAGTCAGGCTTTTCACTCCCCTCAATCAGTAAATCCCTCTCCCCTCAGTTCTGCATCCGACACCCCTCAAACACTACATTCCACTTCAGTCAGTCACTGATTCCCACTCGCCTCATTCAGTACACCTCAATCACCTCAGTCACTGTCCGCCACACCTCCCAGTCACTACATCCCTTTCCTTTGCTTCACTACCTCCCAGAACCCTCAACCACGACATTCCATTCCCATCACTCACTGAATCCCACTGCCCTCAGTTACTTGGCCTCATTCCCCTCAGTCACAATATCCCCTCCCTCCACTCACTACATCCTGCATCCCTCAGTCAGGGCACCCGGCACCCTTCAGTTCCAGTTTTCAGTGGTCATGTTGTGTGAAGATTTTCTGTGGTATATGTCCTCAAAACAGATACCTGATGTTTCACATTCTTTTGGACTAGTTGATTCAGGGAGAGCGGATTTTCGAGTCGAGTGCTCCTCAGATTCCGGAGTTGGCGTTGTCCCTGGATCTGCAGTGAAGGAATGAAACATGGAAGATTGATGTGCGTGTATCACCTCAAGAGATCATTTAATTTGTAGGACAGTTTAGATAATGATTCACCTCATTATTATACAGCCTGACGCACGCCAAAATCACTCTGCTCCGTCCCTATTGACTGTACCCCAGTCACTAAGCCAAAGTCTGTTCAGTCACTGCTTCCCACTCCCCTCATTCACTGCATCCCACTTCCCTCAGTCACTACATCCCACTCCCCTGAGTCACCATGTCCCATTCCCCTAAGTCACTGCATCTCACTCCTCACAGTCACTGCATGCCCCTCCCCTCATGTGCTACCTCCAATTCCCCTCAGTTACAACATCAATATGACCTCCATCATTGCTTCCCGATCCCCTCAGTCATTACATTCAACTACTCTAATTCACTCCTTCCCACTCCCCTTAGTCACTGATTCACACAGACCTCAGTCTCTACATCCCACAGGCGTCAGTCACATCGCCCGCTCGCCTCAATCAATGAATTCCACCTCCCCTCATTCTCTACCTCCTACTCCCCTCAGTAACAACATCCCATTCCCCTCAATCATTACATCCCTCTCCCCTCAGCCAGTACATCCCGCACACTTCTGTACCAGATTTCAGTGATCATTTCATCTGAAGGTTTTCTGCGGGTAACCTCCACAAAACTGATACCTGATATATCAGATCCTTTTCGCCTACTAGATTCGTGGAGAGTGGATTTTAGAGTGGATTGCTCCTCAGATTCCGGATGTGGTGTTGTGCCTGGGCCTGCAGTGAAGTATGGAGACATGGGAGATTTAAGTGCGCATATCACCTCAGGAGACCATTTAATTGGTAATAATATTTAGGGATGATTGACGTCATCAAATGGAAAATTTGAAACCGGCCAAGGTCACTGTGCTCTTTCTATCCTGGTTGTAACCCAGTAACTAACTGCAAGTCCCCTCAGTCACGACCTCCCACTCCCTCCTGTCATTAAACCATACTCCTCTCAATCACTTTATTCCACTCAACTTAGCCACTAAATCCCACATCCCATTAACAACAACCCTCCCCCCTGACTCACTCCAGCTCAACCCTGTAGTTACTGCATCCCATCTCCCAATGTAATGCCATCCAACTCCCCTCACTCAGTGCGTCCAACACTCGGAACCACTACGTACCAGTCCCCTCAGTCGCTGCATCACACTCCGCTCAGTCACTACATACCAATCCCCTGAATCACAGCATCCCATTCCCCACAGTCACTATATCCCTCTCCCCTCAGCCACTACAACCCACACCCCTCAGTCGCTGATTCAGACTCTGCTCAATCACCACATACCAACCCACTCAATCACTGCATCCCATTTCCCTCTGTCACTGCATCCCACTCCCCTCAGCCAGTACAGCCCACTCCCCTCCGTCACCAACTTCTTGTTTAACGTAATATTACATGCATTGTCCTCTGACACTATTACAGATTCGCTCTGGATTAGACTGAGTAATGTATTGGAGTGAATAATCCTGGAGTCAAATTAAGTGAAGAATTCCTTTCGGAACGACCCCACTTTGCAGATACCTGAGCTTGAAGACTTCGGAGAAATAGAGGGTGAAATTCCAATAAATTCTTTCGTCGATTCTTTCTCGGGGTTCTTTGTTGGTGAAGTCACGGAATCTATAATAAAGGAAGAGGGAGATGAGGAAGCGAGTAGTGGAGATAACTGGAAATTTCACCCGATTGACATGAAGCTTCAGTGAACGTCACACATTTTAGGGATTGGAGATTGTTAAGGGAGGTTATAATGGTTCTTGTAGGTGCTAGGATTGTTTGTTTTAAAGTTTTAGTTTGATTTGTATATCTGTATTTGTGTGAAAAGAAAGGCCATATTGACTTTATGTTTCACTTTAAAAAGGTGCTTGCATTACAAATTGGAGTTTGCGACATAAGAACTAAAGAAAACACAAGAGTTATAAATAAAAAATGTTGATTTTGCCTAGCAACAGGTGTCCAGTCTGGCAGGTATCTCCTACACACACACATGGAAGAAGCAAGCTAACAGCTTGTTTGGGACGCTGTTGGACTTCGGCAAGCTTTCAAGAACATTGCCAAAGTGAAGCCAACGAAAAAAAGGCTGGTAACTAGCCTCAAGCTAAAACTGTTTGAAGGTAGCTGCCAGAGAGACTGGTGCAAAGGGAACAGATAACCACGCCCAACTTGAAGATAAGACCACAAAATTTAGGGGCGTGGAAAAGGAGAAAGTCTCAAGCAGGTCCTGTTAATGAAGTTAAGAGTGAGAGGAAGAGAACAATGCGACATGCTTCAGAATTAAAGAGTCAAAAGCTGCATAAAGCAAATTGTAAGTGAGAGCAGATTGCCAGAGTCAAGACGGTAAAATAAAGAAAGAAAAAAATGAAAGTTAATATGCCAGCCCTCAGTCACTACTTCCCACTCCCCTAAGTCACTACCTCCCATCCCAAACAATTAGTCGCTACATCCCACTCACTCAGTCGTTACATCCCTCACCCTTCAGTCACAACATCTCTCTCCCCTTACTCACTGAACCTCAATCCCCTCAGTTACTACAACACATTCCCCTCAACCACAGCATCCCACTCCCCCTACTCACTACATCCCACTCCCCTCTGTCAGTACATCCTGCACCCTTCAGCATTAGATTTCAGCGATCATATTGTGTGAAGAGTTTATGTATAATATCACCTCCAAACTAATACCAGATATTTCAGATCCTTTTAGGCAATTTCAACTCAACAATGTCACCATGCACTGATACTCCTCAGTCAGAATTCCCCACTCCACACACTCCATGCACCCCACTACCTTCAGTTATTCCATCCCACTCCCCTCAGTCACTGTGTTTCATTCCCTTCAATCACAATTCCCCACTCCACAAACTCACGGCACGCCACTACCCTCAGTCACTACATCCAACTCCCCTCAGTCACTGCATCCCACTCCATTCAGTCACTGCATCCCACTCGCCTCAATCACTGGATCTCACTCCCCGAAGTTACTACATCCCACACCCCTCATTCACTGCATCCCACTCTCCTCACATGTTACATCTAACCCCCTCAGTCACCACAAACAAGTTTAATGAAACATTAGATATCATTATCCTCAGGCACTTATTCATCTCCCCTCTCTGAGAAGTGCAATAAACCACTTGGACTGAACCCTGCTAGAGTCAAATTAAGTGATGAATCAGTTTAGAATCAACTCCACCGTGCAGATAACTGCTCTTGAACACTTCGCTGTATTGGAGGGCGAAATATCAATTGTTTCACTTGTCGATTGTTCTCCGGGTTCCTTATTTGGGGAAGCTTCTGAACATTCAATAAAGTAAGAGGGAGATAAGGGATTGAAGACTGGTGGCACCTTCAAATTTCAGAATTATTTTTATTTGTAGTTGTTGGCCATGATTTAAAGTCTATGCTTGTTTCCTATTTCTGTATCTGTGTGTTACGGAAGGTCAAAATAAGTTTTAGATTCACTTTATAAAAGGTGCTTGAATTGCTAATGAGAATTTACGACTTAAGATTAGCAAACACAAGAGTAGACAAAATGTTGTTGTTGCCTAGCAACAGGGGTAAAGACCGACAAGTCCCTCGCACAAGCACAGAAATAAAGAAGAAAGACAGCAGTCTTTTTGGAAGCTGTTGGAGTTCAGCTAGCTTGGACCACATTTGCCGAACAGAAGCCACCTAAATGGCAAAGATCGCTAGCCCCAACGTGGAGTTAGTTGAAAGTAGCTGCCACAGAGACTGGGGCAAAGGGGGAAGAAAGTAATTCCCAGGCTAATGAAATACTGCAAAATCCAAGGGAGTGGAGCAGTAGAAATCCTCAAGCAGATTTGTTAGTCAAAGGAAAGTCAGGAACCTGGAAAAGGTCCTGTTAATGAAGTTCATAGAGAGTCTTAAAGCTTCAGTTTTAAAGAGACAAACAGTGCAGAAAGCAGAGTTAAAGCCAGGTCAGCTAGAATGCCTACAAATACCACTGAAAGACTTTAACTTTTTGCCAGGTCATGTGAAGCAATGGTATTGTTGTCAGCTGAATCGGTGAGAGAGGGAGAGAGTGCATGGAAGGCAGCTGGGGGGCATGTGGCGACCAAAGGAAGAGGAGCATCACAAGGAGAGTTCAAAAACATGGACGTGGCGGCTTGCAGAAGGCGTCTGAGAGAAAGCGTCAGTTTGGGAGAAGATTTCAATGTGATGCATTAGAGATTGGAATTCCTCGTGTGAAATACAGAGTTTAGTGAGAATAGTTGGCTCCTGGAGTGACAAGTGTCTGGGAGGACATGACGAGAGATCCATAGCACCTGTTTATGTTTCATTTGGTTTCAGGTTGTGGTATGTCTGACCACAGGGTGCCATAGATTTACATGTACTATGTGCTTATTGTGAACATTAACAGTATGAGACACCTTTGTTACTTGTGTTATCCTTAAAAATATATCTGTACCAGTTACACTTGTGGGAGAACTAGGATGGTAATATGATTTCCTGTTTAATACATATTTTATACTTTTGAAAAAACATTAACAGCAGCGTCATGCGACTCCGTTCAGTAGCTACTCACCACGTATCTAATAAAAATGAACATATTGAATGGTACGTTCTATAAGGCTGGGTTCAGCAGGATTTTCTACGGGTAACCACAGCTGGGATCCTAACACTCAACTGTCAGCATTTCACTTGTATTGATCAAATACACTTCATTTCTATCACTGCAGTCTGTGCTGTAACTGGAGAAATCCCAGGCTCTCAAACAGGACAGCTAACTGTTCAAAATCACTTTATCCCACTTCCCTGTACACGGCACCCCAAACTATCTAGCCATAAATGAACACAAACGTTAGCTACTGAATTAAATTCCCCTCACTCACTACATCGCACAACCTTCAGTCCTTGAATCTCACACCCTCAGCCTCTGCACCCCAATCCACTCAGTCACTGCATTGCACACCCCTCAGTCCCTACATCCCACTCAGCTCAGTCCCTGCATTCCACTCACTTAAGTCACTGCACCGTACTCCACTCAGTCACGACATCCTACTCGCATCAGTCACTGCATCTCACTCCCCTCAGTCAGTGCATTCCACTCCCCTCAGTCACTGCATCCCAATCCCCTCAGTCACTACATCAAACTCCCCTCACTCACTACATCCCACACCCCTCAGTCACTGCACCCCACTCACCTCAGTCACTGCATCCCACTGCCCTCAGTCATACACCCCACTACCCTAAGTCACTGAATCCCGCTCACCTCAGTTACTGCATCCCACTGCCCTCAGTCACCGTTAACCAATTCCCGGCATCATCACATTCTACAACCGGAACAGGATATTTCCCCCCAGCACGACCAGGAAGGTACAGGGTAAATCCCTGGGGCTGTGTAATTTTGTAGTCACGTTGCATGAAGAATCAGTTTAGAATAAACCTCACAGAGCAGATACCTGAGTCTGGAGACACGGCGGAGATAGAGGATGGTTTCTCAGTGGATTCTCTTGTCGATGGTTCCTCTGGTTGCTGAGGTGTCGATGCCCCAGGATCTGGAATCAAAGTAGAGGGAAATGATGGAAAATGGGGATCACCTTAAGAAGCTCAACCTTGTTAGGCACAAGTGTCTAGAGAACATCACATTGCTCGACTTGTAACAACATTACCCATCAAATGAATTTCCATCTGTCGCTGTAAACTGTGAATTGAGTAACTAAAGGCTACAGCTTCAATCAATACATTCAACTTCACAAATTCGCTCAGTGCGAAATATCACAGACTTAACATCCCAATCACTTCTGACAATGCATCCCGCTCCCCTCACTCACAATATCCCACTCCGCTCAGACACTGAATTCTACTCCCCTCAGGTACAGCATCCTACTCCCCTCACTCCCTGCCTCCCACTACCCTCAATCAATGCATCCCACCCCTTCAGTTAGCACATTCCACTCCACTCACTCAATGATTGCCAGAAACCTCACTCACTGTATCGAACTCCCTTCAGCCACTACACCCCACTCCCCTCAGTCACTGAATCCCACTCAGACCATTCGCTACACCCCAATCCCCTCAGTAACTACACCCCACTGCACTCAGTCTCTCCATCCCACTCCTGTCAGTAACTACACCAAACCCCCCTCAGTAACCACACTCCAGTTTAAAGATATGTTGCATAGCACTGTCCTCGGGCGCTATTTCACATCCCCTTTGTTAGATGTGGAATAACCCTCTTTGATTCAATCCTCCTGGTATCAAATTAAGTCAAGAATCAGTTAGAATCAACCACACCGTGCAGACTCCTGAGCTTGAACACTTCGCTGAATGAGAGGGCGACATATCAATGGATTCATTGTCGATTTTTCGCCGGGTTCCTGAGTTGGGGCAGGTTCTGAATCTCTAGTAAATGAAGAGGGAGATGAGGGAGCAAAGAGTGGGGACACCTAGAAATTTCACCTTTTTTTTCACGAAACTTCAGTGAACGTTTCACATGTTTGGAAATAGAGATAGCTTAAGTAATTTATAATGGTAGTTTTAGTTGTTAAGAATGAGTTTAGGCTTCGCAATTTCAGCTTGATTTGTATTGACTGATCCGTGCGTTAAGAAAGGTCAAAATTAGTTCCAGTTTCACTTTTAAAAAGGTGCTCGTATGCCAAATGAGGGCTTATGACTTGATCAGCTGAGCAAACAAAAAATGGTGCTGTTGCCCAGGAATAAGGGCGCAGAGAGGCTGGTCCCTCCCATAGGCGCACACAGAAGAAGAAAGGCAGAAGTTTTTTTGGAAACTGTTGGAGCTCAGCTGGCTTGGAAGACATTTGCCAAACAGAAACCACCTAAATGCGGCGGATAGCTAGTCCCAGTGTAAAACTGGTTGAAAGTAGCTTCCATAGAGACCGGAGCAAGGTGGGCTGATAACGAGCCGCAAGCTAAAGAAACGGCCGTAAAATCCAGGGTTGTGGAGCAGTAGAAACTCGCCAGCAGATCTTCTAGTCAACGAAACGGCAGGGAACTGGAAAAGGCCCCGTTAATCAAGTTGATGAGGAGGGATAGAGAGAAAGGCTCCAGGCTTCAGTATTAAAGAGAAAAACTCTGTTGAAACCAGATTTAAAGAGAAAACGGCTTCCAAGAGGCAAGAAGGTCTGAAAACACCGTTAAACGGTCGGTACCTCTTTGCTAGTACATATGAACCATTGGTATTGTTGTCCGCTGAGTCGGTGAGAGAAGAATGCATGCAGGATAATTTAGATGCACGTGGCACTTCAGGGAAGAAGAACATCCGTTGGAGAGTTGGGAACCCTGGAGGTGGCGCCTTGCAGATGGAGTCTGAGACAAAGTGTCAGTTTGGGGGAAGGTTCCAATGCGAGGCATTGGTGAGTGGAGATTGGTAACCCTCGTGTGAAAGACAGAGTGTGGTGAGACTGGTTGGCTCCCGGTGTGACAAGCGTCGGGGAGCAGCTGATGAGGGACACATAACATCTGGTGAAGTGATATATGTCTCTTGGTTTTAGAATGTAAGATGTCTGACCACAGTGTGCCAAAGGTTTAAATGGACTGTGTGCATTCTGCGAACATCAGAACATAAGGTGCGTTGGAACTTGTGTTATATTTGAAAACAAATATATATATAGGTAAAATCAGCTGTGAACATTACACATGGCAGTGTGTATTGAACTTGTATTTAACCAATACATATTATTTATATCACTGTATCACTGCAGACTGCTGTAAATGAAGACATCCCACCCTCTGAAACAGGAACCCAACTGCCGCCAATCACTGAACACGACACTAAACGACATGGCAATCAATCCAGTCATTAATAAACACACTGGTTGGCTACTGAATTCTAATCTCCTCACTCACGAAATCACACAGACTTCAGTTACCGCATCCCACTCCCCTCAGACAATGCAGCCACCTCCACTAAGTCACTGCAACCCACTCCCCTCGGCCACTACATCTCACTCTGCTCCGTCACTACATCCCGCTCCCCTCGGTCACTACATCCCAGACACGTCTTTCGCTACATCCCACTCCCCTCAGTCAATACATCCCACTGCCCTCACTAACTGCAACCCTCTCCCCTCAGTCACTCCATCCTACTCCCTCAGTTTCTCAGCAGCTGGCCCACACTGGGAAGTGGATGCTTCTGCTGGACTGAGCTCTCAATAGCTGAAGAGCTTGTTTTGAATCGTTGCCCTCTGATGGATACCTGAGGTTATATAAGCTGCTGGAGCCGATGATGAACGGTCATCCGGCTTTGCACTCGACTGTTCCGGCTTTTCCTGAGTTTGGGCTGTATTTGGATCTGCAATGAAGAAAGAGTAACATATGGATTGTGCCGAAATGTGCCGCCTGTTTCGTGGTGGTGAATGTCACAGACACCTTCATCAGATCCTAGACCACCAACACTACTCTTCATTAGCAGTCTCTCCCACTGAGGGAGCGGCTGTTGCCCAGCTCCACATTCAGAGCCTTCCTCTACCGCATGGCCCTAATTGGAGTGTAGTGTCCGGTAGACACAGACAACAGTGACTGGTGCAAATCACCATAGGTCTGTTGAAACGTTCATTGTGTGTCAGATCTATTATTCCTCGTGTACCTTACGCAAAGGATAGAGGCTTTGTGAATTTCTTAGTTGTATTGGTGACATGGGGCTTCCTGAACAAAACTTCTGAATCATTTAGAAATGACATTTTACCTGTACAATAAGCAGAGCAACCGAATAACGAATCCAACTCATAAACGAAGTAGCTGCTGCAATTTCTAACTTTGATCTCATGGACCCAGTTGCAGTGATTTCTACCCCAGTTCACACAAACTGTCCTGGTTACCTGCTTCTGTCTCGCGGTGGGATGTGGACCTGAAATGAGGTATATCAATATTTAAGAACGTAACAGATGTGAACAATGCTGGACAGTGAATGTAAATCTAATATTAGAAATTCTGAAATTACCATTTAACCAGCCTGTGCCATGTGTGGAGCAGTGTCTCACTTTGACAACAGTCTCCGGAATCTTCCACCCACCAGAACTGAAACGACAATCACAGAGAATGAAGAGGAAGGTATGGAACTCGGGGAGAGAGACTGCGAGGTTCTTGAGCAAATTCAGAGAGGGAGTGATAAGTTATTGGAGGTTTTGACAGGTTTGGAACTGGATAAATCTCCAGGTCCAGATGATCGGTGTCGCAGACTGCTGAGGGAGGCAAGGGAGGAGATCACATGGGCTCTGAACCAATTTTTCTATTCCGCTCTGGATATGGGAGAGCTGCTAGCGGACTGGAGAACAGCCAGTGGGTTTCCGATATTTAAGAAGCGTTGTATAGATAAGCCAGGGGACTACAGGTCAGTGAGCCTAACGTCAGTGGTGGTGAAATTATTGCAGAAAATTCTGAAGGAGACAATCTATCTTTAATTGAAGAGGCAAGGTTTGACAAGGGATAGTCAGCATGGCTTTGTCAGAGGATGGTCATGACTGACGAATTTGATTGAATTTTTTGAGGAGGTGACCAGGTGGTTAGATGAGGATAGTGCTGTTGATATATCTTATATGCATTTCAGCAAGGTCTTTGACAAGGTCCCACATGGGATACTTATAATGAAGGCAAAAGCACATGATATGCATTGTTATTTGATAAGGTGGATTCAAATTTGGCTTTGTTGGAGGAAAAATAGCGTGATGAAACAAGGATGATTTAGTTACTGGAAGCCAGTGTCCAGTGGCGTCCCAAAGGAATCTGTGCTGGGTTCACTATTATTCGTTATTTATATAAAATACATAGACGACTATGTGGGGTGTGGGGGGTGTGTGGGGGTTGGGGGGGTGAGGGGGTTGGTGTGGTGGTATTGGGAATATTAAGTTTGCGGATAACACAAAGATTTGCCGGGTGACTAACAGTGAGTTTGAGTGTCTTGGGCTACAGGAAGATATAGACGGGATGGTCAAATGGGCAGATAAGTGGCAGATAAAATTTAAGCGTCAAAAGTGAGAGGTGATACACTTTAAGAAGTAACTTGACATGACACTAGGAAGTTCTAACCTAAAATGGGACCTTGCCGTGTGTGTCCATAGATCTCTTAAGTAGGAGGGGCATGTTACTGAGGTGGTGAAAAAGACATATGGGACACATCCCTTTATTAATCGAAGCATAGATTACAAAAGTAGGGAGATCATGTTGGAGGTGTCATGGTGAGGCCACAGGCTGGAGTAGTGTGTGCAGTTCTGGACGGCAGATTATAGGAAGAATTTGATTAAAATTGTTGGGGAGCAGAGGGAATTCACGAAGATGTTTCCTGTGATGAAAAAATTAAGTTATGAAGATGGGTTGGATAGACTTGGGTTGTTTTCAATGGAGCAGAGAAGACAGCGGGGCGACCTGATCGATGTGTACAAGATTATGAGGGGCATGGAAACAGTGGATAGGGAGCAGCTGTTGCCCTTAGTTGAAGGGTCAGTCACGAGGGGATATAAGGACAAGGTGAGAGGCGGGAGGTTTAGGGGGAATGTGAGAGAAAGTTTTTTACACAATGGATTGTGACAGTCTGGACTGCAATGCCTGGGAGGGTGGTGGAGCCGGACTGCCTCTCCTATTTGGAAAATTTCCTGGATGAGCAATTGGTAAATCATAACATTCAAGGCTGTGGGCCAAGTGCTGTTAAATGGGATTAAGTATGTAGGTCAGGTTTTCCTCATATGTCGGTGCAGACTTGATATGCTGAAGGGCATCTTTCCACTATGATTATGTGTGTCAGCTCCTGGACTGCAACCGCCCACGGCATTATTTCTGACATAACTTCCTGCTCCCTCAGCTGACTCCCAGCACCCTGACTCCCCACCCTCTCACTGCTTAGACAGGGACATCGAACACGTCCATCCTATTTCCCCCACTACAGCCCTCACATCTTCCCCTTCATCCCACATTTAACCTCAGCGCACCCTTTGACATTCCATCCCAGCATTGTCCACCTTCAATGAATCATCCGCCGCCATTTACACAGTCTGATGGCACCGCCAAATGCAACTTCATCTCCAGGTTCAGAAATCGGAAGTGAAGAATCACTTCCCGTAACCCTGGCTCAGTTCTTCGTCACCCCTGACTTCTCTTTACATCCACAGCACACTTACACATCCTCTATATTCAGTGTTATTCCCTTTCAGACTAAGTTCCTGTCTTATTACCCCCTCTGTACAGGTTTATCTCCCTTTACACTCTGTTAATTTTCTGAATCGCCCTACATCTAGCGTTATCCCACTTTACTCTCTGTCTTGTATATATATATCCCCATCTATCCAATGTTGTCTCCCTATTTTCCCGTTCTATATTCCACTCCATTAGGATCTGACTGTATTTTCCCTGTATCTCTCTCTCTGGCTCTGCCCCATTCCCTGTATCTTTTCCTTCCATCATTGTTCTGCCTAACGGATCAGGCCACTCTCACTTTATGTTCCTCGTCTGATGTTTTTATCATTTATACTGTTGATTCCCAACCCAAAGCCCCTAGTTCACCTTAAATTGGCTCCTTTTGTTACCTTTTGAATCTGTACCACCCGTGGTTGAGTTTGTCATCACATTTCGGACCTGTGCACCCGGTCTCAGTACAATCCGTGCTCCTCCAGGGCTGGTCCAGGACTGTGTGATTTACACACGGGTCAGTCACTGCAGAATCTGTGACTGAGTGACAGACAGGTGTTTAATGTTATTAAAAAGTATTGTGATTATTACACAGAGATTGGTATCCTCTGAAGTGACAGTAACCTTATTCTCACACTCTCCAACATGCAGGAATTCCACCCATTTAACACTGGAATCTTTCTTCCTTCTCGAAAGCAGTTTTCCCTCTGTCTCCGAGTTCGGCCTCCCCCTCTAACTCACGGCTCACAGGCCGTCCCCAGCCCCCATTTAACAGAAAGCAGCAGTGATCTCAGATTCACTTCGTCCCAGCAGAGAAGCTGCAGTTTTGAAACAGGCATTTTGTTAATCCCGTCACCCATGGAAGTTTGGGCTGCGTTTCGATTTTATTATCCAGTGGACTCCTTAGTTTGCTGTTCAAGTCCTGCAGGGCTTTGCAGACCCGCATCCCCCACACCCAACCCCACGACGTCAGCCAACTCCAGAGCCCATTTCGCAACTTCCAACACCACTCCCTCTGTCCTGTTTCCCGTGGTCAGGACCAGCCCTGTCCACCCTCCCTGGTCTATAAAGAGGGTCATACCCGGATTTCCATGCCTCCCTATTCTTGACCCGGATCAGAAACGATCATCAATGCCCCTCTGCCCTCGACTGAGATTCAGATCCGGCCCCACGTGCACCTTTATCCTTGTCCCGGCGGCAGATACGGCCCCACATGCCTCTTTATCCTTGCCCCAGGGTGAGATCCTGCACCAATTCTTCTGTATCCATGCCCCGGTGTCAGATGCGGCCCCCCCAGGCCTCTCTATACTTGTCCCAGTGTCAGATACCGCACCTATGCGTCGCTATCCTGGTCCCGGGTCATATCCGATCATTATTGCCTCTACATCCTGGAGCCCGGTTCAGATCCGGGCCCCCCATGCCTCTCTATCCTGTCTCCCGGTCACATCCGGGCCCCCATGCCTCTCTATCCTGTCTCCCGGTCAGATCCGGCCCCCCATGCCTCTCTATCCTGTCTCCCAATCAGATCCGGGCCCCGATGCCTCTCTATCCTGTCTCCCGGACAGATCCGGCCCCCCATGCCTCTCTATCCTGTCTTCCGATCAGATCCGGGCCCCCATGCCTCACTATCCTATCTCCCGGTCACATCCGGGCCCCCTAGCCTCACTATCCTGTTTCCCGGAGAGATCCGGGCCCCCCATGCCTCTCTATCCTGTCTCCAGGTCAGATCCGGCCCCCAATGCATCACTATCCGTTCTTCCAGACAGATCCGGGGCCCCCTGCCTCACTAGCCTGTCTCCTGGTTAGTTCCGGGCCCACATGCTTCTCTATCCTGTCTCCCAGCTAGATCCGGGACCCATGCCTCACTATCTTGTCTCCCAGTTAGATCCGGGACCCATGCCTCAATATCCTGTCTCCCAGTTAGATCCGGGACCCATGCCTCACTATCCTGTCTCCTAGTCAGATCCGGGCCCCCATGCCTCACTATCCTTTCTCTCAGTTAGATCCGGGACCCATGACTAACTATCCTGTCTCCGGGTCAGTTCTGGGCCCCCATGCCTCACTATCCTGTCTCCCGGTCACATCCGGGCCCCCAAGCCTCACTATCCTGTCTCCCGGACAGATCCATACCCTCATGTCTCACTATCCTGTCTCCCGGACAGATCCGGGCCCCCATGCCTCTCTATCCTGTCTCCCGGTCACATCCGGGCCCCCATGCCTCACTATCCTCTCTCCCAGTCACGTCCTGGCCCGCATGCCTCACTAACCTATCTCCCCGTCAGTTCCGGGCGCCCATGCCTCACTGCCCTGTCTCACGGTCAGCTAGGGCCCCCATGCCTCACTGCCCTGTCTCCCGGTTAGACCCCGGCCCCCATCCCTCACTGCCCTGTCTCCCCATCAGATAGGGCCCCCATGCCTCACTGCCCTGTCTCCCGGTCAGATCCGGGCCCCCATGACTCACTTCCCTGTATCCCCTTCAGATAGGGCCCCCATGCCTCACTGCCCTGTATCCCCGTCAGATAGGGCCCCCATGCCTCACTATCCTGTCTCCTGGTCAGATAGGGCCCTCATGCCTCACTGCCCTGTCTCCCTGTCAGATAGGGCCCCCATGCCTCACTGCCCTGTCTCCCGGTATGATAGGGCCCTCGGACCTCACTGCCATGTCTCCCGGTTGTACCCGGGCCCCCATGCCTCACTGCTCTGTCTCCCGGTCAGATCCGTGCCCCCATGACTCACTGCCCTGTCTCCCCATCAGATAGGGCTCCCATGCCTCACTGCCCTGTCTCCCCGTCAGAAATGGCCCATGCCTCACTGCCCTGTCTCCCGGTAAGATAGGTCCCCCATGCCTCACTGCCCTGTCTCCCGGTCAGAACCGGGCCCCCATGCCTCACTGCCCTGTCTCCTAGTCAGATAGGGCCCCCATGCCTCTCTATCCCGGTCCCTGTTTCAGAGCGGAATTCTCCATACATCCCTAACCTTGTTCTGGAGTCAGATCTGGTCTCCCACGCTTTTCCATCAATGTCCCTGAATCATTTCAAGCACCCCATGCCTCTCTACCTTGGTTCGCGGTGCCGATCCAGACGCCCAGCTCTTTCTACCCTGGGAAAATGTTTTATTGTGAATCCCCACGCCTCTCTAACCTGGGTTAGGAGTAAGAGCACATTTGTTCAGATTTGGGGTTCTGCCTCTCTATCTGGCCCCCCATGGATCTCTACCTTGACCCTCAGGTCAGATCTGGCCCCCCATGACTCCCTTCCCTGGCCCCCTGGTCAGATCCGACAATCCGTGTCTACCTATGATTGACTAAGTGCCATGTCCGGCCCCTTATGCTTCTATACCTTGGCCTTGGTTTCAGACTCTGTCCCACTTGTCTCTCTGCCATGTTTCCTGGGACAGATCCAGCAACCTGATGCCTCTTTATCCTGCTCTGGGCGTCAGTTCTGGACTCCCCATGCTTTAACATCTTGGTCCCAGCGGCAGGTTCAGCCAACCCAAGCAACCCTTCACTGGTCTGCGGGTAAGGTCTGAACCCCGGCCTCTCTAGCCTGGACTGGAGATCAGATTCGGCCACCCATGCCTCTCCATCCAGGTCCATGGGTGCAAATCCGCCTCCCCATCCATATTTATACCCGTCCTAAATTCTTATCCGGTCCCCCACGCCTCTCTATCCCGCGGGTGAGATCCAACCCCCATGCTTTTCCCTCCTGGACTGGGGATCAAATCCGCCCCCCGCTGTATCTTTATTCTGGGTCTCGGGTGAGATCCGAATTTCTCCTGTATATCTATCCCGATCTGCGGCTCAGAACTGGCCCCACATGCATCTCTATCCTGCTCTCCAGGAAATAGAAAGCCATCACATACCTCTCTATCCTGGAGTATGGTTCACATCTGCCCCTCCACCATGCATCCCTTTCAATATCCCAGGGTCATACAGAGCAGCCTCATTCCTTTCCATTCTGGACCAGGGGTGGGAAAAAGCCTGCAATTGCTTGGTGGTGGGAGGCAGAGTACCAGTGTTTTTGGGTTTGAGAGACCGGAAAAGGCTCCAGGGTGGGAGAATGGGATCCAGAGATTGCGGGTGAGACTCAGTGCCTAGGGGTGTGAGCATGATAATTGGTGCCAGGGTTTGTGGATGAGAGACTGGGTGCGCTGGGTTGTGGGAGAGTGGCTGGGTAGCAGGGGTTGGTCTGGGAGACTGTGTGTCTGGTTCTGGTGGTGTGATATTGGGTGCCAGTGGCTGGGGTTGATAGATTGTGTGCCTTTGGTTGAGGGTGACAGAATTGCAATATGGTGTGGAGCTGAGAGACTGGCTGCTATGAATTGAGGGTGAGACACTGGGTTGAGCGCTGTGAGGTTGGGGGACAGGGTGCCTGGGATTGGGGGTGGGTGTCTGATGCCAGGGTTCTGAGGTTGGAGAATAGTTGCCAGGAGTTGTGTTTTGGAGACTAGGTGCTCATATTTTGTCATGTGAAACTGAGTGCCAGTGCTTCTGTGAGATAGATTGGGTGCCAGGGGTGGCGTGTGATATTCTGTGTAGGAGGAGATAGGAGTGAAAGCCCGAGTGCCAAGTTTTGGGCGTGACAAACTGGGTGCCAGGGGTTAAAGGTGAGGGACTAAGCGTCTGGGGATCGGGATGATAGTCTGAATGCCAGGAGATGAGGTTGAGAGACCCGGTGCCTGGGTTTCGGGTTTAGAGACTGGCTGCCAGTATTTGGGGGTGAAAGACTGGTGCCTGGGGTTGGGGGTGTGTGTCTGGGAGCCAGGATGTGAGTTGTGAGAGACTGTCTGCCAGGGGATGAAGGTGAGAGTTTGGGTGCCTGAGGTTGTGGGTGTGAGGCTGGGTGCCAGCGGTTTGAGGTCAGAAACTGGGTGCCATGAATTGGTGATCGGAGAAAGTGTTGCAGGGATTTTGGATGAGAGATTCGTCGCCAGGAGTTGTGGGTTAGAGACTGGGTGCCAGGCGTTCTGGTGGGAGAGTGGGTGCCAGGTTATGGGGGTGGATGACTTAAGACCATATGACCATAAGATATAGGAGCAGAAATTATGCCATTCGGCCCATACAGTCTTCTCTGCCATTCAATCATGGCTGATAGGTTTCTCAACCCCATTCTCCTTCCTTCTCCCCGTAACATTTGATCCCCTTACCAATCAAGAACCTATCTATCTCGGTCTTAACTACACTCAATGACGTGGCCTCCACAGTCTTCTGTGGCAATGAATTCCAAAGATTCAGCACTCTCTGGCTAAAGACGTTTCTTGGGGCCATTGATTTGGAGTGGGCAGCTGGGTACCAGGGTTTGAGGTTGGGTGAGTGATTGTCAGTGTATGGCAGAGTGAGGCTGCGTGACAGTGGTTAGGGCTGATAGACTGTGCACCAATGCTTGAGAGTGACATACTGGTTGAAACGGTGTGGGGCTGAGAGCTTGGGAGCTAGGGATTGGAGGTGGGGTACTGGGTGTGAGGGGTTGATGATGGGAGACTTGGTGCCCATGGTTTGGGATGATAGATTGGATGCCAGGGGTGGCTTGTGAGAGACTTTTTAATAGGCATTGGGGGCGAGAGACCGGGTGCCAAGTTTTCGGCGTGGAACACTGGGTGCCAGGGGTTGGGGTGACATACTGGGTACTAGGGTTTCATGGTGAGAGAATTGGTGTCAGGGGATGGGGGTGAGAGACTGTGTGGGCACACATTGTGGGTGCGAGTCTGGCTGCCAGTGGCTGAGGCTGAGAGAGTGGGTTGCAGGTGTTGGAGGTGAGAGACGAGGAACCTCAGCTTGATGCTGAGAGACTGGTTGTCAGAGGTTGGTCATGAGAGACTGGGTGTCCGATTTGAGGTGTGGGAGCCTGGGTTCCAGGATCTGGGGTTTGAGAGACTGCGTGTCAGCGGTCGAGGGTGAGAGGCTGTGAGCCAGAGGTTGGATGTGAGAGCCTTGGTACTAGGGGTGGTGAACAAGAGAGTTGATACCAGGCGTCATGGGTGAGACAGGGTGCCATGGGTTGGGTGGTGGGAGAAAATATACCAGGGTTAGTAGGTGGTAGACTGGGAGCCCGATATTTGGGGCGAGAGCCTCGGTGCTAGTGGTTGTGTGCAAGAGGATTGGTGACAGGTTTTGTGGGTGAGAGAGTGGCTGCCAGTGTTTGGGGCTGAGAGACTGGGTCCCATGTGCTGGGTGTGCAAGGCTGGGTGCCAGGATGTCATGGGTGAGAGACTCCGTGCCAGGAGTTGTATGCGAGAGACTGGGTACCTCGGTTTGGGAGTTTGGGAGTGGGTGCCACCGGTTGGTGGTGAGTAACGAGGTGCCCGGTGTTGGACGTGATAGACAGTTTGCAAGAGGTTTTAAGCGTGACATTGTGTGCAAGGGTTTGTGGGTGAGCGACTAGGTGCCATGGGTTGGGGTGGGAGACTGGGTACGAGGTTAGATGTTGGGATACGTTGAGCCAATATTTTGGAATTGGAGGCCTGGCACCAGGGGTTGGGCCTGGGAGACAGGGGGTCAGGATTTGAGGGTGGGAGACTGGCCGCCATTGGTTGGGGGTGAAAAGACTGGGTGCCAGTGGTTGAGGGTGATAGACTGGACAAAACATTGTGGGGCTGTGAGACTGGGTGATAGGGATTGTGGGTGAATATCTAGGTGCCAGGCATTGGAGAATGTGTCCCAGGAGTTGCGGTTCACAATATTTGGCTCACTTGGTTTCGGGAGAGGGACTTGGTGCCAGTAGTTGTGAGTGTTATATTGTGTGCAAGGGATGGCGTGTGAGAGATTGTGTAGGAGGAATTGGGGGCCGGATCCCTGGTGCCATGTTTTGGGCGTCACAGGCTGGCTGTCAGTGGTTGGGGGTGAGAGACTGGGTGTGTGCGGCTGGGGTTGAGGGTCCGGGTGCCAGGATGTGGGGGATGATAGACTGTGTAGCAGGGGTTGGGGCTGTGAGACTCGGTGTCAGATTTTGGGGAAGTGAGTCCGTGTGCCAGTGGTTGCGGTTGATAAATAGTTTTCCATGGATTGTGGGTGTGTTAGACCGAGTGCCAGGGTTTGGGGATGAGAGATTGGGAACCAGATATTGGGGGTGCGAGCCTCGGTGCTAGGGTTTTTGAATAAGAGTCTTATGCCACTGGCTGAGGGTGGGAGACTGGGGCCTAGGCCATTGGGGTGAGATACTGGGTGCCTGGATTTGGTGGTTTGAGAATGTGTGCCAGCGATTGGTGGTGAGAGACTGGTTGCCAGCGGCTGTGAGTGGGAGCCTAGGTGCCAGGGAATAGGGAGGGGAGATTAGCGCCATTGTATTGCAGTGGGAGGCTTGGTACCAGGGTTTGGGGATAGGAGAGTGTGTGTCAGGGTTTGGGGGTGGGGGGCTGCGTGCCAGTGGTTAGGGCAGATAGATTGGGTGCCAGTGTTTGAGGGTCATAAAGTGGGTAATAAGCTGTGGGGCTGAGACACTGGCTGCTAGGAATTGTCAGTGAGAGCCTGGGTGCCAAGGTTTAGAGGTAGGAGACTGTGTGCCAGGCATTGAGGCCGGGATGATTTGCGCCCAGGGTTTGGTATGATAGATTGTGTGAGAGATGTGGCGTGCGATAAACTGTGTAGTAGGCATTGGGGACAAGGGTCTGGGAACCAAGTTTAGGGCGTGACAGACTGGTTGCCAGGGATGATAGGAGAGAGAATGCGAGTCCGGGATTGATGGTGAGAGACTGGTTTGCACGGGATGGAGCTGAGAGACTGGGTGCCAGATTTGCAGGTGTGAGACTGGGTGCCTGGGGTTGATGGTGAGAGAGTAGATGTCAGAAGTGGCTGTGAGAGACTGACTCACCGGGTTTGGGGGTGGGAGTCCGGGTGCCAGGATGTGGGGTGTGTGATGTGAGAGTGAGTGACTTTGTGTCTGTCTGTGTGAGGGACGGCGTGATTGAGGGAGAGGAAATGTTTCTGAGAGTGTGTGAGAGTGAGAAAGTGGATCAGAGAAAGAAAGACTGAGAGTAAGTGTGATTTTCTGTGAGTGTGTGAGAGAAAGAGAGTGAATGGTTTTTGTGTGAGATATGGTGACTGAGATTGTGTGCGTGAGTGAGTATGTGAGTTTGCCCGTGTATGAGCGAGAGTGTGATTGGGAGCGTGTGTGGTAAGGTATGTTATGGCGTCAATGTGTGAGAGAGTGTGTGTGTGAGTGAGAGACTGTTTGTGAGGAAGACAATGTCTGTTTGTGTGAGAGAGCAAGAAGTGTGTGTGTGACCATATGTGTTTGAGCGAGTGAGTGAAAGTGTGCTGGTGCGAGAGAAAGAGTGTGCGCGAGAGAGGGAGTGACAGTGAGTCAGTGTCAGAGAGGGAGTGTGCGTGAAAGAGATTGTGTTCGTGTGAGAGCGTGTGTTTGAGAGAGTGACAGTGAAAGTGAGTGTGAGAGAGCGAGTGTGTGTGAGAGAAATTGTGTATGAGTGAGAGAGTGAGTGAATGTGTGTGACAGAGAATCAAAGTTATGTGCCTATGAGTTTTTATGTGAGTGAGAGGACATATGTGAGAGAGTGCGTGGGAGTGAGGGAGTGACTGAGTGTATGTGATAGAGTGAGTACGTGTGCCTGAGTGAGAGAGTGAGTGTTTTAAAGGAAGAGTTTATGAGAGAGTGGGAGAGGGTTGGTGAATGATACTGTAAGTGAATATGTTTGTCAGTGATAGAGGAAGTGCGTGTGTGAGGGAAAGGCTATGGGTGAGTGTTGACTGAGTGTGTGTGTGAGAATGATTGTGCGTCCATGAGGGAGCGGACGTGTGACTGCTAGAAAGAGAGGAAGAGAGATGGTCTGTGTGTGTGTGTGTGTGTGTGAAATAGTGGGTGGGAGAGTGTTTCTGTTTGATAGGGAATGGGACTGTATTTGCCTCTGAGAGAAAGGACCTGTGTGAGTGACAGGAAGTAATTGTGGATGCGAGGGGGTAAGAGTTGTGTGTGTGTCTGTAACTGTGTGTGTGTGAGAGAGAGGGTGAGAGGCAGATTAGTGTGTAAGAGAGAGAGAGACTGAGTGAAGCGGTGTGATTGAGAAACAGAGTTTGCCTGTGGAGCAGTATGTGTGAGAGGGTTCGCGAGTGAGTGTGTGTGCTTGTCTAGTTGTTTGTGTGAGCGGGGGAGGGAGAGAGCGAGAGAGAGGGAGAGAGAGAGCGAAACTGTGTAAGAACAATTGTGAGACTGTTAGATGCTGATTATGAATGTGTATGAGATAGAGTGAATGAGTGAGTGTACATGTATGAGAGAGTGAGAGAGAGAGTATGAGTGAATATATGTGTGAGAGATAAATTCTGAGTGAGTTTGTGTAAGAGAGTGAGTGATTGACTGAGAGAGAGAGGTTTAGTGCGATAGAGATGAGTGAGTGAGAATGTACGTGAAAGAGAGAATGAGTGAGCGTGTATGGGAAAGCCAGTGTGTTTGAGTGAGAGGGCGATTGTGTGCCAAAGATAAATTAAGTTGATGTGTGTGAGCAAGCGAGTGAGTGTGTGTTAGAGAGACAGAGAGTTTGTGTGTCAGGGAGAGAGAGACAGAGAGAGAGAGAGAGAGATTATGTGAGGGAGTGTGTGAGTGAGACAAGGAGTGTGGTGTGATTGCGACAGTGTGTGTGAGGGAGGGAGTGAGTGAGTCTGTAAGTGGGAGAGAGTGTGCGAGTTTAATAGAGCGTGAGGGAGGGGGAGAGGGTGAGTGCGTGTGATAGAGAAAGTGAGTTAGTGTGTGCAGTATAGAATCCATTGGTGTATCTGAGACAATGAGTGACGGTGTGTGTGTAAGAGGGTGAGGGATTGTGTGTGAAAGTGAGAAAGTGAGTGCCTATGAGAGAGTGTTTGTATGTGAGTGAGGGAGTGGGTGATTGTTTGAGAGACTGGTGAGTGTATATGTGTGCAAGAGAGAGGGTGAGTGAGTGTATGTGTGAGTGAGAGAGGGAGAGAAAGCATAATTGTTTGTGAGTCAGGGATATAGTGACTGTGCATGTGTGTGTTTAGAGAATGCATGATTGAGTTTGTGTGAGAGAGAGTGTAGCTGAGTGTGTCATTGAGAAGGTGAATGAGAGAGGGGTGATTATGTGTGAGTGAGGGATGAGTAAGCGTGTGTGAGAAATAGTGAGTATGTGTGTGATTGGGGGAAGAGGGAAAATTATTGTGTGTTTGTCAGAGAGGTAGCAAGAATATCAACCTGCGTGAAAGATAGAGTCAGATAAAGATTTAAGGTATGTGTGAGAGAAAGAATGCATGAGTGTGTGAGAGGGAGATAGTGAGTGAGTGAGTATGTCTGTGAGAGATAGCAAAAGTGAGTGTGTGTTTGTGAGGAAGTGAGCGAGGGATTTTCTGTGTGAGAGAGTGTGTGTTTGAGGGAGAAGGATTGTATTTATGTGCTAGAGGCGGTGAGTGTGTGTGCGTGAGAGTGCATGTTTGTGTGTATGAGAGTTTGTGTATGTGTATTTGATAGAGTGTGTGTGATTGTGTGCGCTAGAGAGAATGAATGATTGTGTGTGTGGGAGAGAGTGATATACTGTGTGTGTGAGAGATAGAATGAGTTACTGTGTTTCTCTGTGTGTGTTTTTGTGTGTGTGAGAGAAAAAGAGAGAAAGTAAGTGAGTCAGTGCATAAGAGAGATTGAGGAACTGTGTGTGTGTGTGTGTGTGTGTGTTTGTGTGTGTGTGTGTGCTTGCGTTTTTGTCTGTTTTTGATTCACTCCACTTCTCATTTTCTCAATCATCCACACCTTCAGTCACTAACACATAGTCAAAAGCACTCACACAGTGTGTGTGGGTGAGGTGAGTGAGTAAGCATACTGAGACTGGGAGTGTGCTAGACTCACAGACACTCACATTCCTGCACTCTAATGGTCACTTTATTTAATATTCATTTTTGAAAATCAGCAATTTATTGCTGTGACATTTCTTTATTTTTGCTCTGCAGATTTTATTTTCTTCATAGCTTAACATTTAAAAAAAGCTTGTTTAATGTTGTGTCAAATTGTATCCTTCTTGGATTTATTTCTCGGCCACTTCAGTGAAAAAAAAAAAGAAATGTGGCCCCTCATTTGAAAAGCCTGCATTAGACAATCTGAATAGTAAATGAGCTGATTGAAATTGTGAAATTATGAGATATACAGTTAACTACTGGATCTTAATGGAAACATAATTCAATGGTCAGGCATAATATAAACACACAAAAACCTGTAACTGATCATTCAAATGTACAAATCAAAATCTTACGATTTCAGCAAAAACAAAACTCAATACATCTGAATGGAAGTGATGTAGAAATGCAATGATGGGAAATTTCCTATAAATGTCAGCGCACTTGCATCATTAACAATGATTCACACCGAATAACTTGCTCTCCTTCCCCGCAGATACTCAGGGCAAGATCCCAGACTTTGGGTTATTTTGTGAGTCTGTTCGTGACATGGGCCTGGATTCACAAGTCTAATTGGACTCCACACTTGTTGATTTTTTAACAATTACAAAGTTCCCTGTTCTACACTTTTTTACATCCAAATTAAATGAGCTGCCAGTTGGCAAGATGGAAACTTATCTGACAGAATATTGTCCATTCATTGAACTAAACAATGCCTCTTTGTAATTGTACATTCCGTGTACACTGGTAACAATGCTCCCTATTCTTCGGGCCCAGGTATAACAATGAAAACGCCCTGATTAACGTCGCAAATGGCATGGGCTATGGGATGTGCGTGTTTTCCCCCCATACACATGTTGAATAAACAGAGTAGAGAATCACTGAAATGCAAATAACTTACACAGGAAACCGAGAATCAGCAGCAGAGTCCTCATCTCAACAGGTGACATTCTGGGAAATGAAACACGGAATTAGTATCAGCAGTTTAAAAGAATAGGGAGTGGGATGGAATCATAATAAGGTAGTGGGTCAGTGGAATACTGTGTATATCGATTTATAGTGGGTGAAGGTAAGATCCCTCAGACAGAGATCCCTCTACCTCCCTCCCTCACTGGGACTCCAACAGACAGACTGATCCCTCCCCCCTTCTTTACTGGGAACTCAACAATTAGACGTGAGATCTACCATGCACACATCTCCACACCCCGATCCTCAAATCTGAGACATCTGTAGACAGATGTGATCTCAACTTCCTTAAAATTTCTTCATAAACATCAATTCCTTGACCTCAATCCTTCCCCTTCCCTTCTTCAACTCCCAAACTCACAATGATTTACATTCTATGCATTTACGACCTGCCGACTCTCTTCTCTATATCCTTCACCAGCCCTGCTCTACGGACCCCCTTCTAAATATTCTATTACAGCTTCATTACTAATCTCTGCAGCAGGACAAGATAAACAGGACACACCCTATCAGGACAATACCCAGCAAGTGAAACATTCCTCATCTTATTCTCAAGGCCCATTCATAGTAAACTGCTTACCAAGAACTCCCAAAGAGGTGCCCCTTAATGAGACTGAGCCGAGTTCACCTGCTTCCTCTTCACTCTCAGGCACAATCTGATGTGAATGTTTTCAGTATCTGTGGCAACACATCCAACACCGCCCATCACATTAGATTCACTTGAGACTATTGGCTGTGCTGGTTTGCTGAAACATTATCATCCATCAATGATGTACATTGTGTCAGCACACATGCAAATTTTAATGAAAGGAGCTAAGGAAACGAAACAAGGAAAATGTTATTACTTTTTCATGGGATGGGGGCATCACTGGCCAGGCCACCATTTATTGCCCTGCCCGAAATGCCCTAGAGAACTGAATGGCTTGCTGGGCCATTTCAGAGGGCAGTTAAGATCCCACCAAATTGATGTGGAACTGCAGTTATAAGCAGGCCAGACCAGGTAAGAATAGGCTTTTGCGACAATTGACAATGTTTTCATGGTCATCAACAGACATTTTCAATTACACGTTTTTAACGGTAAAAAAACATATCATTTAATTTCTGCTGGACAATTTTATGGAACATATCTTTTATTTCTATTGGACTGGGAATTAACATGACAATGGCTGTAGTGTGAAAGACATACCCACTGGAACATGATGAGAGACACATACAATGCTGCAGTCCTGCAACATTGTGTGCCATCAATGACAGGATGGTGCATTAAAGGAGCCCTAGACCGATGGTGATGCCTGGAAACATCGTTTTAACTGGCTCCTGATCAGCTTACCAGGTTTTCTGTGAGGAGAGTGCAGCAAAATAGACAGTAGCCTGAAAGGAACAAGGGCTAAAACCTCTATATACTGTGTATGGAAGATCCCAGTAATTCCACAAAGACAGTCTGGCCTATTCTCCCCATGTATCTAAAAACTGCACAGATAAGGAATAAGATACGGATGGTCGAGTGAAACTACAAGGCTTAAGTGTTTCCATTGTAGTAAAATGGGACATATTTGCTCAGAATGCTGGAGCAAGGCCTTGTTCGATTTGCGCGTGGTGGAGGCTGTGATCACGCCTTTGATTCGCAAATCGTTTTCATTTCCGCATGCTGATCGACCGACAGGGCACCGACTCAGCAATACGGACAGAGGGCAGGTTTGCAAATATACACCTGGAGCAAACTTTCTGTATACGTCAGGTTCTCGAAATCACCTGTGGGTAACGGCCATCCCCCCTTCCATCCTCTAGACGTCGCAGCGTTTACCCAATATAACGCATCCCCATGTGTATCCAGGGCACTTTAATAAAACAACGTGTTTTAGAAACGACATCGGTACAAGTCATTCAAGACTTTGTGATAACCGATCAGGCCGACTTACTTCACAACCCGGCCACAATTGAGGATCCAGGGCTAACTGACGGTAACAAGTTCCAGGCATGATCACAGCTCCAGTTCGGAGTACTCGATGCTGTTGAATCCCTAAGTAAGGCTGTGATGGACAGAGCGCCAACTGAAATGAACGCAATGCGTTTCGGTGAGCTGTAAACTGGTAAACTCAGAAAAGAAAGATCCTTCGAAAGCCGCAAATTTCCATTACGTGCAATAAATAGGAAAAATAAAAACTTGTATCAAAGAGCTACTCATGCAATCGCACTTCCCCTTCTTTCGCGCCATCCCTGAATTTGTACTTAGCTTAAGGTATGTGATCACTTCCCTTGGGGACATAGAAATTCAGCTCGAAAGAAAAAACAATCTCGCATGCAGTCTCTTCACTAGGCCAAGATAGTTAAGTTTAAAAATAAAGTCTCGCCAAGAATCTCCTATTGCTCTCAGCAACGCCTCAAATCCTTGCCGCCTGATAACTCAGCCTCCTGCAAGTAAAACTCTGACTGCCAAAATGTGTCTATGTTATGAGCGCCGCTCTGCAGTCTCTTTAAAATATACTGGGCTGAAATGTGAGATAAACTATTTGGTTTCAGCTTTGCATGTAGCCCGAGTCATGCATGATTTGCTCGATCCATCTTAGCGGCTCTATCCCAATTGTGAAGCCCGGATATTAAAGATGTCCGCTGGGCGAGATAATCCGACATTTTTCACAACAACATAAACTGCCGGAAATTCCCAGCGGGCCTGACAGCCGCTGTCGAGGGAAAGACGTGGTCAACGTTTCAAATCCATCGGACCCTTCTTCAGACCGGTCATTATTCTACTTTGCTCGGGCCTGGTTGCTTCTGATGCTGTAATCAGGCTCTCCTCACCGCATTTACACACCTCTTTAGGCAGTTAACATTCAGCCTGAAATGAGAACAGCCTTCTGGTTAGCCTTTCCAATTGTCCCATAAACGTCTGTATCAAAACATGCTTCCCTCATGTAGCCTCTGCTTCCCTGATCTCATCGCCCATTGCTTGTCCAATTACCCAATATAACGCTTGGAATAGGGGCGTTCAATTCTGGTCGTCTCATTACCAGAAGGATATGGAGGCGTTGGAGAGGATGCAGAGGAGCCGTACCTGGATGCTGCCTGGTCTGGAGATTACTAGCTATGAGGAGAGGTTGGCAAAACTCGGATTGTTCTCACTAGAGCGACGGAGATTGAGGGGCGACTTGATAGAACTTTACAAAATTATGAGTGGCATGGACAGAGTAGATAGTCAGAAGCTTTTTGCCCAGTGTGGAAGAGTCAATTACTAGGGGACATAGATTTAAGGTGAGAGGAGAAAACTATAGAGGAGATGTGCGAGGCAAGTTTTTTACGCAGAGGGTAGTGAGTGTCTGGAATTCGCTGCCAGAGGAGGTGGTGGAAGCAGGTACGATAGTGGTGTTTAAGAGGCAGCTTGACAAATACATGAATAGGATGGGATAGAGCGATACGGACACCGGAAGTGCAAAATGTTTTAGTTGACGGGCAATATGATCGGCGCAGGCTTGGAGGGCCGAAAGGCCTGTTCCTGCCCTGTACTTTTCCTTGTTCTTTGTCCTTTGTTCTTTGCATCACCATCTGTATCCAGGGCACTTTAATAAAACCATGTGCCTTAAAAACGACATCGGCACAAGTCATACCAGATATTGTGATAACCGATGAGGACGTCATACTTCACAGCCCGCCCACAATTGTGGATCCAGGGCTAGCTGACAGCAACAAGTTCCGAGGAGGATCACAGCTAAAGGCCCCCTGTACCCGAGGCTGTTGAAGCATCAAGTATGTGATGGCGAGAGCGCCAACTGAAATGAACACAATGCGTTTCGTTGAGCTCCAAACTAGCAACCTCAGAAAGGAAAGAACATTTGAAGGCAAATTTCAATTAAGTGCAATAGGGAGCAAAAATAAAAACTTATATCAAGAGCTACTCATTCAACCGCACTTCCCCTCCTTTCACGCCATTCCTGAATGTGTACATTCCATATGGTATGTGAACACTTCATTGAGGTCAAAACAAATCAAATCGAATAAAAAGCAAACTCGCATTCAGTCTCTTCGCTCGGCCAATTAAAAGCCAAGTTTCGCCAAGAAACCCCAATTTCTCTCAGCAACGCCTCAAATCATTGCCGCCTGAAGACGCATCGTTCTGCAAATAAAGTCCTGACTGCAAATTTGGGCCTGGATTTTGCACGCCGCTCCATAACCTCTTTAGAATACACTGGGCTTAAAGTTAAGATAAACTATTCGATTTCAGCTTTATATGTAGCCCGAATCTTGCATGGCTTGTTCCACACAACTAAGAGGCTCTCTCCCAAGTGTGAAGCCCAAATGTCAAAGATGTCCGCTGGCTGAGACAATCGGGACATTTTTCACAAAAACAAAAACTGCTGGAAAACCTCAGCGGGCCTGACAGCCTCTGTGGGGAGAAAGACATGGTCAACGTTTCGAGGCCATCGGATTCTTCTACATCTTCTACATCTTCCTACACATCCCCGATTAAGTTGAGACTCGGCTGGAGCCTCAGGCGATGTCTCATGTTTCACTCCTATTGTAGGTCATTTATCTTTGTAACACTATTAGCCCAAAAAGCACAGAGGCGGATCTGGGCCTCGTCAAGTCTGCGGAATCGGTTTGTCCGGTCTTACCATAGCTGCTACATCGGATCGTGTTATCTGAATCCCAGCAAGAAATATTTCATTAGTCTATAATTCTGCGTGCTGGAATGTAGGGAGAAGAGCAGGGACTAAACAGGCCGAGTCTGTCAATGTTACTCTCACCCGAGGGAGATTCGAACGGTGCTGTTGTTATTTTCCTCCATCAGGTGTTTATCTGGCTTCCCCTTGAATAAATCTACACTCTTCAAAGCATCTGTTTCCTGTGGTGACGAGTTTCAAATTTTCAATTAATTTTCGCACTAAATGTAAAAACTTGAAAATAACAGCAGCAGGAGTGGACCATTCGGCCCTTTCAGCATCTGCTTCTCCATTCAAAATGATCATGGCAGATCCTATATTGGAACGTCTTACTACCTCTGTCTCTCCCCATCCCCATGTGTATATAAATCTATCTATTTCCTACTTAGCTATATTCAGTGACATGCACCCCCACAGCATCCTGTTGTCGAGATTATCACAGGTTCAGAACCATCTGAGTGAAATAATTTCCCCATCATCTCATTCCTGAGTGTCCCGACCCCGTATCCTCAGATTGGGGCCGGAGGTTCCAGACGCCCCATTCCAGGGGGAGGGGGAAACCCACCCCTTGCCACCTCACACCCCCGCACCAATCCGCCCAAATCTCTCAGAATTGTTTACGCTTCAACCACATCACGCCTCATTCTTCTAATCTCCACTGAATACAGGCCGAGTGGACCCATTCTCAGCTCAAACGACAATCCTGCCACCCCAGTCATCATTCCGGTGAACCGTCGCTGCTATTGCCTCTGTGACAAATATATCCTTTCTTAACTGCGGGGGAATAAACTGCGCAACAATATTCCAGGTGTGTTCTCAGAGAGTCCCATGTACAGCTGCCGTAAGATATCGTTCCTCTTGACTAAGTTGCTTACTGGATTCATCAGTGAATCTGTTGCATTGATGGCCATTAGGTTTGGCCGCCTAGACAAACAACAGAAACATATTTCCAAGATGGATCATATCAGAACCTTCCTTAGACTTCACAACAAAAACGTATATTTATATGTCGTTGATAGCCTAGTGTCGAGTCCAAAAGTGCTTCACAGGAACACTGTGAAAAGTAAGAATGGCAGTTGATGAAAATATTTGCCCAATGCTTTGGGGTGTTTAAGGAGCGTAGTTTTGGAGGAGAAGGAGAGGTGGGGAGGGAATTCGAGTTTTAGGGTTCCGCAGGCAGCTGAAGGCACAGCAACCAATGGCTGAGCGATGGGCATCGGGAGATGATCACAAGGCCAGGCCTGGATTGGCAAAGAGATTTCGGATAATTGTGGTGTGGAGAAAATGGGAGACAAAGAGGGGCCCGGCTATGGAGGGATTGGAAAACAAGTATGCTCCTTATAACATCGAGGCATCTGGCTCTGGATAAGGCAATACATATAGCTTCTGACACAATATTAAAAGCTGCATCTGAATACATCGTCCCAGGCAACATCAAACCCACAATAATGCAAAGTTTTTAATAAACGATGGTAATGGGATTTGAACTCTCACTAGCCAAGAGACTGTGTGCTGTCTCCACAGACAGACAGTGAGCTGCTGCTTCATATTAAGGTACAGCTCATTCCTTTCTATTAGCTAACGAGTGTCAGACAGGATGGCGACTGGTGACAGGGACAGTTCCGTATCAGAGGGAAATATTTAACCATTCACCAACTGCTTAGATTTAGAAATATTTAACGGAGAGACAGCATGAGGGGAAGATGGCCAAGGGGATGGATGAAGGAGAAGTAAATGAATAGTTAGAGGAGCAGAGCGAGATAAAGAAAGATAAACTCAACATAAACTCAGAGATGCAGGGAGGAGAGTATTAGGACGCAGATAGATGGAGAGGTGCCAAGAGAATTAGAAAAATTATTGCACATCTATACCATCAATCGGAGCGTCAGAAATTCCCAAAGATTTCCCCAGCCAATGTTAAAGTGTCATCAATGATGTAATGTAGAAATTGTGATAGCCAATCGGTGTACAGAAAGCTCCCACTGAGAAGGTAATGACCAGGCCATCTTCGTCAGTTATGTCAGACGGAGAAATAAATGTCCCAGACAAATATTCTGCCCACAGACGCTGTGGGCTGTCTCAGAGAGTGGGAGGTTAGGGAACCAGTAAAAACACAATAAAGATAATTGGAAAATGAACTAATTTGGAAGATGACAAGTATATCATTTTACACATTTTTAGTTTATCTAATACGTCCCAAGGTTAATCATTATTCGGCCTTATTCATGGATATCAATCAAAAACCAGCTTTGGCAACTGGTTAAATCGTTGATTACAGTCACTCTTTGTGACCGTTTCCGGGCCCTGGTAATATATCCAAGAGGTAGCCAATCCCCAGTTTGTGTGTTTGTGTTATAATTAACGACACGAAGCTTTCTGAGCCCATATAAAGAGCTTCCATCTTCCAATCATCTCATTGTGACTCGGAGGAACACGGCAGAAAATGCTGAAAAGTCTGCTCTTGGCATTTGGTGTCTTGGTGCTGATACAACCGTTTACTTTTGGTTACTTATATGACCCTCCGTAATTGACAGGTTAGTATGTCTCTCAGGATACAACCCATGCGCTATTGATAGGAACAGGCGGAGACATTCTGCACCTCGGGCTCCTCCAACATAGAGTTGGATCTTTGTTGATCTTCGCCATACCTCCCTCTACCCACTTGGTTTCTGTACACTGAACATCTTTTCAAGAAAAAGACCCAACAAACTCTCTGCTGTATAATTGCAAAAAAATATTTAACTGCATTATTTTGAATTATCCCATATCTCCCGCTTTTCCCTGTCCTTCAATTTCGTTACTTCCCCCACCTCAATGAGTGGAGCCCCTCGGAGCCATTAGGCGAAAACGCAGTGTTATTATTATTCACAAGTACAGCGCAAAGCCCTACCTCACCACTAACACCTGTCAACTCCTCCACTGCCTCTCAATAACCAGATTGCTTATAGACCATCCAATACCGGATGTGGAAATATTTGCTCCAATTAAATATCGGGATGGTTTCAGCCCCCACACCAAAATCGCCCTAGGCGAATATCCAAAGTGAAACCTTTCACTAACTTCGTGCCATATTTGATTGCAAGATGTGATTCATGCCACATAATCTATGTCACCCATATGACCAAACTATTCAACCTTCTTAACAAACCGCGTGCCTACCGGCCTCAGTTCATCTGTTACTGAAATCCTCTACCAGACATTCCTTACCTCCGGACTTGCCTCCATGACTTCGTGGGAATACCTTGTCATCCGTCCCAGTATGTCCCCCTGTCGGCCGATGGCGACAATGGATTGAGCAGACGGCTGTGAGGCGCTTGGGGAAGCTTTAAGTATGATAATGGCGCTATTTTAATATAAGTTGCTGTTGTTGTACATCCCATAGAAGGTTTTGATTTTGTGGGTGTCGCAAGATGTTTCCAATTGTTATTGGCTGCCCAAATCGAGGGTTCATCAGTATAAGTTTGTCACTGATAAATCCAATAGAGTGTTCAGAAAAATAATCTTTACCCAGAGAGTGATGAGAATGTGGAGCGTGGGATCACATAGAGTGGGGGTTGGGATAAGAACCGTTGATTTATTTAAGGTGAAGCTGGTTTTACCGTAGTGAGAAAAGTACTTCTATGCAATATATGCTCCTGATCACCATTGCGTGAGTGAAATGCTGACATACGCGGCTTGTTAATATGCAGATATTCTATGCCCCACCCAGAACAATAGGCTAATGCAATATCCTTATGAACCTTTCATCCTTCATCATGGGATGCAAGCGCTTTTGTGGAAGATGTCGAAACGCCCCTTGCCCGCCAGGCCAGACTCAGTCGAAACTTATATTGTGTGGACCCAACCATTACTGCTGCATCGTTAAATGATCTACAACATGGTGGATATATGTAACCTTACCCCCAATGTCGTCGAATCTAACTTTAATTGAGGCTTCGTTTGATTGTGGAGACCGCACGGATTCTGGCCCCTGCCCCACTGCTTTCTGAGTTTTTTTGAATAAACCTTGCTGCATTCATAACTGTCTCTTGTCAGTGTCTCATTTCTCATTCGGTTGGTGTGTCACCATATTGACTGGGAGGGCAGGTCAGAAAATGGCAGAGCCACATTGACACATTGTAGTTCCAAAATACTCATACTCACATAATCACACCTTACATCCAATTTCCCGGACTCCTCCATTAACATCCCTGGTAATGTCCTGCGCCACTGGTAGGAATGATTTAACTGATGTAGCGGGACAATGGGGTACATTCAGGATGTTTACTAGTGCTGCTGGGAAAAGTTTAAACTAGTTTTGCGGCAGGTTGAGAGCCTGAGGGTAGATTCAGATGGGGGGAAAGCCAGAAATGGTAATGGAAGGCAGAAAATCAGTGAGTGAGGATGGATGGCAGGGAAAACCAAATATTCAAAACATCAACGCGATTTTGTCAGTCTCCAGGGACATAAAATTTCATATAAGGAGTAGAGCAAATGAAGAGGACGAACTGAGTTCACAGATACAAACGTGGCAGTATTGTATCATAGTTATTACAGAAATATAGCTTAAAGAGGGACAGGACTGGTGGGAGCTCAACAATCCTCGCAAATGGGGCTTCAGATTTAATGGAGAGGGGAAAAAAAGGAACGGCGTTGTAATTTTGGTTCTAGAAGCAATTGCAGCTGTGAGGAGGGATAGAAAGATTAACATCTAACGCCACATCGATTGAGTTCAGAAATAGAACTATATATCTATAACAGCCGCACTACTGGGAGTGTAACATCTACCCGAATATAGCCAGGGGGAGATAGAATGGCCAATGTATAGGAAAATCTCTGACAAACGCCAGGGAATGCAGATATAATAGCAGGGGATTTTAACTACCCCAATCTTAACGGGAGGAGTTTTAGTGTGAAAAGAAGGGAAGGAATAGAATTCTTAAGGAGCATTCAGGAGAACTTTAGGCCTGTATATTTTTTGTTAAATCAATTATTACCCACGGTAGTTGCTACTGAGAAGGTGATTCCAGATGGGCCTTGTAAAGGCAGCCAGGTTACTGTGGGTCTGGAGTCACATGCATTTTACACCAGCAACTTTCCTTCTCTCAAGGAAATTAGTTTAACAAGTTTTTTTTTTAAATGTAACAACTGACAATATTTTCATGGCCCTCATTAAACCAGTTTTTATCCCACATTTTATTGGCTACAAATGCAACCATCTCTGCCGTGCTGGGACTCGAACCCTAACTATGATACCAGTGACAAAGAACTGGACCCAATGCTGCAGCTAAGGCCGAACTAATTTCTTGTATAAGCTCAAACTAAGCTCTTTTCTCTTGTACTATTTGCCCATATTAATGAAGCCCTGGACACAACAGGTTGCATTAACCATCTCTCAACCTGTTCTGTCCTCTTCAATTACTCAATCACGTACACGTCCGGGTCCCTCTGCTCCTGCATCCTCTTGAGAGTTCTACCTTTATTATTTATATCGACTCTGCATGTTCTTCCTACAAAATGAGTCGCTTCACATTTCTGCGCATTGAAATTTACTGCCACCTCTCTGCCCATTCCACGGAATTAACTATGTCGTTTTGAGGTTCTGCATAATCATTCTCACAGTTCAAAATGCTTCCAAATTTCGTGACCTGTGCAATTACAAAATTGTATTCTGTGCACCGAGATGCATGTCATTAATCTGTTTATTAGAAAAAGGCTGCAACCAGTAGGTCTTGCAATTTTGCACTAAATCAAACATTCTCCCTGCCTGATGAAGAGAAAAATTATTGTTTCCCCCAAATCAGCCTATGTTGTATCCTTGTTCACAGTTGCCCTCATAGTCCATGAACAATACCTTTTTTCACAGTGCTGTTGTTCAGCATTGTATCAAGTGTCTTTTTGTAATCAATGTACAACACACGAACAGCGTTTCCCTCACCAACACAGCAACAGCATATGCTGGAAATAACTCAGCAGATCTGTGAACATCTGTGAAGAGAGAAACAAAGTTAACATTTCGAGTCCGTATGAATCTTCTTAACAGCTTCAGAGCCACAAGGATCGGAACGTCAACTCTGTTTCTCTCTCCACAGATGTTGTCAGGTCTGCCGAGTATTTTCCAGCTTTTTCTGTTTTTGATTCGGGTTCCCAGCATCTCCAGAGTTTTGCTTTTACCTTATTGCCCTGATCAACCTTCTTGTTACATCTTCCTAAAAGAAAAAACTCCTGCAAGTTAGTTAAACACGATTTTCCTTTAATATATGAATTCTGGCTTCCCTCAATAACCTCATAATTATTCACGTGAACGCTACGTTTTCTAGAAGATTCACCACTTTAGAAGTAAATCTTACTGACCAGTAGTTGCTAGCATTATGTCCGTACTCTGCTTTGAACACGCGTGTTACATTTGTAATTCTTCAGTCCTCCAGCACCACCCTTGTGTCTAAGTAGGAGTTAAAAGTTTTGGATTGTGCGACTGCAATTTCCACTCTTGCTACTGACCACCAGATGTCCCAGCCTGGAAAATAGTCTGCGCCCAGAACTGGATGAAGATTGGCCCTGGGAAAAATGTTTCCCTCCACTAAAATCACAAACAGGTTATCCAATTAGTATTCCTCAAGGGTAGCTTGACAAGGGCTAAATTTCTCCCCGAAGTTAAATCAATGAAGTCACTTGAATATTGACGGAATATTGGGACATTCTGACGTTTTAAAGCGTCTGGGTGAAAGTATTGTTTTAGGAGAGGATTCCAAGGTGTGGAATGGAGATTGCGAGCCATCGCGTGAAAGATGGGGTTCAGTGAGACTAGTTGGCTCATGCTGTGACAAGGGACTGGGCGGAGTTGAGGAACTATCCATTGCACCTGGTTGAGGTGGCAGCTGTCACGCTATTTCAGAGTGTTGTGTATCTGATTGCACGGTGCCTATTGGACTTTGTACTTACTGTGAGCATTGGAGTGTAAGATAGCTTTTGTAACTTCTGATATCCTTACAAACCTGTGTATTTCTGTGAAGGTATAGTTGTGGATGAAGAAATATTGTAACATGATTCAACTTTTCTTCTTTAATAAATGTTTTGTTCTCTAGTCAAAAGTTCCTCAGCTGACTTCAGTGAATCTTCGGTAGCCTCCTCCACGTATCTAAACAAAGAAACAAACGTTAGTTTCTATCAAGTTGGGTTTCAATTGGGGTCACGTTTGTCCAAGTGTAACCTCAGCTGGGATTGCAAAGATGGCACCGGCTGTGCTCTGGGTGTGAGGGGTCTTCAATAGCTAGAAGTAACAGTGACTCTGCAGAAACACTGCTAGCTGACTTGGCTGAGTGTTGAAGGATATTTCAGACAGTCTGGAAGGAAAGGAAGGTCCCTGTCCGTCCGTTAGCTCGAAAGCCTGCTTGGGACTTGCAACTGTACCACTCCCTTGGATTACATGGGGCCTTCTTTAGCTTGGGCCTGGCAATCTGCCCCCCTCTAGACTGTTCCTGCCTGGCAACTATCGTCAAAACGTGCTGAACTCCAACAGCATCCAAATCAAACCTGCTGTTTCTAGCTTTTGCGTGAGTTTCTGAGAGAGGACCTGCCTTTCTAAGCCCCCGTAACCAGGCAGCAGCGAAACCAAAGAAGAAGAACAAAGAAAAGTACAGCACAGGAATAGGTCCTTCGGCCCTCCAAGCCTGCACCGATCAAAGCCTTCCATTTTGTTTCACTTCCTTCTTGCAGTACCAGGCGGTGAGAGAAGCAACAAGAGGGGGAAAACTTGCTTGGCCCCTGTCCTCACTAATCTACCCTTGAGCAGATGAATTTGTCCATGATGGGTATCGGCAGGAGGGACCGGCACAAAGTCTTTGTAGCGGCAAAGTACAGTCTTCACTCTGAGGGCACCTTCCATCGTTTTGTGTGCCAGTCCCAACTGTGTCCGGCATCGCAAAAGCGGGCATCTGTGAGGCACTGTGGGCCACCTGCCGCAGAGGCAGGACTGCGCTCAAAGGCAACCTGTAACCTCATGTCCCGCAGCAAATCTCACTCTCCGCCTGCACTGTGGGTGTTCAGGCAACACATAGGCTGCAGCAGTAAAGGGAAACAGATCGCCAGCAATTTCTCATGGGCAGTTAGGGATGGCCAATACATGTTGGCCTCGCAATTGCGGCACACATTCAAAGAATGAATAGGCGAAGGATATGGAAGGGGGCGGAATACTTGTTGGGAGTTCACCCTGCACCAATTTCGGACACCATTCTGGCCATCCTTGCAACACGTAGTGCTGGTCTCGGGCTACTTATAAGCCTGTTAAACATTTGCCTCAATCACGGAACTGACCGGATACCAGTAGCCGTGCCATCTGACAGCCTAGAACATGGGCGCCAGGATCTGGCAGGAACGATTCGCCCCAGCACAGAGTCTCATCTGCCTCCCGGCCGCCTGTGTGCAAAATGCACATGCTGGCATTCCACAAGGTTATGGGAAATGTGTGATCTGAATCCCTGTAGGCATCATTGCCCGGGGAGCTTAATACCCTTGGGCCACAGGAACTTATCAATTTTACAGATAAATATTAAGACTTGATCTCGTATCTGTTGCTGAGGGAGTTACCGATGTGTATCGCTCCTTGTGTATTGCGGTGTTCTCTAAATGTTGTACTGAACAGTCTGACAAGACCTTTTAGACCCTGTCCAAAGCCTGTGTCTCCTCCATCAGTGAACATAGTTTCTCTGTATAATCTTATCTGTTCCCCTTAACAACTTGAATCCTTCAGAGATATGTTGGAATGTTCCAAATTCCAGCGAGTACAAGCATTATTTGTGTAATCTCACCAGTCTATTTTCCTTTGTAGCCCAGCTATCATTTCTGATAAACATATCCTGCATTCCTTCCACGCCTGACAACTCACCTTAGGGTAACTTGTCGGCAATTGCTTCGTCTCCATCTCTCTCTCTCTCTCTCTCTCTATCTCTATCTCTCTCTCTCATCCCATTCTTAAACAACAAAGTGGTTTTTAGAATTACCCAGCCTCAAGGAATAATTCTCAGATGAACGGAACTGCAGGATATTACAGACCAGACATGCGCAATATCTCAGCAGTTTCCTTCAATTGCTGGGATTGAAACGAAATGACCCTGGGGATTTGCCAAGCTAAAGTCCCATTATTTACTCCAATTCCATTTTGTTTCTAATTCTACGTCTTTTATGCGTATTATTTATAAAATTCTTTAGGCTATATGTTATCTTCAATGGAAAGGCAGAATCTTTTACCTGCCCTTTGCAAATCTTTGCGATTCTCAACCAATGGTAAGAGTGCTTCGCTACAACATACCAACCTTAGCTGGTACTCCAATTTGACCATTCTCGACCAATGGGGCGAGAGCATCTGTCTTTCCTACAGCAATTTAGCCTTAACATGTGCACGTTCCTTACAATTGTTGCCCTCAGTCCACCATTCTAGCCAATCAGCATTCAGTTTTGGCTTCTGGTGAATGATAACGCTAGACTCTCCGCAGCCCAAGGACATAATTGTATTACCAATTATAACCTCCGTTCCATCTGTGCTGCCTTTTCTCCTTAAAGTTACGTTACAGCACATTGTCATTGAAAGAGTTACCAACTATAGGTCAACTTAACCACATTCTGAAAGTGCGTAGGAATTAAGATCTTAAATTTCTCAGTTGTTATGAAGAGCCATTGGTAACTTAAGCCTGAGCAAATAGAGCAATGCCTGAATGGGGTGACGGCCCACAGGGTTGGATCGTCAGATGTGGCGGCTGCTGGTCTTTACATCGTCTCCTGCCCTCTGAAGCTGAGTTTGTAATTTGGAAACATTTTTCTTCGGGGCACTGGAGAGTCCAGCATTATCATTCAACAGATGGCAAAACTGAATGCCAATTGGCTAGAAGGGTAGAATGAGGTCGATAGTTGTAAGGAACGGGCTCAATTTAAGGCTAGATTGTTGTAGAAAAATCAGAAGTTCTCATTCCATTGGCCGAGAACCATTACTGTTTCCTTGTTTGAAAGGTAATGGTCATGGTAGGATGAAGAGTATGCCGGGCCATGGTCTGCAGATTATTTATGAATTAAATTCTGCTGCTGCTGATGGCCCACGGCCCCTCATGGATGTTGAGATTTGAGCCGTGTGACCTGTTGTGAATCTATCCCATTGAAAGCAATGCGTGTCACACAACACAATGGACTGTGTCCTCAGTGTGAAGACAGAGGTCGGTTGTCAGAAGGACTGTGCGGTGGTCATTCCTAGCATCACCGTCAGAGACAGATGCATCTGCAGCAGGTAGATTGGTGATCATGAGGCCAAATAGAATTTCCCCTCTTGTTGGTTCACCTGCCTCAGGCCTATTCTGCCTTTCAGGGCTCGGCAACCTGGGTCTATAACGGTCACCCTGAGCCACTCTTGGTGATGGACATGCAGTTCGCAAAGCAGAGAACATTCTGTGTCCTTGATATGCTCAGTGCTTCTTCCATGTGCTGTTTAGAATTGATCAGATTCGGAGAGTGGTAGGTGGAAATCAGCAGGAGTTTCTCATTCCCCTGTTTGCCCTCATGCCTTCTGACACCATAGAGCATGGAGTCAATAATGAGCACTCCCAGTGCAAGCCCATGCCTATTGTATGCCTCTATGCTCTCAAGCCTGGTACCACCCTCCTGTAAGTGGGGTTTGACAAACCCAGGAATATGGGTGGCGAACCTTTGGCATTGGCTCTGAAGTTCAGATTCTGATAGCACAACAATTCAGGAGCTACAAGATGCCAATGAGACCCTGCCATATTCTACACGCATGGCAACATTGGAGTTGTAAGATGTCAATGTGACCCTGCCATGTTTTGACCTCGCCTCCCTGTCAATATTATGACAAAGCGATCCGAGTGAGAAATGAGACACGGACAAGAGGCGGTGATCGACGCAGCCAGTTTCATTCACATGAGTCAGAAAGCAATGGATCCACAGAATGTACCAGAGCCGGATATACAGAAATTAAAGTCTGAATGTCCCAATGTTTATCCATCGACCTACTATCAACAAACCAGGTTCTCCAGCCATTATGCCACTGATGCTTGTGGGATCTTGCTGTACACAAATTGACTTTCATGCTCTCCTCTTCACAACAGTGGGAAATGTTAACGTTATTTCACTCTCTGAGGAAACTCTGGGATATCCTGCGGCTCTGAAAGGTGTGATTGAACAGTCTCCCTTACATTTTCTTTGCATTTCCTGTCACGTCCCTCTGCCCTCTCTCTCTTTCTCTCCATCTGACTCTGTCTCACCCCCGCTTTCAACCTCTATTGCTTCCTCCTTCCTTCTTATTCCCTCTCTCTTTCTCACTCTCTCTTTCTGTCTCTCCCTCTGCCGTTCTCCACCCTTGATTTCTCCCTCTTTCCCTACGTGCTTCTCCATTAATTTGTCTTGTTCGGTCACGTTCACTTACTCTGTTTCATTACGTGCGTTTCCTATTTCTTCGCTCTCTTTCTACATTTTCCTCCCATGCTATCTTTCTTAATCCCTCCCACCCTGGATTATCGATGTCTTTTGTTGAATTGTGTGCGATGGGCTCACTGGCTAGGGCAGCGTTATTTGCCATTCACTGGTTGCCCTTGAGAAGGCGGTGGTGAGGCGCTTTCTTGATCCACTGCAGTCCCTGTGGTGTAGGTACACCCACCGTCCTGTTAGGGAGGGAGTTCCAGGATTTTGACCCTGCGACAGTGAAGGAACGGCCGACATACTTCCAAATCAGGACGGTGAGTGGCTTGGAGGGGAACCTACAGGTAACCATGTTCCTGCTGCCCTTCCCCTTCTCGATGGTAGTAGTCGCGGGTTTGAGGGGTGCTGAAGATGGAGCCTTGCTGAGTAGCTGCAGTGCATCTTGTAGATGGTACGCACTGCTGCCACTGTGCATCGGTGGTGGAGGGAGTGAATATTTGTGAGTGGGGTGCCGAACAATTTTGGTGCTTTGTCCTGGTTGGTTTCAAGCTTCTTGAGTGTTATTGGAGCTGCAGTTATCCAGGGAAATGGGGATTATTCCATCAGGATTAGGCTGGAAGATGGTGGACAGGCTTTGGGAAGTCAGGAGCTGAGTTACTCAGCGCAGGATTCCCAGCCTCTGACCGGCTCTTGTAGTCACAGTATTTATATGGCTATTCCAGTCCAGTTTCTGCTCAATGGTAACCCGCAGGATGCTGATAGTGTGGTATTCAGTGATGGTAATGCCATTGAACGTCAAGAGGGCGATGGTTGGATTCTCTCTTGTTGGAGATGGTCATTACCTGACATTCTTAAATAAAAGTGTCGTGTCCAAAATCAGGTGAAGTTACTCTGAAGAATTATTAATCAATCCCTCCTTTGGCCGCAGCTAGATTAATCCAACCAGCTCTGATCACCAGGGCATTGCCTGTCATTTGTGTGGCAAAAATATTTTTGCTTTGCTGAATCAGGAGATGAGTTACACAGGTGGTTAAATATTTCTAATTTTAGGACGCTTTCGGTTTGTTAAATATTTGCCGCTGAAGCGGAACTGCCCTTTCCCCAGCTGCCATCCTGTCTGACTCCAGTTAGGAATGAGCTGTCCCTGGATATGACCCAGCAACTCAGTGCCTTCCTGTGGGGACAATACACAAACCCACAACTATTGAGTGTCCTCATATCATCACATTAATTCATCATGAACTGTGAAATACTGTGTGCAGATGCTCCATGAGCAGCGCATGTATACACAGAAAAAATATACACGCACAGAACCTGTGATCATCGTAAGGCTTCTGCAGATGGTTTTGCAAAACAATCAGTTCCAACCCACCCCCATCCCACGCGACCCCACTTTAAAGGAGGTAGATTAGCCTTTTCTGGAGTTGAGGAGGGGGGAAGGATACCTGGCTAACATCACCTTGCTTGTGGGAACTTGCAGTGCTTGCCTGGCCTGCAGCCTGTCCTGCACTGCAACCCTGGTTACCCTCCCCGAGTTCAGTTTACTGATGGGGTGATTGAGGATTGTTCACATATACAACCCCCCGCCATTTCTCTCAGTAAATCATCGATAAATATAAAAAAAAACACAGTGCATCGTTATTTAAAATGGTCAGACAGAAGCTTTTCAGAGTGACTTTCAATCTAGTTCGATCCTGAGGAAGGTAAAAAGAACAGCGATAGCGACAGGTTATCAAACTGGAGAGAGAGAGAGAGGGAAAGATGAGCAGGGATGGGGTTGGTCAGATAGGTACAGAGGGAGGGGGAGAGAAACAGAGCGAGAAAGGGAGAGGGAGAGGTGACAGTGTTAGAAGTGGAAAATGCAATGTGAATATTTAGTGTGCAAACAGCAACAGGCTTGGAGTGAGCAGGTAGAGGGGGTGGGGACAGTGAATGGGAGAGGGACGTTGAGAGGGGAATGATCAATGTTTGTGTGTTGTGTACAATCAGGCAGTAAAGCAGCTGGATCTGGCAGGTTAAACACAGAGGGAGAGGGGTGATCACGAAACATTTACACCTTCATCTCATTTCAAATCTGTTCCCATTTCTCTGTTGAATAACAGGGGATGTTTTTTTTAAAATGATGCCTCTAACCCCACTCCACCGCCCCTCCGAGAATGTGGATGTAAGTGAGTGAGAAGAGCCCTGGGATCTTGCTGTGTTTTATATGTTTCAATAATCTTTGCTTTATTTTAATCAATTTCCATTTTTCTCTCTCTCCCTCTCCCCCAAGGAGAATGGATTTGCAAACTGCAGCTCAGACGATGCAGAGAGAGAATCGATTAGCCGCGAGGAATCCTCG
The DNA here is from genome assembly GCF_964194155.1 of Cetorhinus maximus. Classification (NCBI taxonomy): domain Eukaryota; kingdom Metazoa; phylum Chordata; class Chondrichthyes; order Lamniformes; family Cetorhinidae; genus Cetorhinus; species Cetorhinus maximus. The sequence goes on along the minus strand of NW_027596257.1, from coordinate 39,087 downwards.
GACAAGAGCAGTAACCGGAGAGAATAACAATAATAAAAATGTATCCGTGTCTTTGTCACTCATTCTTACACCCGGAGAAAGGACGTGTGGAATTTTCACAGCGACGATTGGGTTCAGTGTCGGCGTGGGGCGGGGCGGGTGGGGGAAGGGGTGTTGGGGAATGGGGGTTTTACTCAGGGGTATCCAGGTTGAGACATGGTGCTGCAGAGAGCCCAATCTAATCCCATCGAGTTCAATCCTTCCACCTCTTCCTTTCGCTGTATCTCTGCTCCTCCCTCCATGTTCCTAAATGCTTCCGCACATCTTTCTTTCAATCCCCATCTCTCCGCGTCCTTTGTATGTCGGCCTCTCAGAATTGTGAAAAGTTTCTCTTTTCATCTCTTCCTACAACTCTCTCTGCATCACTCTCTGAAACTTTGTCACTCTGTTCTTTCCAATCTCCCCCCTCCTTGTCCTCTACTTTTCTCTATATCTGACGTTGTCTCTCAGCCTCTCTGCATCTTTCTCTCTCTACACATCTCTCTCTCTATGTGGATCATTCTTTTGTTCTACGTCACAGCTGCATTCTCTCTCTCGACATCTCTCGCGCTCTGTCTCTACATCTCTCTCCCTCTCTCTCTACATCTCTCGCTCTCTCTCACTCAACATCTCTTGCTCTCTCTGTCTGTCCATTTCTCGCTCTCTCTTTCTGCCCATCTCTCACTCTATCTCTGCCCATAATTTACTCTCTCTCTGTCTGAATTGGAGAGAGAGAGGGAGGGGGAATTAGAGAGAGAGAGAGTTAGGGGGGGTAGTTAGAGAGAGGGGGGAAATTTTAGGGAGTAATTAGACAGGGGAAATTAGACAGAAAGGGGGAATTAGAGGTGGAAAGGTAGGAAGGGGTTTAGACAGATGGGGATAGGAGTCAGACAGAGAGATGGTAATTAGAAAGAGAGGAGGGGGAAGAGAAAGGGGAGATGGACTGGTGTGGATAATGACATAGACAGGAAGAGAGAGAAAGGGGGGAGTTGTAATGAAGGGGGGGAATTGGACAGAGAGGTGAGTTAGGCATAGAGAGGGGAGTAATTAAATGGAGAGGTGGAATTAGAGGGGCGGGAGGGAGGATAAGACAGAGAGGAGAGAGTTAGGCAGAGATGAGTTAATTAGAAAGGGTGAGTTAGAGGGGGTTATCGAGAGGGCGTGGGAGTCAGACAGAGAGGGGAGCAAATAGACAGAGAGAGGAGGCGGATGGGGCAGAGAGGGCAGAGGTAGACTGAGGAGGGAGATGAACAGAGAGGGAAGGTCAGGAGAGAGAGGGGGCAATTAGACAAGGAATGAGTTGGGGTAGTTAGGGAGAGAGGTGGCGTGTTAGTCATAGACGGGAGGCAGGGTCAAGCAACGAGAGGTGGGAGGGAGATAGACAGAGAGAGAGGAAAATTTGTGGAGGGGGGAATTATGCAGGAGGCAAAATTTGCAGGGGGGTTATTTTGGGGGACAATTTTCGGTTGGGGATTGCAGCGGAAACTTTGGGGGGTTAATATGTGGGGGTAAAGCTCGTGAGCGATAATTTGTAGAAGGTGAAATTCTTTGAGGGTGTGAATTTGCACGGCAAAAAATTTCCAGGGGGGATATTCTTGGGGGTGTGATTTTGAGGGGGGGAAATCTTGGCGGGTGTAGATTTGTGGGAGGAAATTTTGAGGGGGGAAATATGAGGGGAGAAATTGCAAGGGGGGATAAATTTCAGGGTGGAAAATTTGTGGGCTTGGAAAAATTTCGGGGGCGGAAATTGCATTGGGGGAAATTTTGCGGGCGAATTTGCGGGGTGAAATTTGCGGGAGTGGAAATTTTTCGTGGGGGGGTTTTGCATGTTGGGGAAATTTGCGAGGGTGGAATTTGTGGGTGGGGGAGGTTTGCGGGAGGGGTAAATTTGCAGGTGGGTGATTTGCGGGGGAGAAAATTTGCGAGGTGCGCTAAAGTTACACGGGGGAACTTGTAGTGGTGGAAATTTGTGGGGGGGGAATTACGGGGGTGGAATGTTGCATTTGGGGGGAAATTTGCGGGGTGGTGGAAATACGTGGGAGGGAAAATTTTGTGGGGTGGTGATTTGCAGGGGGTGCAATTTGCATGGGGAAGAATATTTGCGGGGGGTGAAAATTTCCACGGGGGTAATTTCTGGCGTTCGGGGTACATAAACCATTAAAATACAGGGGGGCTGCTCAGGAGAAGGACAATTAGACAGAGGGGGAATTAGACACATGGGGGGGTAATTTGAGAGAGTGGGAGGAAATTAGACAGAGACGAGGAATTAGATACATGGGGCGGAATTGACGAAAGTGGGAGGAAATGAGACAGAGTGGGGGAATTATGTAGATGGGGGTTATTCGAGAGATTGGGAGGTAATTAGACAGAGGGGGAATTAGAGAGGGTGAATTAGACTTAGAGGGAGAAATAGGGAGAGAGTGGGGAAATTAGGAAAAGGGGAAATTAGATAAAGAGTGGGGGCGAATTAGACATGGGGGTAATTAGAGAAAGAGGGGCAATTAGATATGGGGAGAATTAGAGAGAGGGGGAAATTAGAAAAAGCTGAAAATAGAGAAAGAGAGTTGGAGAATTAGACAGGGGGAAAAAGACAGGGGGTAATTACAGAGAGGGGGTAATTAGAGAGAGAGAGCAGCAATTGGAGAGAAAATAAAAATAGAGGGAGGTAGGGGAATTGGAGTGAGTCGGGGAAAATTAGGCAAGGGGAATTAGAGTAGAGGGTAAATTAGAACTGTGGGCGAAATTAGAAAGAGGTTTAGAGCGGGATGGGGCGACTAGAGTGAGTGGGGGATTAGAGATGGGATAATTACAGGGAAAGTGAGCATAAGTGAAAGGGGGGATTATTGAGAGAGGATTAGACAGAGTGAGGAAATAAGAGAAAGAGAGAATTAGACAGAGAGTGTGTAATTGGAGATACGGGATAATTGGAGACAGAGGGGGCATTAGAGAGATAGAGGGGGGATTAGAGAGATAGAGGGGGAGGTAGAAAGATAGAGGGGGGAATTTGAGGGAGTAATTAGACAGAAAGGGGGATATTAGAAAGGGAGGAATCAGACAGCGTAGAGTGGGAGAATTAGACAGAGAGTGTAATTACAGGGACATCGGATTGAGAGAGAAGGCAGGTAAAGAGAGGGAGGGGGAAATTATACAGAGGGGGAAATAGAGTGAGGGGTTTAGAGAAATGGGGGTGGAATTCAGACACAGAGCGGGGGCAGCTAGACAGAGAGGAGAGGGAAAACACAGAGGGGAGATAGACATGCGGGGGGAAGATACATACAGTGAGAGAAGAGTGGAGTTAGTCAGACAGGGGAGGCAGGGTAAGGGAAAGAGATGTGGAAGGGAGATAGGCGGAGAGGAAAATTTGTGGGTGGTGCAAATTTTGCGGGAGGCAAAATTTTCAGGTGCATAAATGTGGGAAGCAATTTGCAGGGAGGATTGCAGACGTAATTTTCAGGAGGGCAAATTTCTTGAGGCGGGAAAATTTGGCGCTGAAAATTTTTTTTCCTGGGGGGGTGATTTTGGAGGTGACTAATTTGCAGGGCTGAATAAATTGCGGGGAGGAAGATTTTTTGGCGGGGGGAGGGGAATTTTGCCGAGGGAAAATTTCTGAGTGTAAGATGTGCGTGGGGAAAAGTTTGCAGGGGGTGTAAACTTTGTGGGGGGAATAATTAGCGAGGCGGGGTATGAAATTTTGGGAGGAATAATTTGCAGGGGGGAAATTTGTGGGGGGCAATAATTTGCCTGGGCTGGGAAGTTTGCAGGGGGAAAACTTTGCTGGGAGAAATCTACCCGGAGAATAATTTGCAGGGGTGGGAAGTTTGCAGGGGGAAATCTTTGCAGGGGTAAATCTTCCCGGGGAATAATTTGCAGGGGTGGGAAGTTTGCAGGAGGAAAACATTGCAGGGGAAATCTACCCGGGGCATAATTTGCGGGGGGAATAATCTGTGGGAGGGAATAATTTGCGCGGGAAATAATTTGCGGGGTTAATAATTTGCGGGGAAAGAAGCTTGCGGGGGAAGAAACATGAGCGGGGAAGTAATTTGCGGGGGGCGGGGTGAGACAGGGGGCGAAAGATGAAGGGGGAGAGAGACAGAGGGGGTAAATAGACTGGGGGGAAAGAGACAGGGGTAAGGCACAGGAGTTAGAGACAGCGGGGAAAGAGTCAGTGGTTGCACGAGAGGGGCGGGGGAAGAGACAGTGGGCGAAAGAGGCAGAGGGGAAAAAGAGAGGGGGAAAAAGAGAGGGGGGAAGAGAGAGGGGGGACAAAGAGACGGGTGAAAGCAGAGAGGGGCGAAAAGCGAGGTGGGGGGAATGAGAGAGGAAGAAAGGGAGAGGGGGAAAGAGAGATGGGGAAAGAGACAGATTGGGGAAAGAGACAGAGGGGAAAAGATTCAGAAGGGAAAAGACAACTGTAACTCACACCCAGTATCTCTTATTCAGTATATAAACGATCCAGAACAGCTCGATTAGATTCCAGTCTGTAACTTACTCCCGGGTATCTGTTATTCTATATATAATCCTCCCCGAAATCCTCGATTAGATTCCAGTCTGTAAGTTACTCTCGGGTATCTGTTATTCTATAAATAAACCACCCTGAAACCCCGATTAGATTCCAGTCTGTAACTCACACCCGGGAGTCTGTTATCCTATATATGAAACATCGCAAACCCTTTGATTAGATTCCTGTCTGTAACTCACTCCTGGGTATTTGTTATGCTAAATATGCTAAACCCATAACAAACCCATTGATTAAATTACAGTCTGCAACTCAATTCCGGGTATCTAATATCCTATATATAATCCACCAAAAACCGCTCGATTAGATTCCAGACTGTAACTCATTCCCGGGCCTCTGTTATTCTATATATATTATATACATATGCTTCATATATAAACCACTACGAGCCCTTCGATTAGATTCCAGTCTGCAACTCACTCCCGGGTATCTGTTATTCTATATATAAACCACCACGAAGCGCTCGATTAGATTCCAGTAAACTCGACCTCACTCCCGGGTATCTGTTTTTCTATATGTAAACCACCCCAAACACCTCGATTAGATTCCAGCCTGTAACGCATTCCCGGGCTTCTGTTATTCTATATATTTTATATACATATGATTTACATGTAAACCACTCTGAACACCTCAATTAAATTCAAGCCTGTAACTGACTCTAGAGTGTTTGGTTATCTGTATATAAACCACTCCGAAACCCTCCATTAGATTTCAGTCTATAACTCACTCAGAGGTAACTGTTATTGCATATATAAAACACACCAAACTCCTCAATTAGATTCCAGTCTGTAACTTTCACCTAGGCATCTGTTATTATATATATATTATATATATATATTAAACCACACCGAACCCCTCGATTAGATTCCAGTCTTCAGCTCAATCTCGGGTATCTATGATCGTATATAAACCCCCGAACCCCTCGATTAGACTTCAGTCTGTAACTCATTGCCGGGTATCTGCGATTCTATATATAAACCCCCGAATCCCTCGACTAGATTTCAGTCTGTAACTCACTTCTGGCTATCTTTTATTCTATATATAAACCCCCGAACCCCTCGATTAGTATCCAGTCTGTAACTCACATCCAGGTATCTTTTATTCTTCATATAAACCGCCCCGAACCCCTTAATTATATCCCAGCCTGTAACTCACTCCCTGATATCTGTTATCCTATATATAAACCACCCTGAACTCCTCTGTTAGATTCCAGCCTATAACTCACTTCCGGTTTATCTGTTATCCTATATATAAACCACCACAAACCCTTTAATTAGATTCCAGTCTGTAACTCACTCTCAGTTATCAGTTATTCTATGTATAAACAACCAATAACCCCTCGATTGGATTCCATTCTGTGCTTGACTCCTGGAAATCTGTCATTCTATATATATAAGCCCCCTGAGCCACTCGATTAGATTCCAGTCTGTAACTCACTCCCTGGCATCTGTTATCCTATATATAAACCACCCTGAACTCCTCCATTAGATTCCAGCCAAGAACTCAGTTTCGGTATATCTGTTATCCTATATATAAACCACCACAAACCCTTTGATTAGATTCCAGTCTATAACTCACTCTCGGGCGTCTGTTATTCTTTATAAGCTGGATAGTAAATTGTCCTCAGATTCGGCTGTCCCTCGATTCTATGCTGATGTCTCCTCGGGGTGGCTACGGCCTTCCGTGGGTCTTCATGTGGATGAGCAGGCCGAATCTCCAACCGCAGAGCTTCGGGTACATGGCATATTACATCCCACCAGGTAGTGGGATCCGGAGAGCAGTTTTTGCTTCATTTCGTTCCCTTCCCTGCAGCCGCTCCGCCTCAACATGAAGATATGGAGACTCAAAGCGTGATGCAGAATGATGGACACCTTGTCGCCATTTTGTCCGATTGGCAGCGAGCTCCTCCCAGTCATAAACGTCCATGCTGTCTCACTTCAGGGAGAGTTTCAGAGTGTTCCCTTGGAATGTTGGCTACTGGGGAGTTGAGAAAGCAGGAACTAGCGGCAAGAGACACGTGTCCACCATCCGGAAACAGCGCCCTGTCGATTGACGTCTATTTTGAGAAAACTTTGCCTGAATGCTCGTGCAGCCAGCTTCCAGAAGGACAGTCCACCCAATGAATCCGGCGGAGTCACTGCTGGTGGAAATATCTCTACCCTGCTTACTTGCATCACTGTAAAACTGTGTGGAGCACACAAATATCTGGAAAGATATAGCGGCAGGTTGAGTGATCGGGTAATACGGTGGCAGGTAGAAATGTGAGGTTATCCTCTTTCACAGGAAGAATAGAAGAACAGAATAGGTAATAAATTTTGAGGCCATTTTTAAGGTTGATGCTCGGAGGGAATTTGGAATCCGTGTACAGGACACAGTACAGGTTAGCTCACGGGTAGAGTGGGAAGATAAATGATGTGTTTGTACTTCACAAGAGGTGGAAGTCTTACTGCAATTTTACAAGATTTAAGTCAGTGAAAGTGGAGGTCCAGACACAGTGTTAATAGGCACCATTGTATCGAACGGTGGTGAAGGATCTTGGGCCCGAATGGACGACTCGCGCTCCTATTTTTTTGGTGATCTCAGCTGAAGGAAAACGGTTTAATTCCTCTGACCTGGGGTAGGATATGTTTGACTTAGATAAGGCGTGGCAAATGTTCACTCGATCGGTACCCAGGATGAGAGTTTTGTACATTCATCAGAGATCCGGAGCAAATTGGGGCTCTGATTTTCAAACAAAAAGACAAATTCCATTGAAGCTTCTCAGTTTCTGATGTAGATCCGTTAGTAGATGCAGAGAGATTACATCCTGGATGGAGACTCCAGAACTGGATGAGGTTGTGGGGGGATGTGGGCACATGCACTGAAAATAAAAACAGTAAAAACTGATAAATAAGAAAACTGATCTGAACCTGTGTGGTATGCTTAAAATGGAACACCATTAAAAAATGGGAAATAAGAGCACGGGTCCATACTATTATTTTTCGATCTGGCCACTTAGGAACAATGCATCAACTATGAAAAACAGACTTTAGGAAGAATTTCTATGCATTTGAAGTCAACGTGAGCAATGAGCTGGAACCAATGACGTTAGCCCTGGTTGCATGAGTGACCAATCAGCCATTTGGAACGACATGGCCGAAGATGGTGTGACAAATCTCTAGGGTGTGAAATACAGAAACGCCTCGATGTGGACACCAAGCGAAGGAAAATCACTTCTGTCCCTCGGGGACAGTGGGGAGATTCCTCTCAGGGTGGAAATGGAGAGTGTGGCACTGGGGCCGGGTGGTCAGTCAGTGGAGAATTCCTGTCAGTGTGGCTCCCAGGTGGAGATGATATCGCCGCCGGAATACCTCTGGCTAGAGTCCTTGGGCCAACCATCTTCAGAGGCTGCATCAATAACCTTCCTTCAATCATCAGATCAGAAGCGGGGATGTCGGTGAAGATTGCACAATGTCCAGCATCGTTCGGGACTCCTCAGACACTGAAGCAGCCCATGTCCAGTCGAAGCGAGGCCTGGACAATACGCAGCCTTTGGCGGACAAGTGGCAAGTCATATTCGCGCCATACAAGTGCCAGGCATTTACATTCTCCATCACGAAACGCTAACCATCGCCCCTTGACATTCAAGGGCTTGAATATCAGAAACTGAACTGGACTAGCCAAATAAATACAGTGCCGACAAGAGCTGATCCGAATCAGGAAATCCTGCTGCAAGTAACTCACCCCCTGACCGCGCCAGTGTCTGCCCACCATCTACAAAGTACAAGTCAGGGTGTGATGGATTGCTCTCCACTTGCGTGTATCAGTGCATCTCCCACAACACTCAAGACACTCGACAACATCAAGGACAAAGCAGCCTCGCTTGATTGGCACCACATCAAAAAAATTTCAATCCCTCCACCAATGACACACAGCATCAGGAGCGTGTACCATCTACAAGGTAAACTTAGCAAATCACCAACGCTGCTTCGACAGCAACTTCCAAACACATTACCCCTGCCACCTGGAAGGACAAGGGCAGCAGACACATGGGAACAGCAGCACCTGGGTGTTCACCTCCAAGCCACTCACCATCCTGACTTGGATATATATCGGCCATTCCTTCACTGTCGCTGGATCAATATCCTTGAACTCCCTCCATAACAGCACTGTGGGTGTACCTAAACAACATGGACACTAGCCAGCTCAGCTCAGCACCACCTTCTCAAGGGCGGGTATGGGCAATAAGTGCTTTCCCAGCCTGCGAGGCCCTAATCCCCTGAATGAATATAAAAACAGTTGGAGTGTTGCACTGGGCCCAGGGTGCAGACAGTTGAGAATTCCTGTCAGTCTGGATCTCAGGAAGGTTCTGTATCTTTCGGTGAACAGCTGGGGGTGGGGGCGCGGTTAAGATTGTCAGCTGCTTCTTACATATTGGGCGTGCATTTGAAAGTAGGGTTTTGTTGAGACACATACTTTCCACTGTGTCTCCCCTTATTAACTATTGGAGAAGTTTGAGTTCATTGAACAAGTTGATTGATAAGTTTTTGATTGTTTGGAAAGTGCATTGTTGTTTAATTTTTATTCTGTTCAATAAACGTCAGTATTATTCGCTAATTCAGTGTGTGAGACTCTGCCTGATAGTTCTGTCTCTGTGGAACTAAGTCAGTTTGAAGGGTTAAATCAGGTTGCAGTAATTAACCTGTTCACTGCTAAATTTACTCACGTCTATTTTTAAATGAACAAACAGCCCTTTTTATATGTACAGGGTGAGATTAATCTCCTCCTGCTCCTATTTCTAATGTTCTTCAATGGCCGGTTCAGTGAGCTAACTCCAGGGTGCAGGGTAGATTTTCATTCCCCCCACCCAGACCATGGGGCCATTGTCAATACTGAGGTTGTGTGATGGTGACAGGTTCTGTGCTGAGCAGATTTGAATGCTGTACACCATGTATCAGGAACAAGGAAAGGTCAGCCGATAAGTATTTGTGAGCTTGCTCTGTTTGACAGCAACTATTCATAAAAGCGGTGAAGATAAGATATCTCAAAAAACACAAATTGAGGAACATGTACAACAGGAGAAAGGGGTCTAAAACTGTTTTAAATATGAGAACAGGAGAAGTTAATAAAACCCCTAAGCCATGTTCAAGGATGCATGGGGTCTAACGCAGCTCTGTATTACTACGAGAGCGACCAGCTGGTACACAGAAACTTTAATAACCTTACGTAACACATACCCATCAACATATGCCTTGACATTCCCAATTGACACACCCAACAACTTCCAACTGGCTAGTGTGTGATTGTGTGATTCCTGATATTAACTCTTGAATGGCCCAAATCTAATATTAAGATTATGTTCCTCAGGAGCAGATCACTCAGTGATCTAATAAAATTGGCAAAATATTATTATTGCATCTTAGAATTGCTGCTAGTGCAGCACCCCCTCAGTGCTGGCCCGCCGACAGTGCAGCGCTCCCCCAGTATTGACACGCCTACAAAGCGGCAGTCCCTAACTACTGACCCTCTGATAATGTGGCACTCCCACTGCACTGCCTCTCCGAAAGTGCTGCACTCACTCAGTACTCATAGTACGGCAGCGCAGTCCGCCCTCATTGCTGACCCTCCGACAGTGTGGCATTCGCTCAGTACTGATCGACTGACAGTGCGGAAATCTAACAGTGCTGTCCCTCGAACAGAGTGGCACTCCCTCAGTACTCACCCTCCTACAGGGCGGTACGTACTCAGTAATGGCCCTCCAACAGTGCGGCACTCCCTCAAACCTGAACCTCTGACAGTGCGACCGTCCCTCACAACTATAACTGCAACAGTGCGGACATCCTCAGTGCTTATACTCTGACAGTTACGCACTCCTTCAGTATTGAACCTCCGAGAGTGCAACACACCTTCATGACTTACCATCCGACAATGTGACTTTCCATCAGAACTCACCCGCAGACAGTGCGGCTTCCAACTCAGTGCTTACTCTCTGACAGTGCAGTGCTCTCTCAGAGCTGACCCTCTGCAAGAGCGGCATTTCCTCTATACTGACCCTCAGACAGTGTGGCATTCCCTCAGTACTGACCCTCTGACAGTGTGGCATTCCCTCAGTAGTGACCCTCTGACAGTGCTGTGCTCCCTCAGTGCTGACCCTCTGATAGTGGGGCATTCCCTCAGTAACGACCCTCTAACAGTGCTGTGCTCTCTCAGTGCTGACCCTCTGATAGTGGGGCTTTCTCTCAGTCCTGACCCTCTGACAGTGCTGTGCTCTCTCAGAGCTGACCCTCTGATAGTGGGGCTTTCTCTCAGTCCTGACCCTCTGACAGTGTGGCATTCTCTCAGTACTGACCCTCTGGCAGTACATTAGTTCCACAATACTGGACCTCTGACAGTGCAGAAGTCTCTCAGCACTGAATATCTCACAGGGGGACACTCCCTCTGTACTGACCCTCCGACAATGCGGAACTCCTTCAATATTGACACTCTGAAACTGCAGCACTCCCTCCCTACTGACCCTCCGACAGTGCAGTACGCCGTCAGTACTGACCTTCCAACCGTGCCGCTCTCCCTCACTATTGGCCTCCGATACTGCAGCACACCCTCACTACAGATCATGCAACAGTGGGGCGCATCCTCAGTAGTGAGTCTCAAACAGTTTGGCGCTCCCTCAGTGCTGACAAACCGACAGATCGGCATTCCCTCAGGACTGAACCTCCGACAGCGCAGTGCATCATCAGTTCTGACCCTCTAACAGTGCTGCACTCCTTCAGTAAGGAGCCTCCTACATTCAGCTGTACCTCAGTATTGACCCTCCAACAGTACAACACTACCTCTGTATTCATCCACTGACAGTGTTTCACTCCCTCAGCACTGACCCTGCAGCAGATCGACACTCCCACGGGACTAACCCTCCGATAGTGCAGCACTCCCTCAGTCCTAAACGAACCGATAGTGCAGCACAGCCTCAGAACTGACCTTCCGACTCTGCGACTTCCCTTCACAGCTGAACCTCCGATAGTGCGACATTCCCTCGCTACTTACCCTTGGACAGTGCGGTACTCGCTCAGAGCTGACACTCCGACAGCGCAAAATTCCATCAGAATTGACACTCCAACAGTGCGGCATTCCCTCAGTGCAGACCCCTGGACAGTGCATTAATCCCTCAGGACTCAAACTCTGACGGTGTGATATTACCTGAGCACTGTCCCTCTGACAGTACAGGATTCACTCAATACTGACCCTCGGACAGTCCACGACTATCTCAGGGCTGACACTCTCAAAGTGCGGTACCCACTCAGCCCTGACCCTCCGACAGTGCAGCATTTCCTGATTACTGACCCTCTAACAATAAGGCACCAGATCTTTACTGAGCCTCCAACAGTTCACTACAACATCAGTACTGAAGCTCCGAAAGTGCTGCAATCCCTCAGTAATGACCCTCCCACACTGCAGCAAATCCTCACTACAGACCAGGCATTGTTGTGGCATATCCTCAGTACTGACTCTCTGACAGCTTGGAGCTCCTTCAGTACTGACCCTTCAACAGTGCGACATCTCACTCCCAAATCAGCCCATTGTCCAATTGCCTGGTCCCAGTAATCTTCATCATCCCCATTCACACCAAAGTTACCACCTATGTCAATGTCTTAATGATGTTCCATGTCCTAGCTTCTTCACAACACTGAACCTGAGAGTAAAATTTCCTCTCCTTCGGCTGTCCGTCCATTTGAGGATGATGCCTCAGGGTCGCTACTTCCTGCCGTGGGTCTTCATGTGGATGTACCGGCCGATTCTCGAGCCGCAGAGCTTCGGGCACATGGGGCAGGACGTCCCACCATGTAGTAGGATCCGGAGAGCAGGATTTGCTTCCTTTTCTTCCCTTCCCTTTGGCCGCTCTGCCTCATCATTAAGACATTGAGTCTCAAAGCGAGATGCGGAATGATGGACATATTATCGCCAATTTTGCCAATGGGCAGCGACCTCCTCTCAGCCATTAACGTCGATGCTGCCACATTTCGCTGAGAGCTTCAAAGTTTCTCCGTGGACCGTTGCCCATTGGAGACTTGAGAAAACAGGACCTGGCAGCGAGAGACACGTTTCCACAATCTGGACAGTGTCCAGTCCATTAACGTGGACATTGCTAGAGTTTTTATTCTGAATGCTCATTCTGCCAGTTTCAAGAAGGACACGAGTGTTTGCTCTACAGTCCTCCCAGTGATTCCGGCGGAGTCATTTCTGACTCTTTGACAGTGTGGCTCTCCCTCAGTACTTACCTTCCAATTGTATAGTATTACCTCATTCCTGGCCCTCGCACAGTGCAGTACTGACCCTCCAACAGTGCTGTACGCCTTCACTACTGACCCTTCAACAGTGCTGCACTCCATAAGTAATGCTTTTCTGAGAGTGCTGCAAATCCTCAGTACTGACCGTCAGACAGCTCGGTGCTCCCTCAGCACTGATCCTCTGACAGTGCGGCCTCCCCTTATTCAAGTCCCTCCAACAGTGCTGTACTCCAGCAATGCTGACCCTCTGACAGTGTGGCACTCCTTCAGTGCTGACCCTCAGACAATGCAGTGCTTCCTCTGTACTCACCCTACAACAGTTCGATTTTACCTCAGTACTGACCTTCCGAGAGTACTGCAGTCCCTCAGTACTGACCCTCTGAGAATACGGCACTCCCTCTAATAATTGGAGGATTGTAATTTTGTGGTCAATATTTAAGGGGTCACTATTTTGTGAGAGCCCATTCACACCAGCAGCAAAATTTCGTATCTGCGGATAAGGTTGTGTTTAATATGTCATCAGAATAAGCAGTTTAAACAACTCAGCATTGGCAATTCATTCAAAGATGAGGAGAAGCATTTTCTCTCAGAGCTTCGTGGGTCTTTAGACCTCTTGTCATCAAAAGGTGGTGGAAGAACAGTCCTTGAATATTTTTAAGGCCAAGCGAGATAGAGTCTGGATTAATAAGAGGGTGAAAGGTTATCGGCGGGAGGCTGGAATGTGGGGTTGATGTTACAATCAGATCACCCATGATCTTATTGAATGGCGGAGGCGGATCGATGGGCCGAGTGGCCTAATCCTGATCCGAATTGGTAAATTCTTAGGTATAGCTGTTAATCAATTTCAACAATATATTCTCAATAATTACCTTAAATTATTAATTAATTCAATATATTATGAGTTAATACGTCTAATTATTAACAAAATTCAACAGCATATTACATATGATTGGTCTAAATATTAATTAATTGCAAAATGTAGTGTGAAACAGTACACTTGATTATTAATTAATTTCAACAGATTACTATGAATTGTCGGCCTAAATATTACTTTCAATAATGAATGGAAAAGCCTAAATATTAATAATAAATTAAACATCTAATTATCAATTAATTTCTAAAAATATATTATAAATTTTTGGTCGAATAATTAATCAATTGCAATAAACAGATTTTGCATTAAAATCCAATTGTTACTTAACCTTCTTCCATCTCTAGTAAATCTAATATTGACTTAATATCAGTGTTGCATTGCCGGAGGATCCATACGGAGGAAGGGTCGCACTGTCGAGGGTAAGAACTGGGGGTGTACCTCACTGTTGAAGGATCATTACTGAGAGAGCGCCGCACTGTCGGAGGGTCATTACTGAGGGTGTCCCGCTCTGTTGGAGGGTCATTATTAAAGGAACGCCACACTGCTTGAGGGTCAGTACATGGGGTGTGCCGCACTGTCGGAGGTTCATTACTAAAGGATCGCCGCATTGCCGGATGGACATTACTGAGGGAGTGCCGCACTGCTGGAGACTCATTACTGAGGGAGCGCCGCACTGTTGGATGTTCAGTACTGGGGTGGTGCCGCGCTGTTGGATGGTCAGTACTGAGGGTGTGCTGCTTTTTCGGGGGTTCAGTACTGAGGGAAGCCGCGCTGTCAGAGCCTCAGTACTGAGGCAGAGCCGCACTGTTGGACGTTCATTACTCAGAGAGGCAGCACGGTTGGAGGTTCATTACTGAGGGAGTGCCGCACTGTTGGATGGTCGTTCCTGAGGGAATACCCCACTGATATAGGGTCTTTAATGAGGGAGTGCAATACTGTCGGACGGTCAGTACCGAGGGAGTGTCGCAATGTCGGTGGTCCATTTTGAGTGAACGCCGCACTGTTGGAGGGTGTGCACTGAGGGAGTGCCGCACTGCTGGACGGTCATTATTTAGGGAGTGCCGCACTTAGAGGGTCAGTATTGAGGCTGTGCCGCATTGTTGGAGGGTCATTACAGAGGGCGTGCCGTACTGTTGGCGGGTCATTATTGAATGAGCGACGTGCTGCAGGAGGGTCAGTACTTGTGGTGTGCCGCACTGTCGGAGGTTCATTAATAAGGGAGTGCCGCACTGTCGGAAGGTAAGGATGGAAGGAGTGCCACACTGCTGGAGGCTCAGTTCTGAGGGAGCAGCGCATTGACAGAGGGTCAGTTCTGAGAGAAGGACGCTCTTTTGGAAGGTGAGTGCTGATGGAGCACCGAATTGTCGGAGAGTCAGTATGGAGGGAGTGCTGCACTCTCGGAGGGTCACTACTGAGTGAGTGCCGCATTGTCGGAGGGTCAGTTCTGAGGGACTGAGGCACCGTCAGAGGGTCAGAACTGAGGCAGCTATTGCAATATAGAGGAATGATCTGTTTCCCATGTACTGAGATTACTGTGTGGTCTGCTTCCAAGTGATATAGTCTTAAAATTAGTTGTGGGCCATTAAGGAATAATTTCAGGAATGACACAATCACACACAGGACTGTGGAAAACTATTTGCTGTGTCAATTGGGAATGTCAAGAAATACATTCATGTGCCTTATTTACCTGAGGATATTTAAGGTTCTGGGTGCAAGCTGGGTCACTGTTGTAATAACACAGATGTGCTATAGACCCCCTGAATACTGGAACAAGGCTAAGGAAGTGCATGACCTTCAGGTGTTCTCATATTTAAATCAGCTCTACGTTCCCTTGCTCCTGTTTGTACATGTTCCTCAATTTGTGGTTTCTGAGATATCTTATCTGCACCTCTGTTGTGAGCAGTCGCTGTCAAACACAGTAAGCTCATAATTATTTACAGGCTGACCTTTCCTTGCTCCTGATACGCGGTGTGCAGCATTCAAATCTGCTCAGCACAGAGCCTGTCTCCATCACACAACATCGGCATTGACAAAGGCCCCATAGTGAGGGTGGGAGGAGCTGAAAATCCGCCATAGCTCACTGAACCGGCCATTGAATAATATTAGCAAAAGGAGCAAAAGGACTTTAATCTCACCCTGTACATTTAAAAAGTGCTGTTTCTTTTGATAAGCTTCGGCTTGAATTAATTCAGCAGTGAACGGGGTAATGAATAATCCTCAATTAACTTGGGACTTCGACAGAGACAGAAGCATCAGGCAGAGTCTCAGACACTGAATTAGCGAATAATACTGACATTCATTGAATAGAAGCAAAATCAAGCACTTTTCATTCAGCCAAAGACTCATCAAGCAACTTGTTCAATGAAATAAAACTTCTCCAATAGAAAATTAGGGGAGACAAAGTGGAAAATAGATGTGTCAACAAAAGCCTACAGGAGTCACATTTTCAAATTGACTCCCAATCTTTAAGAAGAGGATGACAAACTCAACCACTACAACACCATACCACCCACCCACCTCCCCACCTCGCCACTCCTCCCGCGCTGACAGCAGTTTACCGAAGGACTCAGAACCTTCCTGGGGTCCCCGCTGACAGAAATTCTCCTCTGTCTGCCCCCTGGGCCTAGTGCCACACTCACCATCTGTTATTTGTATTCATTCAGGGGATGTAGGAATTATTGGCTGGAACAGCATTTATTGCACATGCTTATTTGCCCCATAGGATGATGGTGTTGAGCGTCCTTCTTGAACCGCTGTTAACCACATGGTGTAGGTACAGCCACAGTGCTGTTAGGGATAAATTTCCAGGATTTTGACCCAGCGACATTGAAGGAGCGGACGAGAAATTTCAATGTCAGGATGATGAGTGGCTTGGAGGAGAACTTCCAGTCGGTGTTATTTCAAATGTGCCTGCTGCCCTTGTCCTTCTAGATGGTAGAGGCCATGGGGTTGGAAGGTGCTGTCAAAGGAGCTTTGGTGAGTTTCTGCAGAGCATATTGTAAATGGTATACACTGCAATGGTGATGCAGGGAAGGACTGTTTGTGGATTGGGTGCCGATCAAGAGGGGCTATTTTCTCCTGGATGGTTTCGAGCTTCCTGAGTGTTATGGGAGCTGCAACGCATCCAGCCAAGTGGGCAGTATCCCATCACACTTCTGGCTTCTGCCTTACATTTCCTGGACAGGCTTTGGGGAGTCAGGTGGAGAGTTACTCGCTGCAGGATACCCAGCCTCTGAACTGCCCTTGTCCCCAAAGTATTTATCTGGCTAGTCCAGTTCAGTTTCTGGTCAGTGGGAAACCCCAGGATATAGAGAGTGGGGGATTCATTGATGGTAATGCCATTGAACACTTATGTGGCATGGATGTAACTTGCCACTTTTCAGCCCAAACCTGGATATTGTTCAGGCCTCGCTGCATTACGACATGAGCTGCTTCAGTTTCTGAGGAGTCACGAATGTTGATGAACATTCTGCGCCATCAGCGAACATCCCCACTTCTGACCTTATGATGGAAGGGAGGTCATTGATGCAGCAGCTGAAGATGGTTGGGCCGAGGAAACTACCCTGAGGAACTCCAGCGGCGGTGTCATCTCAACCCTGGGGTCCACACTGACGGGAAATCTCCTCTGTCTGACCTTCGGCTCAGCGCCACACCCACCATCTCCACTCTGACAGGAACCCACCTCTGACCCCAATGTTCTGAAGCAGTTTCCCGTGATTTGGTGTCCACATCGAGACGTTTCTGTGTTTCACACACCAGAGGGTTGTAACACCACCTTCGCCCATGTCATTCCAAATGGCTCAGTGGTTACTCTTGCTGCCAGGGCTATCGACATTGGTTCCAGCTTATTTCTCACGTTGCCTTCAACCCAAGGCAATGGATTGCTTCAAGATTTATTCCCTATTTTTCTTACCAAACGACACCACCATTCGTTAGGCCCAGAAATATAAGTCCAGGTCAGTGTTTTCCGGGAGTGTAGGGTCCTTTCTCACATCTTCTATGACAACATTTTCTTTAATGTTCCAGACTCTGGTCTTCCAAAGGATGAAGGTACACCCTCAGGACTGATACTCCAAAATTGCGGCATTACCTCAGTACTGACCTTCCAACAGTGCAATACACCATCAGTACTGAATCTTCAACAGTGCTGTACGCCTTCAGTACTGACCCTTCAACAGTGCTGCACTCCATAAGTAATGCCTTTCTGACACTGCGGCAAATCCTCAGTACTGACCCTCAGACAGCTCGGCGCTCCCTCAGCACTGACCGGCTGACCATGCGGCTCTCCCTTTTTACTATCCCTCCAACAGTACTGTACTCCAGCAATGCTGACCTTCTGACTGAGCGGCGCTCCATCAGTGCTGACCCTCAGACAGTGCAGTGCTTCCTCTGTACTGACCCTCCAACAATTCGGTTCTCCCTTAGTACTGACCTTCGGAGAGTGCTGCAATCCCTCAGTACTGCCCCTCTGAGGATGCAACACTCCCTCTGATAATTGGACCGTTATAATTTTGTGGTCAATATCTACGCAGTCACTATTCTGCGAGAGCCCTTTCATACCAGGAGCAACATTTTGTAGCTGCGTTCAAGGTTGTGTTTATTATGTGATCAGAATAAGCAGTTTAAACAACTCAACATTCACAATTCATACAAAATGAGGGAAAGCATTTTCTCTCAGAGCGTCGTGGGTCTTTGGACCTTCCTTCCTGAAGAGGTGTTGGAAGCAGAGTCTTTAATTATTTTTATGGCCAAGTGAGATGGTGTCTCGATTAACAAGGGGCTGAAACGTTATTGGGGGAGGCGGGAATGTGGGGTAGAGGTTACAATCATATCAGCCATGATCTTATTGAGTGGCGGAGGAAGATCGAGGGGCTGAGTGGCCTACTCTGTTCCGAATTGGTAAGTTCATAGGTATAGCTATTAATCATTTTCAACAATATATTCTCAATAATTACCTTAATTAATTGCAACATGTAGTGTGAAACAGTACAGTTGATTACTAATTAATATGAACAGAATATTATGAATTGGCGGCCTAATTATTACTTTCAATTATGAATGGAAAAATTCTAAACATAATAATAAATTAATCATTTAATTATCAATTAATTTCTAAAAATATATTATAAATAATTGGTCGAATTATTAATCAATTGCAACAATAGATTATGCATTAAAATCCAATTATTAATTAATCTTCTTCCATCTCTTGTAAATCTAATATTGACTTAATATCAGCACCGCATTGCTTGAGGCTCCATTTGGAGGTAGCGTCGCACTGTCGGAGTGTAGGTACTGGGGATGTGCCGCAGTCTTGGAGGGTCAGTACTGAGGGAGTGCCGCACTGTTGGATTTTGGAGGGTCATTGCAAAGGGAGCGCCGCATTGTCTGAGGGTCAGTATTGGGGGTGTGCCACAGTGTCGGAGTGTCATTACTAATGGAATGCCGCACTGTTGGAGGGTCAATACAGAGGGAGTGCCGCAATGTTAGAGGGTCATTAATGAGGGAGTGCCGCACTGTTGGAGGACCATTACTGAGGGAGCGACATACTGTTGGAGAGTCAGTACTGGGTGTGTGCCACACTGTCGGATGGTCATTACTGAGGGAGTGCCGCACTGTTGGAGGGTCATTACTGAGGGAGCGCCGCACTTTTGGAGGGTCATAACTGAGGGAGCGCCGTACACTTGGAGAGTCAGTACTGGGGGTGTGCCACACTGTCGGATGGTTATTACTGAGGAGTGCCGCAATGTTGGAGGGTCATTACTGAGGGAGCGCCGCACTTTTGGAGGGTCATAACTGAGGGAGCGCCGTACACTTGGAGAGTCAGTACTGGGGGTGTGCCACACTGTCGGATGGTTATTACTGAGGAGTGCCGCAATGTTGGATGGTCATTACTGAGGGACAGCCACACTGTTGGAGGGTGAGTACTGGAGTTGTGCCACACTGTTGCATTGTCAGAACTGAGGTTCTTCCGCATTGTTGGAGGGTCATTAGTGATGGAGTGCCATACTGTTGGATGGTCAGTACTGACGGAATGCCTCACAGATAGAGTGTCATTAATGAGGGTGTGCCGTACTGTCGGAGGGTGAGTACTGATGGAGTATCGCACTGTCGGGGGTCACTGCTGTGGGAACGCCGCACTGTCGGAGTGTCAGTACGGAGGTAACGCTGCACAGTTGGAGGGTGAGTACTGAGAGAGTGCCGCACTGCTGGGGGGTCATTATTGACGGAGTGCCACACTTAGAGTTTCAGTATTGAGGTTGAGACTCACTGTTGGAGGGTCGTTACTGAAGGAGTGCCGTACTTTTGGCGGGTCATTACTGAGGGAGTGCCGAGCTGTTTGAGGATCAGTACTTTTAGTGTGCTGCACTGTCAGATGTTCATTAATGAGGGAGTGCCACACTGTCGGAAGTTCTGGACGGAAGGAATGCCACACTGCCGGAGGCTCCGTTCTGAGGGAGCAGCGCATTGTCGGAGAGTCACTTCTGTGGGAGGGACGCTCTGTTGGAGAGTGAGTTCTGAGGGTGCACCGAATTGTTGGAGGGTCGGTATGAAAGGACCACCGAACTCTCGGAGGATCAGTAGTGAGGGTTTGCCGGATTATCGAAGGGTCAGTTCTGAGGGAGTGATGCAATGTCAGAGGGTCAGTACTGAGGCAGCGCTTGGAATATTGATCAATGGTCTGCTTCCCATGTATTAAGATGACTATGTGCTCTGCTTCCGAGTGATATAGTCTTAAAATTGGATTTGGGACAATAAGGAGTAATGTCAGGAATCACACAATACACACACGGGCCAGTGGAAAGCCATTTAGTCTGTCAATTGGGAATGTCAAGAAATACATTGATGTGCCTTATTTAAGTGAGGATATTTAAGGTTCTGTGTGCAATCTGGTTCACTGCTGTAATAATACAGATGTGCTATAGACCCCATGAATACTGCAACAAGGCTAAAGGGGTGCCTTACCTTCACCTGTTCTCATATTTAAATAAGCTCTCTGTTCCCCTTGCTCCTGTTTGTACGTATTCCTCAATTTGTGGTTTCTGAGAGATCTTATCTCCACCTCTGTTGTGAACGGTCGCTGTGAAACACCGTAAACTCACAAATATTTATAGGATGACCTTGTCTTGCACCTGATACACGGTGTGCAGCATGCAAATCTGCTCAGCACAGAGCCAGTCTCCATCACACAACCTCAGCATTGACAAAGGCCCCATTGTGGGGGTGGGGGAGATTAAAATCTACCCTGCACCCTGGAGTTACCTCACTGAACCGGCCATTGAAGAACATTAGAAATAGGAGCAAAAGTACTTTAATCTCACACTGTACATTTAAAAAGGGCTGTTTGTTTTGCTAAGCTTAGGCTTGAATTAATTCAGCAGTGAACTGGGTAATCAATAGATCCTGAATTAACCCTTCAAACTGACTTAGTTTGACAGAGTCAGAACCATCAGACAGAGTCTCAGACACTGAATTAGCGAATAATACTGACGTTTATTTAACAGAATCAAAATCAAGCACTTATCATAGAGCCAAAGACTCATCAAGCAACTTGTTCAATGAAATGAAACTTCACCAATAGGAAATTAGGGGAGACAAAGTGGAAAACATACGTGTGTTGAGAGGAATGCGTACAGGAGTCACACTTTCAAATTGACTCCCAATATTTCAGAAGAGGATGACACACTCAACCAACACAACACCATCCCACCCAGCCCCACCACGCCACTCCCCCCGCGCTGACAGCTGTTTACCAAAGGACTCAGGACCATCCTGGGGTCCCCACTGACAGATTTTCTCCTCTGTCTGCCCCCTGGGCCTAGTGCCACACTCACCATATGTTATTTGTATTCATGGAGGGGATGTAGGAATCGCTGGCTGGAACAGCATTTATTGCACATGCCTATTTTCCCCATGAGAAGATGGTGGTGAGCGTCCTTCTTGAACCACTGTTGTTCAGGTGGTGTAGGTACAGCCATAGTGCTGGTAGGGATAAAGTTCCAGGATTTTGACCCAGCGACATTGAAGGAGCGGACGAGACATTTCAATGTCAGGATGATGAGTGGCTTGGAGGGGAGCTTCCAGTTGGTGTTATTCCCAATTTTTCCACTGCCCTTGCCCTTCTAGATGGTGGAGGCCATGGGTTTGGAAGGTGCTGTCAAAGGATATTTCGAGTTTCTGCAGTGCATATTGTAGATGGTATACAGTGCTTCGGTGTTGCAGGGAGTGAATATTTTTGGATAGGGTGCCGATCAAGTGGGTCTGTTTTCTCTGGACGGTATCGAGCTTCCTGAGTGTTGTGGGAACTGCAACGCATCCAGCCAAGTGAGTCTCTTCCCACCGCACTCTTTCTCTGTGCCTTATACTTCCTGGGCAGGTTTTGGGGACTCAGGTGGAGTGTTACTCGCAGCAGGATTCCCAACCCCTGAACTGCCCTTGTCGCCAAAATATTTATCTGGCTAGTCCAGTTCAGTTTCTTGTCAATGGGAAACCACAGATTATAGATAGTGGGGGATTCATTGATGGTAATGCCATTGAACACTTATGTGGCGTAAATGTAACTTGCGACCTTTCAGCCCAAGTCTTGATATTGCCCAGGCCTCGTTGCATTTCGGCATGAGCTGCTTCAGTGTCTGAGTAGTCACGAATGGTGCTGCAAATTGTGCAAGCATCAGCGAACATCGCCACTTCTGACATTATGATGGAAGGTAGATCATTGAGGGAGCAGCTGAAGGTGGTTGTGCCGAGGACACTAACATGAGGAACTCGGGGGATGTTGTTATCTCCACCCTGGGGTCCACACTGATGGGAAGTATCCTCTGTCTGACCTTCGGCTCAGCACCACACCCACCATCTCCGCCCTGACAGAAATGCCCCTTTCTGACCCCGAGGGTCTGAAGCGGTTACCCTTTGTTTCGTGTCCATGAGGCGTTTGTGTGTTTCACACACCAGAGGGTTGTAGAACCACCTTCGGCCGTGAAGTTCCAAATGGCTCAATGGTCACTCATGTTGCCAGGGCCTATCGTTAGTGCTTCCAACTTATTGCTCATTTTGGCTTCAACCCAAGACAATGGATTGCTTCAAGATTCATTCCCTATTTTTATTACCTTACGACTATCCCATTCGTTGGGCACAGAAATGTAAGACCGGGGCATTGTTTTCCGGGAGTGTAGGTTCCTTTCTCACATCTTCTGTGGCCACATTTTCTTTAATGTTCCAGACTCCCGTCTTCCATAGGGTGACGGTAGATGTGTGGGAAGCTGTTCAGAGAATGTTCACCAGGCTAATACCAGGAACGGGCGGGTTGTCTTATGGTGAAGGGTCGGACTGGCGAGGCTTGTATCCGATGGAGTTTAGAAGAGAACGAGGCGACTTGATCGACTTGAGATTCTGAGAACTTTAAGATTCTGAGCGGTCCTTGACAGGGAGGGTGTGTGGGGTGATGTTCCCCTTTGTGGGAGAATCTCTAACGATGGGGGGTCACGATGTTAAAATGAGGGGTCGCCCATTTCAGACAGAGATGAGGAGATATGTTTTCTCTCAGGGGGCCGTAAGTCTTTGGGGCTCTCTTCCTCAAAAGGCGGTGGAAGAAGAGTCTTTGAATATTTTTATAAACGAGCGAGAGAGATTCTCTGTGAACAAGGGGGTGAGAGGATATCGGCCGGTGTGTGTGTGCGGGGGGGTGGGGGTCTGGTGTTAGGAGCGGGAATGTAGTGTTGAGGTCACAATCAGATGAAGCGTGATCTTATTGAACGGGGGAGTAGGCTGGAGGGGGCGAGTGGCCCACTCCTGCTCCAAATTCGCAAGTTCGTATGTAATCCTAGCAGAGGAACATTAATAGTAAAATACAGGATTCTGACTTTTATCGGCTATTTGATGTGTGATGACTTATCCCTCAGGTCCAGGGTAATTCAGGTACGATCTTCTAATAGAGTTGCTTGTCAGTGAGGAGTTAGTATGGAGTGAGCTTGTTGAGAAAGGTTTGCAACTTAGCATGGCTTCTCTCTTCTCATGTTAGTAACAACATGTCCAAGTGTAGCAAGCCCACTAAATCCGACTAAAATTCAACGAAACTCCCTTCCCCGTGAACCTGCTCTGCTGTCGGATGAGAGAGATGGTGACAGAGCGGGGCTGTCATTGGTCGACCGATCCCGAGGCTCAGGAGAATGTTCTGGGGTCAGGGGTTCAATTCACATCATGGAATTTCCATTTAATTCATCAACCTGGAATTCTCATGTATTCGTTTATGTGATGTGAGAGTGGGGAGCGGGGCTGCCAGGAGGAAGAGTGGGGTGAGGGTCGGGCTCAGGGGAGGTATGGGAATGTAGGGGGGCGTTGAGAGCGGGGATGGGAGGATAGATTGAGGGCAGGGAGTGCGCAGGGCCGGGGCGAGAGCGGTATTGAATGCGGGAGAGTGGGGCCCGTGGGGAGACTGGGTTCAATGGAAGAGTAATGCAGGGCCGTGCCTGTTAGTGTGAGAGAGAGTGAGTGCGAGAGCGAGGGAGTTAGTGCTCTTCTATTCTTCCTGACAAAGTGGATAATCGCACGTTCCTCCACATTATGCTCGACCTGCCACCATATTGCCTGCTGACTCAAACTGCCGATATCTCTTTCCAGTTCTTTGTGTCTTCCTCACAGCTTTACTCTGATGCTGATAAGCGGGGTAGAGATATTTCCACCAGCAGTGACACCGCCGGATTCACTGGGAGGACTATCTAACAAAGGCTGCTGCCCTTCTTGAAGCTAGCTGCACGAGAACTCAGACAAAACTCTAGCATAGGAGTTTGATGGTCTGGACACAGTGCCAGGATGGTGGAAACGTGTCTCTCGCCGCCAGGTCCTGGTTTCTCAACTCTCCAATGGCCAACAGTCCAGGGGAACACTGTGAAACTCTCCCTGACGTGTGGCAGCATCGACGTTAATGACTGGGAAGAACTCGCTGTCAAATGGCCAAAATGGAGACATCGTATCCATCATTCAGCAACATGCTTTGAGTCTCCATGTCTTAATGATGAGGCAGGTCGGCCGCAGAGAAGGGAAGGAAGGGAAGGAAATCCTGCTCTCCGAACCGCTACCTGGTGGGACTTCATGCCCAATGTATCCGAAGCTATGCGGCTGGAGATTCGGCCGGTTTATCCACATGAACACCCACGACTGGAAGTGCCCATCATCCTCGAGTCATCATCCTCGAATCGAGGTACAGCAGAAGATGAGGATAATTTAGTATCTATCTTGGTGTTGTGACCAAGCATAGACAAAGGACACTCCGTCCCCTCATTCAGACATTGATGTATTTCGTACATTTGGTGAGAATGGGGATTGATGAAGGTTATTGGGGAACAGGTGGTGGCCAATGGGAGGGTTTGGGAGTGTGATGGAAATTCCGTACGTCACAGAGTTACTAATCCAGAGAGTGTTACTTCCAATTGCACCCCTGGGATTTGAGATTTTGAGTTTAAAACAACCCTGTATACAAACAGCCAGAATCAGTAAAAGCCTCTGACATTTTGCGAATGTTGTAGGGATTTTACAGTGAAAATTGTCTCTCTAAAGCTGTTACTATTAAAATTCCAACCCGCAACTCGCCAAGGCTCTTGGACAGCACCTTCCATATCCACAGCCGCTACCATCTTGAAGAACAAGGGCAGCAGATAGATGGGAGCACCACCGCCTGGTAGGTCTCCTCCAAGCCATGCACCGTCCTGACTTGGAAATACATTGTCCGTTCCTTCACTGTCGCTGGTTCAAAATATTCAAACTCCCTCCTAAACAGCACTGTGGGTGTACCTACACCACATGCACAGCAGTGATTGAAGAAGTCACCTCACCACCACCTTCTCAAGGGGCAATTAGGGATGGGCAATAAATGCTGTCTTGGCCAGCAATGCCCACATCCCAAAAAGGAATGAAAAAATTTACCCGGACCATTGTACAATGTTGACCATTAAATGCTCAGGCCTGGTGCCAATTTCAATTCCCCTACACTCTTCCTGATGGGCAACTGGAGGCAGGTTATGATGTAAGGGAAAAAGAACTGCTCCAAATATCAGGTGACATGTTTCCTTGTTTTGTTATCGCAGCTTATTTCATTAGTAATCTTTAATTTGCACAAATGTTACCACAATGTAACTCATTGACAAATGATAATGTATCAGCCAAGCAGCATTGCCAATGGTCAGATGTGAAACCCATGTGATGGGCGGCGTTGGATATATTGTCACGGTGACTGATGCCACTCACAGCAGATTGGACCGGAGACTGAAGAGGCAGCAAATCAACGGTACCCCCACTGCATCGCGCACTGTGACACCTTATCTGGAGACTCTGGTAAGCATTCGGCTATGATGTGGCCAGTATAATAAGGTCAGGAATTTGTCATTTTCTAGGTCTTGCTTCGGTGGGGCGTGTGCTGCATGTCCTGTCCGCCTACCGGGCTCAGTAATGGAACGGTGTTCGAATATTAGCACGGTGCCTACACAATGGGGCTGGAGGAGGAGCCAGAGAATAGAGCAGGAATGTCAGGAATACATCGAGTTTATATTTTTGAGGAGTTGAACAAGGAAAGAGGGCAGGATTGAACTAAAGCTATGGGGGTTTGTTAGGAAAATTTAAGGAAGTGGAATTCACCTCTGTCGGTGGGGGTCACAGTGAAGGAGGCAGATTCAGCTCACTCTGTGTGTTCGGGTCGCAGTGAGTGTACAGTTCACCCATTATAACTCGATATTCTCACTATTCCACTGTCCAACTCTCTAATTACAATTCCCTCCCTTTCCCTTTTCTATTAACTCTCCACAATGCTAATTCACTGTTTTCCTTCCCAGAATATCCCCCGGTGAAATGGCGATTCTGCTGCTGATTCTCGGTTGCCTGAGTAAGTTAATTACAATGTAATCAAACGCCACATGTTCATTTAAAACAATTATGGAGAGAATCATCATTTGTAATGTTGTTGATCGTGGTTTCATTGCTGTGCCTGGGACACAGGAGCAGATGCCATTGTAAGCAGTGTACATGGAATATAAAGTTAAAAATGACTGATTGTTCATAGAATGCACAACAGTGTGTCAAAATAGCCTTGAATGTTGCCTCATATGAGAACACACAGTCTGCAATTAAAAAGGATAAAACAGTGATCTTTCTAATCGGTGACAATTCACAATGGGTAGATGTCCAAAGAGACTTGAGGATCGTTTGTACAGATTATGGCATGTCTTCAACAGGTTCACAAAATAATCCAAAAGCCTAATTGAATGCTGACCTGTATATCTGTCGTAACGGACGACAGGTTTGTAGACATCATGTGTCAGATTCATAAAGCCCTGGTCAGGCCACACACAGAGTGTATGTGAGCAGTTATGTGCACCACACCAGAGGAAGGATTGATTGACTTCGGAGGGAGTGTCGTGTAGATTTACGAGGACGAACCCAAGATTCCAAGGATTAAAATATAAGGAGATTTTAGGCAACCTAAGATTGTTGTCCCTCTTTTTTAACAGGGGGATGGGGGCGGTGTGAGCTGACTTGAACAAACTTTTCAAGCTATCCTGCGGGAGGCATCAGGTGGACAAAATCTATTTCGGAGAGTTTGGATGTGGAGAATGAGGGGGCGTCATCTAATGATTAGAGTCAGAGTTACTTTAGTCAAATTAGCAAACACTTTTACAAATGAAGTTAGTAGAAATTTGACATTTTCTTCTGTAAAATACAGCGGATGGTTAACTTCGAAATCTGGAATTGGTATATTTTTTCCACGATCTCTCAAATGTTTAACATCCGTCACATTCTCACTCTCTCCTCTCTTTCTCACATTCCCACACTCTCTCCCTCTCTCTCTGTCACACACATTCACACTCTCCCTCCTCTCTCTCACACAGTCACACTCTTCCCCCTCACATACACACACTCTCCCCCTCTCTCACACAGATTCTCACTCTCCCCCTGTCCATCTCTCTCACACAGTGACACTCTCCCCCTTTCTCTCGCACACAGTCACACTCTCCGCGCCTCTGTCACATACTCATCATGTCCCCGTCTCCCTCTGCAATACTCACACTCTCCCCCTCTCTCTCTCACACAGTATTAATCTCCCCCTCTCACATACCCACACTCACCCCCCTCTCTCTCACACAGTCACACTCTCCACCTCTCACACACACACACTCTCCCCCTCTCTATCTCACATAGTCACACTCTCCCCCTCTCTCTCACATACTCATCATCTCCCCCTCTCTCTCTCACGTACTCACACTCTCCCCCTCTCTCTCACACATACTCACACTGTCCCCCTCTCTATATCACAAACTCAGACTCTCCCACCTTTCTCACAGATACAGTCACACTCTCCCCCTCTCTCGCTGCCACACCTGATGACAATATCCCCCTCTCCCCCTCACTCACATTCTCCCCCTCTCTCACACACACAGTCACACTCTCCCCTCTCTCTCTCAGGCAGTCACACTCTCCCTCTCTCTCCCTCAGACTATCACATTCTCTCCCTCTCTCTCTCACACACCGTCACACTCTCCCCCTCTCTATTTCACATGCTCACACTCTCCCCCCCACCCCACCCCCTCACTTTCGCACAGTCATAATCTCTATGTCAGATATTCACACTCTTCCCCTCTTTCACATGCTCATCATCTCCCCCTCTCTCTCTCACTCACACAGTCACACCCTCCCCATCCCCCTCTATCTCTCTCACAAACTCACACTCTCCGCCTCTCTATATCACAAAATCAGACTCTCCCCCTCTCCCTTTCACAGACACAGTCAACCTCTCCCCCCCTCTCCCTCACAAACAGTCACACTCACCCCCTCTCTCTCCCTCACACGGTCACACTCTCCCCCTCTCACAAACTCACACCCTCCCCCTCTCTCTCAGACAGTCATACTCTCCCCCTCTCACATACTCACACTCTCCCTCTCTCTCTCATACAGTCACACTCTCCCCCTCTCACATAATCACACTCTCCCCCACTCTCCCTCACACACAGTCACACTCACCCCCTTCTCTCTCTCTCACATACACTCTCTCCCGCTCTCTTTCTCTCATACAGTCACACTCTCCCCCTCTCTATGTCACATGCTCACACTCCCCGCCCCCTATCTCCCTCTCGTACAGTCACACTTTCTATGCCACATTTTCACACTCTCCCCCTCTCCCTCTCTCACATAGTCACACTCTCCCCCTCTCTCTCACATACTCGTCATCTCCCCCTCTCTCTCTCACATACGGACACTCTCCCCCCCTCTCTCTCAATCACACAGTCACACCCTACCCCTCTCTCTCTCTCTCACAAATACTCACAGTCCCCCCATCTCTATGTCACAAACTCAGGCTCTCCCCCTCTCTCTCCCACAGACACAGTCACACTCTCCCCCTCTCTCAATGTCACACCCGATGACATTCTCCAACTCTCTCCCTCACTCACACTCTCCCCCTCTCTCACACACAGTCACACTCT
Source organism: Cetorhinus maximus (assembly GCF_964194155.1). Classification (NCBI taxonomy): domain Eukaryota; kingdom Metazoa; phylum Chordata; class Chondrichthyes; order Lamniformes; family Cetorhinidae; genus Cetorhinus; species Cetorhinus maximus. The sequence goes on along the minus strand of NW_027596257.1, from coordinate 9,954 downwards.
CCCCCTCTCTCTCACACATTTAAACTCTCCCCCTCTCACATTCCCACACTCTCCCCCTCTCTCCCTCACGCACAGTCACACTCACCTCCTCTCTCTCCCATACATACATTCTCTCACTCTCACTCTCACACCGTCACACTTGCCCCCTCTCTATGTCACATGTTCACAATCTCCCCCCTCCCTTTCGCACAGTCACAGTCTCTACGTCATATATTCACACTCTCCCCCTCTCTCTCTCACATATTCACACTATCCCCCTCTCTCTCACATACCCACACTCTCTCCCTCACTCACTCTCACACAGAGACACTGCCCCCCCTCTCTATGTCATATACTCAGACTCTCCCCTCTCTCGCTGTCACACATATTGACAGTCTCCCCCTCTCTACCTCACTCACAGTCTCGCCCTCCCTCTCACACTCTCTCCCCCTCTCTCTGCCACACACACTCTGACTCTCCCACTTCTCTCTCCTTCACTCACCCTCTCTTCTTCCTTTCATGTGCACATTCTCCCCCCCCTTGCTCACTCCTTCTCATTCCCCTCTGTTTCACACTCACACTCTCCTCTCGCTCTCTCACTTTCACCCTATCCCCTCGCTCTTTTACATACACTCTCGCTCCCTCGCTCTCTCTTTCTCTCTCTCTCACTCACACTCTGCACCTCACTCACATTCACAGACTCCCACCTCACTCGCTCTACCACTTTCTCACACATGCACACTCCCTCTCTCTCTCACTCTCACCTCTCGGACACCCACACTCACTCTCCCCACATTTTTCTCAAATACTCACACTAACCGCCCCCACTTACAATCACACATCTTTCTCACACTCAAACTCTGACCGCACCCTCACAGACTCTCCTGCTTTCTCTCAAACTGACACATTCACTCGCATTCCTCTCTCACACCTAAGCACACACTCTCTCCATTTTTCACTCAAAATCTGCCCCCCCACCACCACCCCCCCCCCCCCCCTCGTCCCTCAAATTCACAGCCTCCCCTCTCTCCCCTGAAATTCAGGCTCTTCCCCGCTTTCTTGCTCTTTCTCTTTTTCCCTCTCTCTCTTTCTCTCTGTCTCTCTGACTCTCACACACACCCTCACACTCTACTGTCTCTACCACGCTCACAAACCCTCCTCCCTGCCACGCTCAAACTCTTTCCTCTCTCTCCTGCACACACCCTCACCCCTCTCTATCGCAATCAAACTCTCCCCTCTTTCTCCTTCACACTCTCACCTCTTTCACTCAAATCCACAGTCGCCCTCTCTCTCATTCACCATTTCACTCTCTCTCTCTTACTCACACCCTCCCCCTCTCTAGTTCACTCACAGTCTCCCTCTCACTCACACCCAGTTTCTTTCTCGCTCTCTCACTCGGACTCTCTCTCTCTTTCACTCACATCCCCCAGCCCCTCGAATTCCATCTCCATCTCTCTCGCACTTTCAGTCTACCTCTCTCTGTCCTATTCACAATTTCCCTCTTTCTTATTCAAAGTCACGCTCTCTCACATTCAGTCTCCATCTCTCTCTGTCACATTTAATTTCCCTCTCTTTCTCCCACATTCACAGATTCCCCCTCTCTGACATCAAGTTTCTCCCTCTCTCTTCAAAACTTTCATAGTCTATCCCTCTCACTCACCATCTCTTTTGCGCTGTCACTCACTCACTGTCACCCCCTCTCTCAGACATACAGTCTCTATCTCTGGCATTCAGTCTCCTTCATTCACTCAATTTCCCACTTTATCTCCGTCACTGGCTTCTCTCTCATTCAGTATCCCTCTCTGTCTCTCGGACTCAAAGTCTCCATCTCCCTCTCTATCTCACTAAGTCTTTATCTCCCTCTCACATTCGCAGTTTCCCACTCTCTCTCTCTCTGACATTCAGTCTCTTTCTCTCTCTCACATTCACATTCTCTCTCCTTCTCACTCACATTCACAGCCTTCCTATCTCTAACTGTCCCCATCTCTTTCTCTCTCGTACAATCTAACCCTCACACTGTCTCCATCTCTCTTTCACTAACATTCTCCTTCCCTCACATTCACCGTCTCCCTCTCTCACTCGTTTTCTAACACTCTCTCTTTCTCCCTCTCCCTCTATCTTACATTCACAATCTCTCCCTCTCTCTCACATTCACATGCTCCCTCTCTCGCAATCAGTCTCCCGCTCTCTCTATTCGATTTAAAATTTCCCTTCTCTAATTCTCCACTCTCTCTCACATCCACAGTCTCCCTAAATCACTCTTAATCACGTCCAATCTCCCGCTCTCTCTGTCTCACATTCACTGTCTCCATCTTTCTCTCACACAGCATTTCCCTCTCTCACCGTCTCCATCTCTCTCTCTCACTCAATGTCGCTCTCTCTCTCACACACATTCACAGTCACCATCGTTCTCTCTTATTAGCAGTCTCGCTCTCTCTCACATTCAATGTCTCCCTCTCCTTCTCATTCACATTCTCCTTCTTTCTCACTCACGTCAACAGTTTTCCTCTTTCTCTCACATTCGCATGCTCCCTCTCTCTCATTCAAAGTCTCCATCTGTCTTCCTCTCTTACATTCACAGTCTCCCTATTATCTCACATTCACAGTTTCCCTGTCACTCTCACATTCACGTTCTCCCCCTCTCACTTACTCACATTCTCCCTCTCTCTCACTCGTAGTCTCTCTCTCTTTCTCTCTCACTCTCACACACAGTCTTCCTCTCTCACGCTTCCTCCCTCTCTCTCACACATTTACATTCTCTATCTATCTCTCACATTCAGTATCTCTCTCACTCACAGTATCCCTCCCTCTGACAAATACACAGGCTCACCCTAAATCTCACATTCACATCCTCTCTCTCTCTTTCACTCACTCACTGTCTCCCTCTCTCTCTAACTCACTCACTGCGTCCATCTCTCTCTCCTCACTCGCAGTATGCCTCTCTCTCACATTCACAGGCCCTGTCTCTCTCTCACATTCACGTTATCTCTATCTCTCTCTCTCTTACTCACACACAGTCTTCCAATGTCTCTGACTCACAGTCTCCCACTGTCTGACATTCACGGTCCCCATCTCTCTCGCATTCACCGTATCCCTCTCTCTCTCACACTCACAATTTCCCTGTTCTCTCTCCTTCACATTCTCCCTCTCTCTCCCACTGACTCACAGTAGCTTCACTCTCATAGTCTCCCTCTTTGATTCGTTCACAGTGTCTCTCTGTCACATTCACATTCACCCTCTCTCCCTCACATTCAGTACCCTTCTCTCTCTCTAATATTACCTATCTCACTGTCATTCACATTCTACTTCTCTCTCTTTCACTCACTGCCTCCCTTCCTCTGACATTCACTGTCTCCCTCGCTCTCTGAATTTCACATTTGCACTGCCTCTCTCTCTCTCTCACGTTTAGAGTCGCCATCTCTCTCACATACAGAGTCTCCCTCTCTCTCACACACTTAGCCTTCTTCTCTTTCTCTCACTCAGCCTCCCTCTGTCTCTCTCTCACATTCCCCCTCTTCCTCTCTAACTCCAAAGTACCCTCTGCCTCACTTACACTTAACTCTCTCTCACATTCAAAGTTTCCCTCTCGCTCTCACATTCAGATCCTCACTCTCTCTCTCTCCCATTCAGAGTCTCCATCTCTCCCTCACCTTCAAAGTCTCTCTCTCCCTCTCATTCAGTATCCTTATCTCTCTCTCATATTAACAGTCTCCCTCTATCTATCTCACATTCACAATCTCCCTCCCTTAGTCGCTCAGTCTACCTCTTTCTCATATACACTGGCTCCCTCTCGCTCACACATTCATAGTCTCCCTCTCTCCGTAACATTCACATTGTCTCTCTCACTCACTGTCTCCCTCTCTCTCTCTCCTCACTTTCAGTCTCCCTCACTCTCAGATTATCAGGCTCCATCTCTCTCTGACATTCAAAACCTCCCTCCCTCCCTCACATTCACCTTCATTTTCTCACTCACTGTTTCCCTCTCTCTCAGTCAGTATCACTTTCTCTCTCTCACACTCACAATCTCCCTCTCTCACACTTTCAGTCACCAACTCTCTCTCTCTCACACAATCACCGTCTCCCTCTCCCTCACATTCACATTCTTCCTCTCTCCTTCACATTCATAGCCCCCCCTCTCTCTGATATTCTCCATCTATCACACTCATATTCACAGTTTAGCTCCCTCCCTCTCTCTCTCATTCTCTCACTCTCACTCCGTCTCCCTTTCCCTCTCTCTCACCTTCCGTGTCTACCTCTGTCTTTCTCATATTCAGTGCCGCCCTCTCTCTATAATAAAAACAAAAAGCTAAAAGCTACTGCGGATGCTGGAAATCCAAAACAAAATAAAAACAGAATTACCTGGAAAAACTCAGCAAGTCTGGCAGCATCGGCGGAGAAGAAATCAGTCAACGTTTCGAGCCCTCATGGCCCTTCAGCAGAACTGAAGCATAGTTTCAACAAGGGAGAAATATAAATTGGTTTAAGGTGGGTGGGGGGGAAGAGACACATTGAGGGTGTGGTGTGAGCAGATAATCAAAAGATGTCAGAGACAAAAGGGTCAAAGAGGTGTTGAAGGTGGTGGTCTTTGTCTGAGAAAAGTGCTAATTAAGAATGCAAGACAGGATATTCAAAGTACAGCTCTAGTGGGGGTGGGGTGGAAAGACTAAAGGTTTTAGTTTTAGATTTAAAAATAATGGAAATAGGTGGGGAAAGAAGAATCTATATAAATTATTGAAAAAAAAGGCGGGTGGGGGGGGGAAAGAAACGGGGTGGGGATGGGGGGAGGGGGAGTTTAAGATCTAAAGTTGTTGAATTCAATATTCAGCCCAGAAGGCTGTAAAGTGCCTAGTCGGAAGATGAGGTGCTGTTCCTCCAGTTTGCGTTGGGCTTCACTGGAACAATGCAGCAAGCCAAGGACAGACATGTGGGCAAGAGAACAGGGTGGAGTGTTAAAATGGCAAGCGACAGGGAGGTTTGGGTCTTTCTTGCGGACAGACCGCAGGTGTTCCGCAAAACGGTCACCCAGTTTGCGTTTGGTCTCTCCAATGTAGAGGAGACCGCATTGGGAGCAACGAATGCAGTAGACTAAGTTAGGGGAAATGCAAGTGAAATGCTGCTTCACTTGAAAGGAGTGTTTCAGAAAGGAATGTGACAGACAGAGAGACTCTCAATGTCAGAGAGAGGTAGAGGATGACTGCGTGGGATTGAGAGAATGGGTAAGAGCGGGAGACGTAGTATGTGAGAGGGAGGGAGGCTGTGAGTTCCGCCCTCTCTCTATCTCACTCAGCCTCTCCCTCCCTCGGATTCACATTTTCTATCTCTCTCACTCACTCACTATCGTCCTCTCTCTCTCACACTCACTCTCCCTCTCTATAAAACTCACAGTCTACCGCTCTCAATTCCAGTCCCCATCGCTCTCTCACAAGAAGAGTCTCACACTCTCTCTCGGTACTCACAATATCCCTCTCTTTCACATTCACATTATTCCTCTCTCTCCCACTGATTCAGTCTCGTCTCTCTCACAGTCTCCCTCTCTCATGCACTCACAGTCCCTCTAGCTCAGAATCACAGTCTCCCCATCTCTCTCTCAATCAATATCTCCCTCTCTCCCTCACATTCACAGTCTCCCTCTCTCTCTGAAATTCTCCATCTGTCTCACTCACATTCACAGTCCAGCTCCCTCTCTATCTCACTCACTCACAGCCTCCCTCCCTCTCACATACAACGTCTCCCTCTCTCACTCATTCTCTGACTGCCAGAGTCATACTCTCCCTCTCTCTCACATTCAGACTATCCCTCTCTCGCTCTCACGTTCTCCCTCTCTCTCACATTCACATTATCCCTCTCTCTTGCACCGAGCCAGTCTCGTCTCTCTCAAAGTCTCCCTCTGTCATGCACTCACAGTCTCTCTCGCTCATATTCAAAGTCTCCCTCTCTCTCTGACATTCTCTATCTATCTCACTCACATTCACAATCTAGCTCTCTCTCTCTCACACACTCACAGCCTCCCTCCCTCTCACATACTACGTCTCCCGCTCTTACCCATTCTCTCAATCCCACGCAGTCATCCTCTACCTCTCTCTGACATTGAGAGTCTCTCTGTCTGTCACATACAGAGTCTCCCTCTCTCCCTCACATTCAGAGTCATCCTCTTTCCCCCACATTCAGACTACCCCCCTCCCTCTCTCTCACGTTAATAGTCTCCCTTTCTCACTCATTCGGTCTCCATCTGTGTCACATTCACATGCTTCCTCTCTCTCACGTTAACATTCTCTAGCTCTCTCACTCACTCATTCTCCCTATCTCTCTCACTCACAGTCTCCCTCTCTCACATTCACATGCTCCATCACTCTCACTCACAATCTCCGTCCTGCTCACTCACACTCAGTCTCTCCTCTCTCGCATTCAGTCTCCCTCTCACTCTCACATTTACTGAATTTAACTCTCACTTTCTCAGGCTCTCTCCCTCCCTCACCCACAGTCTCCCAGTGCCTCTCACACATTCACAGCCTCCCACTATCTGTCGCATTGATAGTTGCCCTCTCTCTCTCACATTCACATTCTCCCTCTCTTTCACTCAGTCTCATTCTCCCTTACATTCACAGTCTACCTAAATCTTTCTCACGATCACAATCTCCCTCTCTCTCACTCACTCACAGTCTCCGTCTCTCTCTCACGTTCACAGCTTTTCTCTCTCTCACACATTCAAATGTTCCCTCTCTCTATCACAGTCTCCTTCTCTCTCTCATATTCAGTCTCCTTTTTTTCTCGCATTCAGAGCCTCCCGCTCTGTCTCACATCAACAGACTCCCGCTTACTGTCTTATTCACAGCCTCCCTCTCTCACCCACATTCACATTCTCCCTCTCTCAAATTCTCAGGCTAACACTCTCTCCCTGAGCCTCCTTCTCTCTTCCACACATCTCCTTCATTCTTCCTCAGTCTCCTTCTCGCTCTCACACATTCACAGACTCCCTCTTCCTCTCACACATTCACAATCTCCCTCTATTCACCTCACATTCGCAATCTCTCTCCCTCTCGCTCACTCCGTCTCCCTCCCCCCCTCACTCAGTTCCCCTCTCTCATATTCACATGCTGCCTCTCCCTCACTCAGTTTACCTCTATTGCTCTCATTCGCAGTCTCCCTTTCCCTCACACACATAAATTGTAGCTACCTCTCTCTCACACACACATTCACAGGCTCATCCTCTCTCCCACATTCTCCGTCTCCCTCTCTCTCTCACTCACAGTCTCACTCTCCCTCACATTCTGTCTCCCACTTTCACTCATTCTCTCTCTCACTCAATCGCCCTCTCCATCTCCCCCACATTCAGAATCATCCTCTCTCATCCTGTCACATTCAGTGTCTCCCTCTGTCTCTCTCATTCACATTCTCTTTCTCCCTCACCCAGTCTCCCTCTCTTTCCATAATTCTCTGTCTCTCACTCAGTTTTCTTCTCTCGCTCTCTCTCTCACATTCACAGCCGCCAACTAGCTCACATTCACATGCTTTCTCCTCTCACATTTACGTTCTCTCCATCTCTCACTCAATCACAGGCCCACTCTCTGTATCACTCAATCTCTCTGACTCACAGTCTCCCTCTCCCTCTCGCTCAGTTTCCCTCTCTCTCACATTTAGTTTCCATCTATCGCTCACTCAGTCTCCTTCTCTCGCTCACACATTCACAATTTCCCTCTCTCTCACTCACATTCAAAGTCTCCCTCTCTCTCCCTCACACACAGTCTCCCTCTTTCTCTCGCACAGTCTCCTCCTCCCTCACATTGAGTTTCCATCTCTCGCAAACTCAGCCTCCCTCTCTTTCTCCATTACTTTCACAGACTCCCTTTTTGTCTCTCACATTCACGGACTCCCTCTCTCTCACACATTCACAGCCGTCATCTCGCTATCGATTTCACAGCCTCCTTCTCTCTCACATTCAAATTATTCCGATCGCAATCACAGTCTCCTGCTCTCTCTCACACTCATTCTCCCTTTCCCTCTCCCATTCACAGCCTCTTTCCTTCCCTCACATTCACTTTCTCTCTCTCTGACTCACTCTCTTCCTCACCCTCTGTCTCAATCCCTCTCAGTCACATTCTCCCTCACTTTCCATCCCCAACTGTCTCTCACATTCACCGACTCCCTCTCTCTCACATTCATATTCACCCTCTCTCGCCGTTTCATTATCCGTCTCTCTCCTACTGACTCACGGTATCCTCTCTCACATATTCTCACACTTTCATTCGCTCACAGTCTCTCTTTCTCACATTCGCGTTCTCCCTCTCTACCTCAAATCCAGTCTCCCTCTCTCTCTGACATTCTCTTTCCATCACACTGGCATTCAGATTTTAGCACTCTCTCTCTCCATCTCACGGACTTCCTCTCTCCCACATTCACCCTCTCCCTCTCTCATTAATTCTCTCACACTTACTCAGCCTCCATCTCACTCTCTCTCTCATTCAGAGTCTCCCTCTCACTCACACACATTTAGAATCTTATTCACTGACTCTCTTCCTTTCACAGATTCCCTCTCTCTCTCTTACATTCACACTCCGCCTCTCTCTCTCTAACTGATATTCAATGTCTGTCTCACTCAGTCTCCCTCTCTGTCCCTCAAGTACACAGCCTCTCTCTCTCTCTCTCTCTCACTCACTCTGTTTCCCTCTCTCTCTCAGGCATTCAGATCAGCCATCTATCTCACATTCACATGCTCCTTCCTTTCACAATAACATTCTCTCCCTCTCTCTCACTCAGTCACTCAGACGCCCAGTCTCTCATATTCAATTGGTCATATTCATAAATACACGACTCTCTATCCCTCCGGCCCCGCTCTTTAACCCCTCCCCACGCCCCTCCGGCCCGGCTCTCTATCCACCCGGCTTCTCTCTCTAACACGCCAGATACGCTATCTAACCCCCCGGCCCCACTCTCTAACCCCCCGGCCCCACTCTCTAACCCCCCGTCCCCACTCTCTATCCCCGCGGCCCCGCTCTCTATCCCCCCGGCCCCGCTCTCTATCCCCCCGGCCCCGCTCCCTATTCCTCCAGGCCCCGCTCTCTCTCCCCCCGGCCCCGCTCTCTATCCCCCGGCCCCGCTCTCTATCCCTCCGGCCCCGCTCTCTATCCCCCCGGCCCCGCTCTCTGTTCCTCCGGGCCCCGCTCTCTATCCCCCCGGCCCCGCTCTCTATCCCCCGGCCCCGCTCTCTATCCCTCCGGCCTCGCTCTCTATCCCTCCGGCCCCGCTCTCTATCCCCCGGCCCCGCTCTCTGTTCCTCCGGGCCCCGCTCTCTCTCCCCCCGGCCCCGCTCTCTATCCCCCCGGCCCCGCTCTCTCTCCCCCCGGCCCCGCTCTCTATCCCCCCGGCCCCGCTCTCTCTCCCCCCGGCCCCGCTCTCTCTCCCCCGGCCCCGCTCTCTATCCCCCCGGCCCCGCTCTCTCTCCCCCCGGCCCCGCTCTCTATCCCCCCGGCCCCGCTCTCTATCCCCCCGGCCCCGCGCTCAATACCCGCGGCCCCGCTCTCTATCCCCCCGGCGCCGCTCTCTAACCCCCCGGCCCCGCTCTCTATCCCCCGGCCCCGCTCTCTCTCCCCCCGGCCCCTCTCTCTATCTCCCCGGCCCCGCTCTCTATCCCCCCGGCCCCGCTCTCTCTCCCCCCGCCCCGCTCTCTATCCCCCCGGCCCCGCTCTCTCTCCCCCCGGCCCCGCTCTCTATCCCCCCGGCCCCGCTCTCTCTCCCCCCGGCCCCGCTCTCTATCCCCCCGGCCCCGCTCTCTCTCCCCCCGGCCCCGCTCTCTCTCCCCCCGGCCCCGCTCTCTCTCCCCCCGGCCCCGCTCTCTATCCCCCCGGCCCCGCTCTCTAACCCCCCAGCCCCGCTCTCTAACTCCAGCTTTCCTGATAGTTTGAGGTGATGTTGATGTTGTTGTTGATTTCTGTTACTTGTGCGTGAATGTTAAATCGATGATAGGGAACACACTCTGTG